>NC_073696.1:109218664-109818664 GCF_029784165.1 Wyeomyia smithii
ATTAACGCTGAAACAGACTATTGACAGACTAACCTATTGCCTACACGAAAAACTGTCGGATTTCCATCCATTAATCTACGTGAAAATAACGTTTCGTTGTCATCCGTGTGTACGGCGCGCATAGTATTTACGAGATTGATAGCTTCCATATCGGTACGACGTGTTGAAATCATATATAACTTGCTTGAGGCTAGCTATCCGGCAAACTTTGTCCCGCTCATTTATATTTTCTTCATCTTAACTCTGGCCATTAACGACAGTTTCACTTGTTTTTTTAACCGAATATTCGTGACTTCAGGTGTGTTTTTCGCGGTATCGTAGCGTTTTATCTTTTAGGACAGACGAAGTCTATACCCTATACGAAAGACGTCGCTACTCGATCTGTGAGGTAGAAAACTAAATGTCAAACCCCTAAAGACTCCGCGTCGGTACATTCCATGAGGTCGTATTATCTACAGATAAATCAACAACGCGCAATAATTCTCGATATAAAGAGGATCACCTTACGAGAAGATGTTCGATTAAGTCCAGTATCTTGCGTATGCTTATTATTGCGGTGTTACTTCATCAAACTAAAAAAGTTCGGAACACATTATGAATTTCGTGGCGGATGTAAAGAACTTGCGGGCGCGACATGTGGTCTAAAGAGCCCGACACTCGAAATTAGTGAATCGTTTACCAAAACGAACCCTGCTGTATACCCTGCCCTTTTTCCAACATCCCAGTGATTTCTCGTGGAAGTGCAGAGGTGTTCTCGGCTTCCAATAAAGCGAGTATCACGTCAACATATTCCCATACAAACTCCTTCTTTGACCTGCATTCGGATGCGATGCGGCCGGCGCTGGTATTGCCTTACATAAAGATAAAGATCTCCAGTTTTTACACATTGAGGATGCATGTTGGTCCCGAGCATCATCCATTGGTTCTTTGTGTAATTACAGCTGATCTGGCAATAACGGAGTAGCAACCGCTGGCGGACAATCATACTCATGCTCATGCTCATGCTCATACACAGGCGGTTCCTAAAGCTGCTTAGAATATGTTCCCTACCCTATAGTAACAATCTATTAACAATGAAATATAGTTTTTTTAGAAATAAAATCCAGCAGCTTACAACTCAAATTATTAGACTCCAACAAATGAGTAGTCTCTCTAAAAAAAAGTGGTGTATTTTATGTGTTACCATCATTCGGTATAAATATTGCCTGACAATTATCAGAGCCAAAACGTAATGTCTCTGAAATCTCAGAGCGACGTAGGAATAGTTCCAACTCATATTGAGCTCACCAATCTCCCACATCATCCTAAAATTGATTTTGAAATATTCATTATACAAACCCTAGCGAATAAGTTTATATTTAGCTCACCATCCAACCCGATACTGCATTGCTATCCCCAGAGCTACGATAACTAACCTTGTCTAGCCTATCTGAATTGTATTTCATTTTAATTGCAATTTCAAACAGAAGTAGACATTTTGTGCACATCTGCTCCCAGTTTCGGCTGTGCAAGGAAAATGTTTCCGGCATTCGGAAAATTCGGAAGCTTTAGAACTTGTCACCATAGCCCGCTCTAAGCCTCTGCATTTTGCCATTCTTTTATTTATCAGCCTGCATGTCACAGTTTGTGCTACGTGGCTCGTCATGAAACAGTTTAGAACGGACTTGTGCAATTATAGCAAGTTTGCTTGTACTTTCATTAGTGAATAAATCAAAAGTTTTAGCCACCCCCATTTGTCAGAAAATTTCACTCTAATCTTTGCTGTTGGCACAGATTCAGATGTTTCTCATTAAAAAAGCGTCTCGATAAAGAAAAATATGTCCCCGTTATCAGTAGACATGTCCTGTTTTTTATATGCCTAAATCAATTTTGTCGTTCAATGAATACATTTTTTCAAACCTAGTTTCCATTACTACTGTATTTGTTTAAATCCATACGTAGGACACAACAGTTTATCATTCACATGCAACCGAATCGAGGGTACTACATACACGATTCATCATAATTCCTTGCCGACATTCCGTTAATCTCTGCTGTTGAACAACATTTTAGTCACCCGTGCAACCCTTTCTACATCACAGCCCTAAGCCGCGCTTCAAATGGAACATTCATTGCCCTTCAAATTCAGCGGGGATTTCTCGGGCCAGTATATTTCCGTGAAAATTACCACACCCAGTAATACTAATATTCTCCCCCAAACATATACAACATATGACCTGGCATGCACCGGACGACGCGGTTTCGTTAGCTGGCGAATATTTCCACTGCTGGATCACCGCAGTTTTATGCATTGATGGTACCGTAGGTACACATACATTATGTGATTTGAACCACGTGCTGTGTGTTTTGTTTAACACTACGCTCGAAGAGCCGTGTGTTATTTTGAGACATACCGACCGGGCAGATATGCACCTCTATATTTACATATAATAGACGACATGAAAGGATGAGCGTGTTCAACAGTGCTGAGTTGAGTCCTATAAGTTGGCCCTGGCAAACCATCCGAGGATGAACCATCCCAGGATGACAACTATCAGACGGCTTTTGCAAAGCAGTCGCAGCAGCACCGTGCGTGAAGGGGTTTTCAGCGTGGGATAATTGAGGTATATAAATTTCCAGTCGTTACGGAAATGGAATAAACTGTTAGGTTTTACTACTAATAAATTAGGTTTTGTGAGGTTTTACTACAGTTAAAATATAGATTATAAGTCAGAATAAAGAAAAATCGCGGAAAAAATTGAACCCCGATCAATCTTAGTTTTACTACTTTTCTCGTATAACCCAATTTCTTTTCGAAATAGTGTTGTACGTTTATATTCGATCGTATGTGGGTAAGATCTGTTATATTTCATGCATTTACGGCCTTTACATTGCTGTTCTTTGAGAGTAGGATCAGCCAAATCAGCTCGACTCGAGTCGGTAAGAATCCGAAATCACTAAACATTTCAGAGCAGTGCTCCTAGTGGTAATGTTACAGCTTGATATGGTTTTTCATCCTAATATGGTCAAATAATTTTAATATTCGAAAAGGAAATCTTTTTTGCAGATCATAATAAAACACAATTTGGTAGAAAGTAAAATTCATTCACATATAGTCGTCTTTAGAGAGATGGTCGCCAATTTCAAAGCAGCAGCATCACAAACTCCTGACTGCATTTTACAACTGTCAAGCAGGGATTCCACGTATGAAAATTTTTCATATATTTATAAGATTTTTGCAACACTAACGAAAAAAAATTACAGTTTTTAGCCCAAGCGCACACGCAAAATTTTTATTTGTTACTTTAAAAGTAATAAGGAAACTTCTTCCTTTTGTAATAAAATTGTAACTTAGAAAGTATTTACATTTATCTCCAGCGAAGTTACAAATAACCAGGGCCAGATTTGGGTGTTGTGGGGCCTAGGGCAAAAACTGTCGTGAGGCCCTCCCTCCTTAAAACATTTAGAGGTAAGATAATTGCAGCAACGAAAAAATTCTCCTTTTCATAATAAATTTGGTACTTAAAAAGCAATAGGATTCATCGTTAGTCAAGTAACAACACATACAGTTGTATATTTTGCACATGTTACTAGTGATGGAAATGAGCCGAATATGATGCAATTGTCGTTTTATCTCGATCTGCACAACTCATGATGTGTTCAGACAGCGAGTAAACCTGAATCCTCTCAACCTATAATGAAATGATGATTTGGTGCATTGGGAAGAAAACAGAAACATGATTAGACTACATGACATGAGCAAATATTTCCATTTTCTGTGATAGTCAGGCAGCACTTAAAACCCTGAATTCTCCTTTCTGCTACTCTAAACTAGTGTGGGAATGCATCCTGTCGCTCCGAAAGTTAGGTATGAAAATCCAGGTTAACTTATACTGGGTTCCTGGTCATTGAGGAATCAAAGGAAACGAGAAGGCCGACTTACTAGCCAGACAAGGGTCATCTACTACCATTTTTTTGCTCAGAACCTTTCTGTGGAGTCTCCCCGAGCGCTCTAAAAGCTGAACTGGGTGAATGGGAGAATGCGACCATCAAAGCAAACTGGGATGTCATAAGCGGATTACGACAATCAAAAAGATTCATAGAGCCAAATCGCGAGAAGAGCCTCGTGCTGCTCAGGTTAAATAAAAAAAACTTGAGGACATTCACAGGTCTTATTACAGGGCACTGTCCGAGTAAGTATCATCTCAAGAAGATAGGCAAACTTGATGATGATAAATGTCGCCTGTGTGGTTTCGAAAGCGCAACTTCAGAACATCTACTCTGCGAATGCCGAGTATTAATACAACGCAGATTGCGTATCTTCGGTAAGGGACACATAGAACCTACCGAAATTTAGAGAGAAAGTCCTGGTGAGGTAATGAACTTCACACGAAGTGCGTTGCGCAACTGGGATAAATGTGCAATGTAGCAAGGACATGAACTCGCCAAATAGTGATGTACCTGCTCGTACGCACTTAGAGTAAGGTGAAGCATATCACAATAGATCAAACAATGGTCGCAGTGGTTCAGTCTTCTACAAGGAAAAAAAAGACTACATAAGCTCTTAGAAGCGATTCGCTCATTGTGTTTGTCTCTTCATACGCTCGTTGTTAGCGGAAGAAAGGAATATCATGTCGACTGAGTAGCAACAGTGTGGTGGAAGGGACTATTTCGGCTGTGCATCTTAGGCTCTGGTTATAATGGACGCGAATAACGGCGCGTGGCGATTCGCCTTGCCGTGTTTCAATGTACAGCCGTAAGTAGAGCTGTAGATTGAAACATGGTAGCCTCGCGCCGCAATTCGCGTTCACTATAACCAGAGCCTTAGGCTTGATTTATATGTATTCAAATTCGCTAGAAGTGGTTATTTTCCATCGCTGCATGTTACTGGATGCTTCCGTTTCCATTTCATCCGGTGTACGTTAACCAGTTTGCTTGTCGTACGCATACGGATTAATTGCTTGAAAATATAAAAATATAATAATTCGAAGTGTCCATATCACCTGGACACGACCATTATGGTTTTGGTTCAAATTGGGGGAATTACCTATTCATCTGAGTTCACTTTGGAAAAATCCAATTTTTGTTACGAAATATCGTTTATCTTAAAAAAATGGCTCTTTTAGGATGGTGATAAAACTACCGATAACACTGGTCGACATAAACGAAAAACAAGCTGTCCCAAAGCTCGAAATAGCTGCCCTAAAAATATATAGCTTTTTAACCATTCCTGTGAATTTCAGTGTCCCTAGCAATTACTACCAAAACGCGTCAACTTACGTGAGAGTTTGCATAGTTATTGTTCGTAAGGTTCGCCGCTTCAACTTAGCGTAACGAGAAAACCCATTTAAGTCTCTAAAAAAATCTTAGTGTTAGTAGTAAATTCGCAGGAATGGCTAAAAACCTATAATCTTTCCTTTTTCTAGTCTGAGATTTATGGCCACACCAGTGTGATTGAGTTTGAAATATTTCCTATGGAAGATAATTAGCTTACTTGCCAAAGAAATCTACGTCCTTGCTAGCGACCTTCTTCGCGGATGAAAACATGTGTACTACTTCATTTTATTCATCAATTCTCAGTTTTCGCAACTAAATGTACCACATCGATATTCAGCTAAATTCAGACAAATGACGCAACTTCCTGCGTCGGGAAAGTAAAATACTAAGTGCCCTGGCATCCAGGACGAGATAGATCTCGTCATCCATAACCACCGTCACGTCGCGATTCCCCGGAAAAATCGTCTTGACTCTCTTATTCATCAGCTGGATCATTGCCTGCAGCACCGAGACCAGTGGACGGGACTGCCGCTTTCTGATATATAAGTTTATGTTCGCCAGGTACTTTTTCACTGTTTGGCCGGTCTCACCGACCAAGCGCATGCAGCAATGTAGCCACATTTTCGTCGGTCTTCCTCTTCAACATCCTTTGGAGCTTCTTGTCGGTCAGGGTCGTCGGCCTTCTGGAACCGGGCTTTGTTGTCACAAAGTGCCAAGATGTTGTAGTTGCCGGAACGGGCGTATCCGGTGTCCAGAAAGTGCCACACGATGTCCGTTTGCGACGCGGTGAGGTACCGCACACACTTATGAACGGAGCTTCACTGTTTTCTTGTTATCACGGTTAGAGTTCGACTTAGGGATGGGCAAATGGCTCACGAGCCGTTCATATAAACCGGTTTTTAGAAAACAGCGAAAGAACGAACGGCTCACGAAAATGAACCACGGTTCTTTAAGCGCACCAGAACTGCTGGTTCGCCCCAAAACCGAAGTTTACCGAAACAACACGAGCTCAACACACGTAAATCATTGTGAGCCATGAGCCGCTCATTTGAGTCGGTTCGCAACGGTGAGTGAGCAGTTTAGAGCCGCTCATGAAAAGAACCGTCTTGCCCACCCCTAGTTCGACGGATAGAGCTGTCAGTTTTTTTTTTCGCTGATTCATGGGTCACTATGATTGATGCTGCATGGGTGGTTTCGTCCGTGCGTGTTAAGATAAACCCAAGAAAAATCGGCAATTGACGTCCATTTTTTTGCAAACGTTAACGCCTTTTGTGTTCAAAGCCAAGCCTTGGGTGCTACACTCCGTATCGGAATTCGACCTTCTGTTTTACTATACACAGACTTCGCAGCCGACTGTTAAGTGTACAGGACAATTGCGGGGCTAGCGCTACGATCCTACTGACACTAACAGTCTTTTCCGAGCCGGGACTCGAACATACGACGACTGGCTTGTTAGGCCAGCATCGTACCTCGAGACCAGCAGGGAGATTTTTTATTCAAAATCTCTTTTCTTTTCCTTACAAATTAAAGACGTAGGATGTCCGAAAAATACTGACAGATGATTTTTAAAGAAAATAAACCAAGAAATCCAGAAAAAAAAACATATTTAAACTGTCTAATTCAGGTAGGGGGTATTACAATCGACACCAAAATTGGATTTTTTATCGATGCCAAACTTGTGCTTTTTCGTAGTCACATTGTATGGAATAATCCGTATGCTTTTTGAAATCACATCACGATCTCTGTACGGCTTTAGAGAAAAACACAAACGTGTGCAAGCCATGTTGAAAACACACATCTCATCGCATTGAAAATCATTTGGATTTGGTACAATCAGGGGGATGGCAACATGCTATCTCTTTCTATGTTGAATGAGTGAAGAGTCTTCACGACTAAAGTGAAAAGTATATGGAATTTTTGCTGGGCGCCTGCCTCGGGGCTTTACTTTTAAATAAAGCCCCGATATGTTGTCTACTGTCAAACGTGTAAAGTTCAGATAAGGCTGCCATCCCCTTGGGTACAATACTCATGCCAATCTAGTAAACTCATTTTCGCATCTCCGGCAACACTGATCACATGGTATTACACCTTTTCATTTCAAAGTAAACAGTCAATTAAGCTAAAGAACAGAACGATGGTGTTTTCAATTAAACATTCGAGCCGTTGAGAGCAAAAGTGGTACCTGTGCCATTAAGTAAATTTTTCAGGAGACACGATAAACGAAATCACTCGAATAGTAAACAGTGCGTCTTGAACTGTCCTACAGATCAGACGTTTTTTCGGTTGCTTGTGGACTGGTCTTTGACTGCCTATAGCTTCAAAGTTTGTGTTTTGTCAGTGTGTCTTTTAAAGATTACCTGAAAGTTATTTCCCATCAGTCTTTCTCAAGACTACCTACTTTTGAATTTAACATTTGTTTTAACTTTTTTCGTATCACCTGAAATGGCTGGACGGAAAAAGAAACCTCGCATCGCTGCGGGGAGGAAAAGAGAGGCATCTCTTTCTGACACATCGAGTGTCTGTAGTGACAATCCTTTTGATATTTTGCCTGAGCAAGAAGCTGGTGAAATGGAAGTTATTAATAATGAAACTATACAAAATATAAAATCTTTAAAAAAGGAGAAAGTTCCACCTATTGTGGTAACTATTTCTTCTGAATTTAATATATTCAAAAAGGAACTTTCAACGTTTGTTTCTGACGTTAAAGTTACCTATCAAATTGGCCGTAGAGGTGAATGCCGCTTATTAGCCGACTCAGTAAAGGGTCGTGATCGTCTTGTTCAGTATTTAACTGACAAGATGTACAAATTTTTTACATATGACACCAAGAACACCAAGCCGTTTAGGGTTGTCTTGAAAGGTCTCACCAACGATCAAACCGTTGATGAGATCAAACTTACTTTAACAGAATTACTTGGCATAGCCCCTACCCAAGTAATTCTAATGAAACAAAAATCACGAGGCGAAAACAGTCAGAGAACTGGAATTTCCCTTGTTAATTATTTAATTCATTTTAACCGCAATGAGGTTAACAACTTAAAAATTTTTGAAAAAGCACATGCTTTGTATAATGTGCGTGTAAAGTGGGAAATTTATAGGAAATATGGCGGAGGTGAAAAGCATATCACCCAATGCCGTACTTGCCAACGTTATGGCCATGGTTCCAAATTCTGTAACATGGACCAAAAATGTCCTAATTGTGGAGACTCTTCTCACAAAAAGGACACATGTACTGTGAAAGAGAGTAAAAATTTTCGCTGTGCGAATTGTAACGGCAACCATATGTCAAATTTTTATCAATGCCCAGTCCGTTTAGCAATTGTTAAGGCAAGGCAAGGTAAACAAAATTCAATTTCACAATTAAAACCAACTTCAAAACAAAATTCTCCAAGCGTACCAGTGACGCATAGTTTACCTACTCCTTTGCATACCCGTTTAACTTATGCACAGGTTACAGGTAGTTCGAACATTATACCGCCTAGTGTTGGTAGTTCGAAAATGACCGTTAATATGGGTAAGCAAAACAGGCTAGAAAATAATTGTACACCTATCACTCCAGCTAATATTGCTGCCGAAAATATTTTTTCTAATGTCAACTGCCTGGGGCCTATTACGGCAGGTAAACTTTCTTTTTTGCAACAGGCAATGTTCGATCTTATGAACGCCATGTTGCAGGCAAAATCAATGTTTGAAGCCATTCAAATAGGCACAAATTTTACTATTAAAATTGTTTCTAATTTAAAATTTAGCAATGATTTTAAATAAAACAATTAAAATATTAAATTGGAATGCTCGCTCATTGAAGGCCAATGAGAATGAGCTTTTTAACTTTTTAACAGTAAATAATGTGCATATTGCAATTATTACTGAAACATTTTTGAAACCTAACATAAAATTAAAATATGATCCCAATTACGTGGTTCATAGATATGATAGGATTCAGGGTTCCGGCGGTGGAGTTGCAATTGTTATTCATCGCCGAATCAAACATCGTGCTCTTCCCCATCTTGAGACGAAAGTTATGGAAACTTTGGGAATTGAAGTTCAAACTGAACTTGGGATTTTATTTATTGCCGCAGCATATTTACCATTTCAATGCACACGCGAGCTCAAAAATTATTTTAAAGGTGATTTACAAAATCTCACCAGAAATCGTTCGAAATTTTTCATAATCGGCGATTTTAACGCTAAACATCGTTCATGGAATAATTCTCAAAGTAATTCCAATGGCAAAATTTTATTCAACGATTGTTCTTCAGGATACTATTCTATTTTGTCTCCGAATAGTCCTACATGCTTTTCTTCTGTAAGAAACCCTTCAACAATTGATTTGGTGCTTACAGATCAAAGTCATGTATGTAGTGATTTGATCACACATGCTGTCTTTGATTCTGATCATCTTCCAATAACTTTTTCTTTATCACATGAATCAGTTTTAAACCCTATGAGCTCTGTTTTTCATTATAACAAGGCTAATTGGGAAAGATACAAAACTCATATTGAGAGAAATTTCAATAATGAGCTTGATTTGCAAAACGAAGTGAATATTGATTCCGCTTTGGACGCATTAAAATGTGCAATTGTTGATGCCAGGAATTATTCTGTTCCAAAGGCTCAAGTGAAATTTGATTCACCAATAATTGACGAAAATCTTCAACTTCTAATTCGTTTTAAAAATGTCCGCAGACGTCAATATCAACGTTCTCGTGACCCTGTTTTTAAAACTATTTATAAAGATTTACAGAAAGAGATTAAACATAGATTTACTCTTCTGAGAAATCAAAATTTTGAGACTACAGTTGAAAAATTGAAACCATATTCAAAACCATTTTGGAAGCTGTCGAAGATTCTTAAGAAACCTTCAAAGCCTATTCCAGTTTTAAAAGATGGTGAACGTTTTCTTGTATCCAATGAACAAAAGGCTCAAAGACTTGCTCAGCAGTTTGAGAGTGTTCATAACTCAAATTTGAATTTTGTGAGTCCAATTGAAAATGAAGTCACACGTCAATTTGATTTAATTTCTTCCCAGAATTTTTTACCTGCAGAAATTATTGAAACTAACTTGAATGAGATTAAATCAATTATTAAAAATTTCAAAAATATGAAAGCACCTGGTGACGATGGAATCTTTAATATACTAATCAAACATCTCCCTGAGAGCACAATGGAATTTTTAGTAAAAATTTTCAATTGCTGCTTCAAAATTGCATATTTTCCCAAATTATGGAAAAATGCAAAAATTACTCCCATTTTAAAACCGGATAAGAACCCAGCTGAAGTTTCAAGTTATCGACCAATCAGTTTGCTTTCTTCAATAAGTAAACTGTTTGAGAGAATTATTCTTAACAGAATGTTGTCACACATCAACAAAAATTCAATTTTTGCAAATGAACAGTTTGGATTTCGCCATGGGCATTCCACAACATCAATTGCTCAGAGTTACTAATATGATACGAGCTAACAAATCTGAAGGTTATTCCACTGGAGCTGCTCTTTTAGACATAGAAAAAGCATTCGACAGTGTTTGGCATAAAGGTTTGATTGCGAAATTGCAAACTTTTAATTTTCCAATTTTCCTAATCAAAATTTTAAAAAATTATCTTACTGATCGAACTCTGCAGGTTGTCTATCAGAATTCAAAATCTGATAGATTTCCTGTCAGAGCAGGTGTACCTCAAGGTTCAGTCTTGGGTCCAGTCCTGTACAACATATTCACTTCAGATCTTCCTGATTTGCCTCCAGGATGCACAAAGTCATTGTTCTGCGATGACACAAGCATTTCCGTAAAAGGAAAAAGTCTTCGTGTCATATGCAGTCGATTGCAGAAAAGTTTAGATATTTTTTCTTCCTACTTGCAAAAGTGGAAAATCTCTCCCAATGCTTCTAAAACTCAAATGATAATTTTTCCGCATAAGCCTAGGGCTTCTTTCCTCAAGCCAAACAATAATCACGTTGTCAAGATGAATGGGGTTATTTTAAGTTGGTCCGACAAGGTTAAGTACTTGGGACTAAGTTATGATAAAAAAACTTATTTTCAAAGAGCACATTGAGAGTATACAAGCCAAGTGCATCAAATATACGAGATGTTTATATCCTCTCATTAACAGGAATTCTAAACTTTGTTTAAAGAACAAACTTTTGATTTACAAACAAATTTTTAGACCAGCAATGCTTTATGCTGTACCGATCTGGTCAAGTTGCTGTTCAACAAGGAAGAAAACGCTTCAAAGGATTCAGAATAAAATTCTGAAAATGATTTTGAAGCGTCCTCCTTGGTTTGGTACACTCGAATTACATAGACTTACTGGTGTTGAACCATTAGAAGCTATGTCAAATAAAATTAATAACAATTTTCGACAAAAATCGTTGCAATCCTCAATTGCTACGATAAGCTCTCTTTATAGCCAATAAGTTAGCAATTAAGTTAGTTGTAAGTTTACTTCCCCTTTTCTGACAAGTAGGTTTAAATCCCTACGAATGATAAGTCCTAATTGCGAAAGCAAACAAATCGTAACAATTAAAATTACAAATTTCTAACAGTGTTGAGAAGTCACCATTTGTGATTGGACACACATACTCATTATTTACTAATATTTATCATAAATACTTAAGCTACTAACAAATCCCCCCTTTAAAAAAAAAAAAAAACTCGAATAGTAAACTATTTTCAAAAAAAAAAAATCCATCATAACTGAACTAAATCATTGCTGGAAAGGTTTCAATAAACGATACATAAAAACATAATAAGTTCTGATTGAGAAACTTACACAACTTCAATGGAAAAACATGTACCAGTTTTGTTCAATGGGAAAAATAATGACAACCAGAAAACGTTTAGACCAAGAGTGGCACATGTCCAGTCTAAGCATGAAGGATGCGTTAAAGCTTGATAATCTTAAAACATAGAACATTCATGTCTTCAGCAGAGTTGTTCAAGTGATTGAGTACTATAGGATGATGATCTTTTTGTTAAGGAATTCTGTCACTTCATGGATTTCTCCATGATCGGACTGGTAGCATTGTTTAGGTAATCTTTTGAAGTTTTAATGAAAAAAAAATTAGATTTTTTAAAAATGAGCTTTTTTAGATAATTAGTTTTTAATTTTTCTTTTAATTAAAAAATGTGTTCCAGAGTGTGTATATTTTTTTGAAAGACATTGTTTCCTACAACTTTGCCGAAGACGTCACACCGATCAAACAAATCGTTTTGGCCCTAAAAGTATCTGTAATCATCAATATCTTCCCAAAATAACATTTTTCAATAGCTTCTTAAAAATGAGTCGTGTTCCGAAAAACTAAACCATTAGAGCAAAATGGCATGTTTTGTCTATAGAAACGTCAATGCAAAGTTTCAGCCAAATCTAAAATGGTCGATTAAATTGGTTGGTGTAACTTTCTAAGCTGAAAAGCGTATATGGTGGTTTGCATCGCCAGCTCTAAGCTAGCATGCGTCAGTTCCACTTTTACTCAAGAGACTGCGCTGCCAAAACTGTCACTCAATCTCAGGTAGAGTTCTCAGTTTTCTCGATATGATGTTTTTGCTATTTGGCACTCCTATAGTCAATAAATATAACATGCTATCAAATACGGGTCAATTTTTTGATATAAATGTATCAAATGAATAGAAAGTCTGAAAATAATAATAAATTCTTTAAGATTCTAATATTATTTTAAGGCGAGGCTTACCGAATGGACAATTAATCCGGAATATAATGCAAGTACTCAGTCTTTCTGTAAATGGTTTTTGGAATGTCGGTAGAGCTAACCTCTACTAGATCCTAAAACTATGATAGTTGCAGGAATGAAAGATAATTGCAATTGTCTTTTTTTATCATTATACCTATCACTGCCAGACAGTGGGATCTAGAAAAGTTCCCACTGTCTGGTAGTGATATAATGAAAAAAAAAACACAAACATATCATAGAAATGCATAAAATTTTGATAACTGGTGTTATCTTAAAACATCGCAAAAATTGACTTTCTGGGGACTATTGAGGAAGCCAAATTTTTAACTGGAAAATTTACTAAATGAACCTGTCAAAAATTTTATTGCACTAGTAACTTTTTCCATTTAAACTTAAAAGATCAATTTTCATAACTTTTTTACAAATATTATTGAAATTGCCGATAGACAAGTATATGCGGGAAATAAGTGCTGAAAAACTACCTGATAAAACACTGCAGTATCTTTTTGGCAAATCCTCAAAACTCGGTCTATATCAAATCACTCATGTCAAAAACAAACAAAATGCATATTCAGACCTATTATTCACAAACTGCACGGAAGACTTCTGTTTAGATGCATCATTGACTCCCATCTGGAAAAATGAAGCATTTCACACAGCAATTGAATATTCAATAGTAATGAATAACACTTCGTACCCTAGCGACTGCGAGTACGAGGATGTACCAGATGATACCACAAAACTGACTTCGAACAAGTCAAACGTAGACTATGCATAATAAATTGGCGTAGTATAATTTGTAAAGAGAGCGGGGGCCTAGTGTGGTTGGTAACGTCTCCGCCAACCACGCTCGACGCCTGGGTTCGAATCCCACCGCCGACATAGGTGTCGATTGTTGTGAGGTGGCGTGATCCACTCACAACCAACCCAACTGGTCTAGATTCAATCCTAGCCGACACCGGGAGATTTTCTGAGGCGAAAAATCTCTGGGATCACACCTTCCATCGCATGAGGAAGTAAAGCCGTTGGCGCCGGTCCGTTAATAAACGGGTCGTGATTTAGGGTCCTGGGTGTGGAGTCGCCTCCCTGGGCGTCGGTGATTGGCCACAACAGTGGCGGAACTAGACCGACGGAAAATAAGCGAGAATAAAAACAAACAAAAAATAATTTGTAAAGAAGGAAATGTAAACGAAGAAGTATCAAAATTTTATGAAATAATTAATCAAATTATCAGAAAATATACCACTAAAAAAAGACGTACGAGCACCAACAAATATCCAGTGTGGTTTAATTCACAATTGAAGAACCTAAAAAATAGAAAACAAAAAGCACATAAAATATACAAAAAAGACAACAATAGCGAAAATCTTCAAAATTACCAAGAAACTTGCTGTCAACTTTACGCAGCCATTAAAATTGCGCATGAACATAACCGTAAAATCGAACATCAAATCTAATCTTGCCATAAGAACTTCTTCAATTACGTAAAAACCAAACTAAAAAGTAACAACTTTCCATTACAAATGCATCTTGACAGTAATGTAGGACACATATGTAGTCTTTTTGCCACTTTTTTTTTCAAGAAATATACACCACATTTGAAGAAACAGACCGCGACCGCTAATATTTCTCGTATTTTCCTGAATATTCGAATTCTTATCTGTCAATCAAATATCTGAATTCGAAATTCAGAACGCACTTAAAAATTTAGACGCTACGAAAGATCCTGGACCTGACAGAATAGCTCCAATTTTTCTCAAAAACTTGGCAGAAGAACTATCTACACCTTTACTTTACCTCTTTAATATGTCTCTGAAGAATGGAATTTTTTCAGAACTTTGGAAAATCTCATATTTAGTGCCAATTTTCAAATCTGGCGCGAAATCTGACATTCGTAATTATCGTGGAATTGCCATTATTTCATGCATTCCAAAATTATTTGAATCAATAATTAATGAAAAAATCTTTCAGGAAGTAAAAAACCAAATTACAACTCAACAACGAATTATAATTTATTTAATTACGAAATTTAAAAATATGTTTGTGAAAATGCTATACCTCGAGATTGGCTCATATTATCACGAGGTGATAAATATTTCATACGTAAAATTTTCCGAGAAATACGATGAAACCATCAAATTTAAAATAAATTTAGCTGCAAATGCTAATTTAGTTTTAAAATACAAAAATAATCTATCTGACAACACTTTCGGTCAAAAACAATATTTTTTGTAGATTCCTTGGTTTATTTTCTTCAAAATTTTCCTATCACTATTTTTCGGGTGTCTTACATCAATAAATTATAAAATAAATCAATTACGAAATTTACAACTAATTTCGTAAAAATGTTATATCTCGAGATTGGCTCATATTACCTCGGGATGATGGTTGTTTCTTACGTGAAATTTTCCAAGGAACACGATGAAATTATCAAATTTAAAATAAAAATGGCTACATTTGCCGAAAAATGTAAATTTTGTTTTCAAATACAAAAATAATTTATCTGGCAACATTTCCGGTCAAAAGTTATATTTTTTTGGATTCCTTGGCTTATTTTATTCAAAAATCATCTATCAGTATTTTTTGGACATCGTACGTCTATGAATTGTAAGAAAAAGAGAAAAGAGATTTTGAACAAAAAAACGCGTGACATTGCAATAAGGAGGGGGGTCCTACAGAGCGGGGGGTAATCCAATCGACACCAAAATTGGGATTTTTCCAAAGTGACAGTAGATGAACAATTCCCCCAACTTTGAGCAAAATCTGTGATGGTCGTACACTTCGTATGGAATGACCCATATGCTGACGACATGAAGCTTTTTATAGAAATAATCAATGCAGAAGACTTCGAAATATTCCAGAATGAAATTAATGTATTCTACACTTGGTGCAACAAAAGTCGTTTACAACTCAACATTAAAAAATGTAATTCAATAGCCTTTAGCAGAAAAACAGTAACACCACCAACAGACATTTTCGTTTCCTAGGAATCCAGTAGAAAAATGCAAAATCGTAAGGGACCTAGGCGTAGTCTTAGACTCCAAACTTACATTCATAGAACATTATAACACAATAATCAACAAAGCAAATAACATGCTGAGCTTTATAAATCGCTTCGGCCATAATTTCCAAGACCCATACACAATCAAACTATTATATATTACATACGTCCGACCAATTCTGGAATATTGTAGCATTGTATGGAATCCCTATATTGTAACACATGAAGAACGCATTGAATCTGTCCAAAAACAATTTCTTTTGTTCGCGCTTCGTAAGCTAAACTGAACAGCATTTCCCTTACCATCATATGAAGCACGCTGCATGCTTATAGACATACAAGCACTTAAAAAACGCCGCGAGCTTTCAATGCTTTACTTTATTAATGACATTATTTCTCAACGCGTGCAATCTTCTAAATTATTATCGCAACTAAATTTTTATGCACCCAGTCGTCAATTGATAAATCGTAGAATATTTTCGGAAAGCTCTAACAGAACTAACTACTCAAAAAATGGCCCAATAAATCGCATGATGCGTCACTATAATCAGCACGGCGAAAATATCGACATCACTATGGGCAGAAATCAAATCAAAAAACGACTAACTACTGGAAATAATGTATAGAATATAAGTAAACATTGTATTATTATAACTGTAGTCTACATTTGCTTTTTTTTTTCTCTCTCGCTTATTTTCCGTCGGTCTAGTTCCGCCACTGTTGTGGCCAATCACCGACGCCCAGGGAGGCGACTCCACACCCAGGACCCTAAATTACGACCCGTTTATTAACGGACCGGCGCCAACGGCTTTACTTCCTCATGCGATGGAAGGCGTGATCCCAGAGATTTTTCGCCTCGGAAAATCTCCCGGTGTCGGCTAGGATTGAATCTAGACCAGTTTGGGTTGGTTGTGAGTGGATCACGCCACCTCACAACCATCGACACCTATGTCGGCGGTGGGATTCGAACCCAGGCGTCGAGCGTGGTTGGCGGAGACGTTACCAACCACACTAGGCCCCCGCTAAGTCTACATTTGCTTGACATATAATAATATGTTTCAAATATATAACAAAACACTCTATTCAAATTTTCCTTGTGAAATAATATTAAACTAGTGCTAATGATTCTTTGTTCTCCCGTACAGGTTGAATATCTAAAGCATAACCCTAACTTTTACTGTTGTGGTTTTGTTGTTTCTACGTTTGGAAACAGAAATGTAGACAAAATGTCTAAAGGGCCATCCACATTCCACGTGGACAGATTTGGGGGGGAGCGGGGTATCAAAATCGGCAAAAATCAGTCCACGTGGAATGTGGATGGCCCTGATTTAGTGAGTACGTGAATCGTTTATTGTGTGTTTGATAGAATTTAAAAACAATTTAGTAAATGACAGATATGGATATGAAGCATCCACACAGTGGCCCCATATTTATTCACAGCAGAAATAAAAATAGATCATTCTTTGTTACGCCCCCTCGAAGCGGCAATCCTAAAATGGTGAGGTAAAGCGTAAAATAGTGCAAATAAAACATGACTACACGACGGAAAACAGGAAAATCACTCGCCCAAACGTGTAAAAAGATACATTCTTGCCAGCCGGTGGTGGACACTCCGACCGACGAAGCGGCAAATCCGTATGAGTGATGAAGGCCCTGAACGCGACCTCCTGTGCCATCCTCTGCTGGGGATGGGTTCGGGATGCGGCTCGTACGTACGTGCCTTCACCGGTATTGTATTCCGACACAAGGATTTTCGACAAAAAGCTATTTGTAAGAGGGTTTATCTTCAGGAAGCCAATTTTATTTGTTCACTGAACGCATCACGTAAATTTATTATTTCTCACCCAGAATGTGTCGGGGGTAGAGACCGAGTGAGGAGTAGGCAATGAACCTGGATGTGCGTTATTGAAAAATGAGCTTAGTTCTGCCAAAGTAAGAGCAAGTGAAGAGGTTGAAGATTATGTCCCTTCAGCAGGGTAGGTGATTGTTATTCGCACTTGAAAACTGTTGCCGTCTGATGTGCTTATCTGCTGATCCTAAGGTAAATGCAGAAGTAGGGAGGTTCACATTTTCTGAGGCTGAATGAACTTTTGAATAATTAAAAGTGTCTCACTTTGCAATTATTTAATGTAGTGCATCGAAGGTGATAGCCAAATGTATACTTTGTATCAATGATCAATGAACATCCACCCTAATGGTGTTTACGGCTTTCGATTCGAATCCCTTCGTACACGATAGCCAGCATCATTTTACTTTACGATGCGCTTCGATTGACATCGCGATCCATAGCATGAAGGATATGTTTTGACAGTGAACGCATAATCGCTCTTGCATACTCGTGACGTTCTGCAGTGGACCGAATTGTGTACCACATCACACTCGAGAACGCTTGTAGGGTGGGGTGGCACAGGAAAGGATGTTCATTTTCTCACGAGCCACAAGTGATGCAGCATCGGCTGTAGCGTAGCGTGCTAGGCACAGCATGCAGTAATAGCCACCCACTCACCAGCCCGTTGTAACTTCGAGTCAACGTGGGGTGCCGATGATGAGAGTAGCACCAAATGACGTCGATAATTTGCTACAGGTATCGCGCACGGCAGTATGCTGCTCGATCATGACATAGCAATTATGTGGAATGAGTTTATTTCACTACAGGAGCTATTAGTTCCGATTGAGAGGAACTTACGTGCCCATAGGAATATGTACAAAGAAATGTGTAGTTGAAAGGCGGCTTTTATGAACCCATATGACAATACTATTGAAATACGCGTAGCAATATTACACTATGGGGATTGGCTTTTTGAAAAACTGTAAAACATACGAATCCATCCATGTTAATACATTTTTCGCGAAGGGACATCAATTTTAATCCCACAAATTACATTCAATCTCTGGTTTATCGTTCACTACAAGCATAATTGATGGAAATTGTATTACATCGAACTATGCATATCATTCCCAATTATTTTCTAGCTCAATATTCGTTGCACAATTGTTAAAAAACACCAGGTTCTATTTTCTAGTATCAATCAGATATATCCTAATCCAGATTTTTTTGCAGCGCTGCCTTTCATCAGCACTACATATAATTTTCATGAGAGTAGTATTCACTTAACATAAATTATAGCAACCCTTCTGTCAAACTCATCGAAAAAACCTGTTCTATCTTTTTTGTATGAATTCCAATCCCCTCGTTCCACTCGTATCAACAGGTGGAGCGTCATCGCAACAATTTGAAAAATTTACCAACAAACATTCACTAGGTTACCGGAACCATGGAAACAAAAACACGTGCTTTTGGAACAGATTTATACAAAAAAACATTGCCGCTTGTATTGATCCAACATGCGATGAAAAATTTCTTCACATTTACTGATCGACTTTCCGTGAGTGCGGAAGTATTGTCGAATTTGCGCCAAAATTTTTATACATCTTTTGTGTTGAATCGTTGAGCCGTGTTGTAGAACTATTCGAACGAAAATCTAACGCAATGCGACTAATAAAAATATATCTGCGATATTATCCACCAGGTATACAAGGAAGCACTAATTCAGTGTGAAATTTTACATATTTTGTTTTTTTTTTGTAGGAATTGCTCTCAGCTATAAGAAACGTGATGTTGAAGAAACTAAAATGATAGATCTTTTCGACCTCACTCCAAGGTAAGCTTTCAAACAGAATAAAGAAGTGCCAAAGTACAAAAATCATGATATTTTTATCATGTTCAGGTTAATCTATTGCAAACAATGTTTAACATAATAACTTCTTTCGATATTCGAACTAAATTCGTATACCTTCCAGCTGTGATCTGCAAACGCTGACGAAACATATCGCCACTACTGAACCACTGATAACACAGGAAATATTCCCGCAAGTGACCGAGATCTTGGAAAAATTACAAAAGAAGCTCAAGGAACCAGTCAAAACCAAGTTCTACCTCTTCAAAACGCTTCAAACGCACATTCTTCCTCTGACCAATGTGTCTTTCGACAAGTCGGGGAAAAAGTAAGTATTCGTTTATTGTGGTTTTTATGACAGCCTGAACATTCAATTTTTATACAGCACATGAAAGTCTATTCGGCAATGTCGTTCAGTTGCAGTATTGCGCTTCAAAGAAAATCGATAGCTATGATTTCGTGCAGCATAGCATTTATTAATGTAACACTTACATTGAGCGAGTTCATAAGCGGTGGTGGATTCAATGCTAAACGAACTTCCTCGTTGTTATACTGCTTCATTGCCATTATCACCTGCGCCCCGTCAAAGTGATGGTTATGGGAGTACTATTGCTAGCGTGACCGAAAGCTTGTTGCACTTTAAAAATAGAGCATTTCTACACAAAATGGCAGAACAGTTTTAAATACGACTCACATGCGAATGGTTATTTTTTTTTCATTTTTATTTTTTTTTTCACATTCAAATCATGCTAACTTTTTAACAAATCATAGTTTGGAAGGTTGCATTCTAAATTGACGTCAAAGATTTAATTTTTTTAGAAAAGTACACTGGAATAACAGTATAACTCCGTTAAAAATTGCAGAAGAAAAAATTGCTTTTACTTGTAACCCGCCGATTTGTATACTTTAATACAGGGTGTTGGGGAGCTCACTTAAAATCCTCTGATAGAGCACTAGGCTGTCTCAAAAAAAAATCGATGTTGAAAAAGTCAAGGTGCTCAGCCCTAAATTGAAAGATAATGTTATTTATAGTATTTTTGTAGTACCTTTCGACTTTCTAAAAAAACGTTTTCAGGTTGCCCAAACGTGATTTATGAAAAAATGACTTTTTCAAGCTACTAAAGCCCTCTTCTGCACTTTTTTTCAAATCTGCTCGATTCCTAAATTTTCCCATATATTTTTTTTATTTTTGTGGGTTTGTTTTTGAATATTTTGCAAGATTTAGTTCAGCATCGCATTCAATTATTTGACTCACAGAACCCATTGAACATCACAAAAAATTTTTCTCATAACTTGCAGATCAAACCCTTCAGAACACATATGAAAAAATTTTTTTGATCAAGAACTGAATTTTTTACTGCAAAACGTGATTCATGACAAAAATTTACATGAAAAAAGATCCTTGATATCTTATCGAGAGGTTGAGATATTGGCGTTTTAACACACATTTTTACATTTCACAAAAATGCCACGAAAGCTCAATATCTCCATTGCACAGTGTTTTATTTCGCCGTTTTTGTGTGATTAATTAAATAGTGATTCAAATGTTGATTATAGCCATAAAGTTTGTTCGGAGAAGTTGCAGTATATTCAAAAATGCATCTTTTAATGTAGAAAAATGGGTGATCAATCCATCAATGAGTGAGATAAAAAATTTACTTTTTAATCAGAATAAGATAGACGCAAGGTGTCTTCGACAAAGTTTTAGGTTATCTTAAAACAAGAAACTTTACTGAAAAGATCATGTTTCTATCTCTTACATATTGCGAGCAACATTGAGTTTTCTATTAGAAGGCACTAAAAATTACAATTTTCGTTCTAACTTTTTTCGCAGATTTTTCCGAATTTTAAACCTTTTACAAAGTTATCACCCATTCACAAATGCATTTGTTTTCTGAACATTGTTATTTTATATCTCCCAAAATAAAACAGTTATTCAACATATTTGTTAAAATGCAAAGTTTTCCATCACAAAAGCTTAAACTACTGGGTAAGGGTAACTCTTCCTAAGACCAAAGTCGAATCACCCTCTACTATTGTGTTTCCGCATCTCAGCACGCCGCGATGAAACTGTACACACTGCCCTGTGGAAGTTTATTTCTGTAAGGCGTCGTACACAAATTACGTAACGCTAAAAGCCTAGATTTCAGACCCCCTCCCCCCCTATATAACGATTAGTAACGTTCGATATGACTCCCCCCCATTTATTACGTAACGCTGGACAACCTGTCCCCCCTCCAAATTTGCAATTATGAGCAAACATCACAGTTACGTAACGATCTCAACTACCCCCCCCTCCCCCTTATGTAACAATAGGTAACGCAGACTTAACCCCCCTCTTCCCCCCCCTCCTTCATGCGTTACGTAATTTGTGTACGACGCCTAACTGAGAGAGTGGTCTCTTTACGCACACTATGTATAATGACTTATTATACCTACAGCGGCGCAAGCGATGAGACACGTCAGTTGGTGGCCAACTCCCATGGAAGGCGTATCACGGAAGAGCTCGGTTGTGCTAATTTTTACTTTACGAACTAATTTCATTTTTTGTCATATTGACTTACATTTTAAGTTTAGTAAAGCGGGCAACTTGAAATGTTCTCCAAAATGCTATAAATAACATTATCTTTCAATTTAGGGCTGAGCACCTTGACTTTTTCAACATCGATTTTTTTTTTGGGACACCCTATAGAGCAGCCTATTTGATTGAAAAAATCCTTCTACGCAAATTGCCAAAATTCAACTACTTCAAAGTTATTCACTTTTTTTCAGTTTTTGATTATGTTTGCCCTCAACGAGGTCTAGCACATGAAGTATGATAGCTAGCTTTTGTTGGTTTCGTTGGAAAATGTTGTAATAAATAGTGTCTTTAAAACGTAGAATTAGAGAGAATAAAGAAAAAAACAAATGTGAAATGCTTATTTTGAGAAATGAACTGCAGTTTCCTCTCTGAAATGTGTATAAAATTCTACTCTACAAGTTGTTCCTTGACACCAAGCATCTAAGTCTTTTCGTTTAGCTGCTATAATATTACTTTGAAAGCAATTAGCTGCGCCCTTATTTAAGGGGCAATATCCACCGAAAATATTTTTTTTTAGTATTTTTTTATTGGCTTAAATCATGCTAAAACTATCCTAAATCTAATCCGCCCAAGTACTGATCTAAACTTAAAATTCGTTTAAATCAATTTTTACCGAACAACTTTTATGCTCCAAAACAATATTTTTGCTTTATTTTGACAATGCTCGTTTTTTTTTTTAATTTCGAGGCTTTGTAAACTAGTAGAAGTTACCTATGATCGATATCGTGTTTCAAATTTGAAGTATAGAGGTCGCTGCATCTAATTTCGACCGTTACAGCGTAACTACAGCACGGGTTTACTCACAATGTCTCTTTGTTTAGTCGATCAACCGTTTTTATTGTGTACGTTCTGTGTTTGAGTTTTTCTATACTTTTTAACTGTGAGTTATGTTCAAAAGTACTTAAATATGAGTGACAAGTTTGAGTTTTGCGTGGGGTCGGACGCCAACCGCGTCAAGGTTGCTGAGCATCGTATGTCTGATATCGCGAAAGAGGGTAGGCGCAACCTTTCATCAGATAAAAAAAGGAAGAGAAGGAAAATAAAGCCCAGGAAGGACAATTTTACGACGCATGGATAACTGACTGAAGGTAAAAAAAATATTAGGGGCTTTATTATTGCGAATGTTGAGATTTATAGCATTTTGAAACTTTAAACGCGTTTTTCTCAAAACCATGATCTCAAAATCGGCGAGCAGTAGAACTTAAAAAGTTTACATCCGATTGACTTGACATTTTAACTGTAGATTCTTCATTACATTATCTAGTGAAGTACACACGATTTTAGCGATTGATTAACAACACCAAAATTTATAAAGAATTAAAGTCGATTTTTTTTTGTCGAAAATGTTTTTTTTTCTTCAAACCGTTGCCATTTTGCGAAGAAAAATTCTAAAAATATAATCATGTGTAATTTACTAGCGATACTTAAGTAGATAATGAAAGATTTTTTGTTTTGGTTATAGGTGAAGCTGGGCACAAATGCTACTGCTCGCCGCGGAAGAACTTAAAAAAAAGCGGTTCACGGCAATCGCTGCACAGCTGCCATTTTGTGAAAAAAGCAGCAATGCAATTTTTTTTCTATTCTCCAAGAGTTGCTTAATCCAACGATATATTATTTCTATACCTTACATCTCAAATGTCCTTTAAAAAAATATCATGAAAAAAGCCTTGTTTTTTCGAGCATTTGGTGAATATTACCCCTTAATGTTGTAAAATTCACAATTTTCTGCTCTCTTCGAAAGGAGGGGGGGGGGGAATTCGATTTTTTCACCCCATAAGTACTCGGCGGGTTACCCGGGTACCCACAAAATGAAATGCTTCTTGTATTTTCATTTCTTGACCGATTTTCGATCTTGGCCTGTCAAAAGATTCGAAAATCTATCTAATTTTAGAATCCGGGACCGACATGAACCTGTGACCACATCTGGTTCCTGTAAATCCGGATCTTCGGGAGCATGTTCCGGTGAGACAAATAAGTAAGCAAAGCAAAGCAAAGCAAAGCCACAGTCTCTCCCGAGCCAACACTCGAACCTACGACGACTGGCTTGTTAGGCCAGCATCGTACCTCGAGACCAGCTGGGAGGCAAATTAGTACAGTTGTCAAAAAAACGAACAAAATTAGTATTAAAATTCATGAAATCACTCAAGGAATCGATTGCGATTTACATCAATTTCGAGTTCATCTGGTGAGTTGTCCCCGAAACGGACGTACCGAAGCAGATTCTCGTGGGGCCCTATATGGCCAACAACATAAATGGATAGAAACCCTAGCAATATGTATGTCAAAATTCATGAGATCAACTTAATGAATCCTTTTTGAGTTCATGTAAGATGAACTCGAAATGGATGTAAATCGATTCCTGGTGTGATTACAAGAATTTTGACATACATATTGCTAGGGTTTCTATCCAATCATGTTGGTGGCCACACGGGAATACAGGCGTGTCTGCCAGTCGGTGCCTAAGCTCAAATACCGTGGGCGCGGATTCTTCAATGGTTGTGCTTATTCTGGGCCTTCCTCGAGAGAAGTTACGCTCAAATTCTCCACCGTAAATAATATCACGTCCAGTCGTTGCACATAATCTTGGGCTTGGGCAGATGGGGGTCCTGTAAATTATCGTGGCATTGCAATAATATCATGTATCCCCAAACTTTTTGAAGCTATCGTAAACCAAAAAATATTTAATCAGGTAAAGAACCGCATAACGTGTAACCAACATGGTTTTTACAAAGGAAGGTCTACGGCTACCAACTTACTTGAACTTGTTGATTTCTCTCTTGCGTTTATGGACAGATGCAACTTCGTGGAAACCCTATACACGGATTTTAGCAAAGCTTTTGACAGAGTAGATATTTCCATGCTTATGTTCAAATTAAAAAAACTGGGATTTGAGACAGAGCTACTTAGATGGATTGAATCTTATTTGACAAATAGGACACAAACGGTTAGGTTTAAGGGACACCTCTCTGTACCAGTAAAAGTGACATCTGGAGTTCCACAAGGCTCCCATTTAGGCCCTTTGCTCTTCATTCTATTTGTTAATGACGTTACCCTTGTGTTGAATCGTCTCAAAGTATTGATATATGCCGATGACATCCTGAACATTCCAGATGCACTCTTGGACATCAAATTGTAGAAAGGTGTTATCAAATTAGAGATTTAGGAGTGATTATGGATTCTAAGTTAACATTCATTGATCACTACAATACGATCATCAATAGAGCCAACAGTATGCTGAGTTTTATAAAAAGATTCAGTTATCATTTCGTAGACCCGTATACTATAAAAACTCTTTTTGTTACATATGTTAGATCTATTTTAGAATACTGTAGTGTTGTTTGGTCGCCTTTCCAAGACGTCCATTCCAATAGAATCGAATCCGTACAAAAACAGTTTTTGTTATATGCACTAAGAAAACTAGGTTGGAACTCATTTCCTCTCTCTTGTTATGAATCGCGTTGCATGCTCATTAATATAGAAACGCTTGAAAAAAGAAGAGAAATTGCTTCGGTAACTCTTGTCAACGATTTAGTTTCACAACGCATATGTTCGGTAAATTTGCTAGGAAAACTCAACTTTTATGCTTCTACACGCTCATTAAGAACACGAAGAATTTTTGTATTAAATTCTTATAGAACAGAATATGCCATGGCCGGGCCAATTAATAGTATGATGAGTCTATTTAATAAATATTGTGAAGTTATTGATTTAACGATGTCGCGAAATGCTCTTAGCAAAAAAAATGAACACTATAATTAGATAACTATATTTGTGATGTTAGCAATAGTTTTAAGATGTAGTCTACTATGATTGACGTAAATAAATAGTTTAAATAGTGTAGCTGCTCGATGTTAAGCCATGGGGCTCGTTGGGCTTGTTTTAAGGGGTTATATACCTTTTTGGTTTTCATTGCATCAAAGTGGTATTTTTCTGAAAGTACAGTTTATCAACAACAAAACTATACGTTTGATTTTGAGATATACCAACTATTAATGGAGTAATGGCCGTTTCCCTGAAACGCTATTTTTTTGCAAAGGCTTGCTCAGCGGGTCAACAGAAATCAAAAAACTTATATTATTTCATTAGTTCAGAAGTGTGCCGAGTCCTTGAACGATCGCTTTTATGAGTATTTTGTTTTCAGTGCAAACGGGAACGCTTTTCGCAAAAAATGCACGTTTTTAGCGCTAAAAATTGCATTTAAATTTTTTTTGCGGCAAAATGTAACTGTATGTTTCAAAAAGCGATCTTTCAAGGATCGGCGAATTTAATAACGATAATTTAAAAAAAAAGATGAAGGAAATCGGTTTAGTACTTTTCCCGCAATCAGGATCACGGCAAAGTCAATTTCCGGAAAACACTATTCCGAAATAATCGCGTGCAAAGTTTCAAGTTTAGCTTATGCGACCGTGGCGAGGCGCGCTGCAAATCGCTCTAACTCAATAGATAAAGATCTGAGCAATAGGAAGAAAGTTAGAGCGATTTGCAATTGAAAATGTTTTCAAGATGTTGTATTTGAAGATGATTCAATAAAAAAATTTTCGGTTTTTTGAAAACTAAAAAGGTATATGTATAACCCCTTAAACGCGTGAGCACTACCACTAGATCCGCGTTGATACTCGCCTATCGATAGGTGCGTACGTTGGTGATGTCTGAGAAGAACCGCTTGTCGATGGGAACATGGTCAATTTGGTTTGCGTTAAGATACTTAATACTGATGTGCGTTTATCAGGTGATCCAAAAGTCGCTTCGTGGATGTCCTTGCGGGGGAACAACGTACTTCGCATTATCAGTTCTCGAAAAGCTGCAAAGTTTACACTTCGTTGGTCGTTGGTGTTCGTCTTGGTGTACAGCATGCTTGTCATTCTCCTCAGTATGTGGAAAGAGCGGAGAAAAAAATCACCGCGCACTTCCCTTTCAGTATGTGCTCACCACACTGCTTTTTTCTCCACTCCAAAGTGTCCCAACCAACTTACAGAGAGACAAACACAATTCCAGCTCATCCCACATCTGATAGAAACAAGAAGGGTGAATCACTCTACAGAGTAAACGCAGCAGTACACCACAGAGTCCACTTGCGAGTAGTCTGGAAAGTGAAAAAAACCTACCGGGCAAAAGTGTAGTCCTCGTGTAGCTACACCGCGAAAACAAATTCGACAAGAGTAAACTCGACCGGCACGAGCAACGCAGTCTATTTTTTTTCTCCCAATTTTTTTTCCTCTTCTGCCACGCTCAACAAAAAAAAACTGTAAAACGCACCGCAGATAGCTCTGCTGTGTACTTATTGTGCGTGATGTCGATACGTGTGAGAAAGTACACCATAGTTCATTGTCTCGCAAAAAAGAGATTTTAGATTCCACCGCGGTGCCTTCAGGAAGCTCACCAGATAAAAATCGTCTGTCGTTCTCTTCTAGCATGTGCGTTGATTTGCTCTTTAGTGTGAGAGCAGTTGTTTTCGCAGTGCAAGATGTTCTCCTGCACTCTAGAGGTTTGCTGAGGAGAAAAGACAAGCATGGTGTACAGAATATCGTGTCCGATCACCGGTTTATACATATCTTCTCTTCAGACTTTAGTGCTCATATCCCCAATAATTTGATATTTCGTCACAAGCAGGGAATCCTTCTGTCGTAGACATTCTTCAACTGTGCGTAGAACGCTTCTTTATCAAAATAGGGGTGTCCTTAGTGCGGGCAGTTCGCGTTGATGATTTTGTAATCGTGGAATCGACCTTTAATCCTCAATACACACATCCTTTCGCTGATCACACGACTTTGCATGTTACTGATGTTAGCCAGCACGATGGAGCCGATGAACCGCTCTGAGAATACTGAGTCCTACGGCCACATATCCTCCGTACACTTGCAACACGATATTGGAATGACGGGATTAGAGCTTGTCCGGTAACATCCTAGCGATTTACAGTACCTAGTTTCCTGCTGTCTTGTAGATATCGTGGCACAACTTTTAAATCTCAGTCGCTTACAACGAATGGATAGTCTAAGGTGGTGCCGACTCGCCAGAGGTGGCTAGAAGAGATTCTACAGATCCCACTACAAATCCCCCGGCCATGACTCCTGCTGCCTATCCGGGAGTGTTTTCAACAAAAACTGCTCTTCACAGCTTAGTGACATTGATTGAAAAGTCCCTGAAATATCAGGAGACGGCGCTATTTGCCTTCTTGATATTGGAGGGGCTTTCGATAACACGTCCTTTGCATCAATTTATACGGCTTGAAGACAATAAGGGAATCGACCACACTTCAAGTAGCTGGATGCTCTCTAGCAAAGTGATCACAGTAACCTTGGGAGATTCGTCTGTTACAATGTCGGTGATCAAGGGATGCCCGCAAGGAGAAGTTCTCACGCCCTTGTTATGGTCACTCGTTGTCGACGCACTTCTTAATAACCATACACAGCTTGGTTACGAGGTCATTGGATACGCTGATGACGTCGTCCTCATCGTAAGAGGTAAAGACGACGCAACTCTGTCGAGCCGAATGCAAGCGGCTCTGAATGCCACCATGTCTGAACATAAACCCCTCAAAAACAGTCCTAATTCCATTCAGTGGACGGAGGTAGATCTCCATCACTTCCCCAACACTGAATGGAGTTAGACTGAGCTTCAGCAATGAAGTCAAATACCTCGGAATTATTCTGGATAAGGAACTGAACTGGTCTGCACAACTGAATCATGCGATCGGCGATCTGGGCCTGCAGAACTCTGTTTGGTAAGACCTGGGAACTGAAACCAGACTTGGCACTCTGGTCTTACAAGACCATTGCCCGACCAAGAATCACCTATGCTGCCGTGCTGCCCGTGTGTGGTGACATAAGGTAAACGAAGTGACTGTCCGAGCAAAACTCAAAAAAGTTCAACGACTTGCATGTCTTTCGGTTACCAGCGCTATGCGAACAACTTCAACTGCAGCCATGGAAGCTATGCTCTGCCTACTGCCACTACATCTTCATGTGAAAAAGGAAGCAGAGCTTGGCGCTCTAAGGTTGCAAAGGAGGAAAACAATACTCGAAGGGGACCAAATCGGCCACCTTCGCATACTTAGGGACGACTGGATGGACGTTAGGACCAACATGGATATTCCGTATAGAGTGATTAAAACAAACCGCTCTATGTGGAACAATGGAGGGCCTAATCTTCCACCTGGCATCGTCAGTTTTTATACGGATGGAAATGGGATCCCTAACGGGATCTGGTATATACGGACTCGGTATCGGGAAAACGTTTTCCCTGACAAATTGCCCATCGTTTTTCAAGCAGAGGTATATGCCGTATATATCTGCGCAAAAATATATTTGAAACGCAACTACAGACATAGAAAAATCGGTATATTCTCGGACAGTCAAGCAGCACTAAAGTCCGTCAAATGCGCTTTTAAATTTGTTTGGGAATGCATTGAAACTCCACGGGAACTTTCCCGACAGAGCTCAGTTTTTCTGAATGAACACGCTGACTACCTAGTGAGACAGGGATCAGCTCAGCGATTAATTGGCCCCGAGCCGTTTCTGGGTACGTCCAATTCCGCTATCAAAAGCGAACTACTAACTTGGGAAAGGCTAGAAATAGCATCCCAATGGCAACAGGCATAGGGTTGTAGACAAGCCAAATAGATGATCTATCTGAACCCTGGAACCGCCAGAAAGTTACTAAGTCTAAATCGTAGTGAACAACGGATAATCACGGGACTCCTTACCGGACACTGTCTCGCTTTTCATCATTTAAAGACAATCGGTGTAGTGTTGAACGACTCCTGTCAAATATGTAAATCAGAGCCAGAGAGTTCAGAGCATTTGCTTTGCTCTTGCGGAGCTCTTGCTTAGGTACAACTTCTTGGGAACTTACCTTTAAACTCCATATCAAGTATTGAACTCCAATCCCAAGCAGGTAATTAGTTTTATCAACTATGTTGTACCTAATTGGATTTACTCCATCAATGAGTACGAGCAATCCGTAGCCTGTGCACAGCGATCGGGGGCCGCCACGAAAGACAATCAGCAAGATTGTCGCAGTGGCATTTCAGAACCCAGTGCCCTTCAGGCATACAGAAAAAAAAATCCAGGGGTGTTATCACCCAAACTTCATATCTAAAAGCCGTTCACTATCCGCAACCTTCGAGCCGTGAAATTCTTTGCTGTTAAGCTGTGCATCCCGAAGCTAATATTAAACTAGACGAAGATCGTAATGATCCCTGTGGTAACATTTGTATTAAACTCTGGGATAATCACTACCACACTCGGAGAGAGCAGAAAACATATAAAATAAAATAAAACACAGAAAACTGAAGGAAACACAAAAAAAACAAAGATTAGGGAATTACAAAAAGTACAGTTAATTCGAGTAAATTCATGGACAAACTTAGGTGCCGGTGTTACCACCCCCCCCCCCCCCCCCCAGGGATGCCGATTTCACCCGCACTGGTTGCTAAACGTCGTTTCAATCTTAGTTTCAAAACTTCACTATTCCTTGTAAAATAACAGTTTGAAAGTAATGACAGTCTTCTTATCTTGTTGAAAACAATCTGGGCAATGGTTCTGTGAAAGAAATATAACAATATATGCCACCAAGTCCTCCTTAAGAATCATTTTCCTTAGCTTACCCCCAGTACCCCTAGACGAAATAAAAAAGTTTTGAACCGAAAAGAGCAATATCTTAATCAATATTAATTAGGCGCTCCTAGGTAAGCTTTAAAAACGGTTCATTTGGAGATACCCACGTTATTGTTGGATCTAGTGTATGTTCAAATTATCATGATTTTTCAACACTCTATTTCCCAGATGCATAACCGGATCGTACGACCGAACATGTCGTATATGGAACGTGGAAAGTGGTGACGAAGAAAAAGTATTGAAAGGACACGATAATGTTGTCTTTTCCGTTGCTTACAACTATCCAAAGTGGTATGACGAAGAGAAAAAAAATATCTTCGGAAGCACTAACACACATTTCGTCCCATTTCAGCGATCGAATTCTTACTGGGTCCTTCGATAAGACTGCCAAAATTTGGAATCCTACTTCTGGCAACTGTTTGAACACCTTGTGGGGTCATACAGCGGAAATTGTGGCGGCTGAGTTCAATCCCAATCAGGGTGAACAGGTAGTAACTAGCAGCATGGATAATACAGCTCGGGTTTTCCACTGCGAGACTGGCCAGGAAGTCCACCTGTTTGGTGACCATCGAGCTGAGGTTATATCGGCGCGGTTCAACAAAGACGGGAACCTACTACTAACTGCATCTTTTGACGAAACTGCAATTGTTTGGGATATGAGGATGAAAGAGTATAAAATAACATGAAAAACCGCACAGTTCGAAATCTAGGAAAATTCTTTTTTTTTGTAGGCATGCCATAGTCATTCGCGGACATGAAGCCGAACTGAGCAATGCAATATGGAATTTTCAGTGTTCTCTCATAGCCACTAGCTCATTGGACAGAACGGCGAAAATCTGGGATGTACGAAGGCTTGACAACTGTCAAGCCATCGCTAATCATAAAGACGAAGTCCTCGACGTCGCGTTCAATTGTACCGGAACCCGTCTTGCGACAGGGAGTGCAGACTGCACCGCGAAAGTATGGGATGTGACTGGTAATTTCGAGCTCGTCACAATCATGGCGGGCCATAGCGATGAAGTGACAAAGGTTACATTTAGCCCACCGGGAGGACTACTGCTGACGGCTTCAGCCGACAAAACTGCACGTATTTGGAACTCTGCCACGGGCATTTGTACACAGACCCTTGCCGGACACGACGGAGAAGTGTTCTCGTGTTCGTTTAACTACTGCGGCGATGCCATCATTACCGCCTCTAAAGACAACACCTGTAAAATATGGAGATGATACGACTGGTTCTCGGGTCAAGCATTTAAAGTATGTAATTGTATGAACATCATCTCTAATTTCAAGCACATCAAGCTGTAATGTTGTTCATCTTTGATTGAGTAAACGTACATCGCATTGACAGGGAAAAGCTTACTGCGAAAAGTATTTTACATTCTACTTTCGCCTGTAGTTATTAGTAGTCATGAAACATGATGTCATGTAGTAAGAATCACACATTTTCAAAATAAATGAGCTTGTAGTCTTAGTTTTGTGTTTGTGTATCGAGCTGGTGTTGCAAAGCATCGAAGCGTGTTTTTATGTGCTGAAATATCCTACTTTTATAGTATAGAAACTTTGTTTCGTTTTCTGTTTTTTTTTCATGCCTTCTCTTGTTTTTTGTCATCTGTATCAACCTTAAAATGAAGTCCGAGAAACCAAAGAAGCCAAAACATAATGTGGTGTGCGGCAGCAGACAAGCTGAACATTGGACGAAATATTTGCTCAGATATTAAGTTTTCAAAAAACAGATTAGAATACAAACCTTTAGTAATTCATCTAATCACCCAATGTAAGTGCATAATTATAACTGGCCTAACAATTTGCTCAGATAATATTTACAGCGTCGAGTATAATTTGTGTGATAATTCGAATAATTTATAAGAATTACTTTTCCGTAAAACCTGCCGCGGCGTAGCTAACGCCAAGCTATTCTTATTATGTGCCTTACGGCTAGGGTTATTACCAATAGGTCTCGCCCGAAGATGCAAACTCTGTGCTTTTTCACATTTCAAACCCATGGTTTTTTGCAAACTTTGAATAGAATTTGCGGTATAGGATTGTTGTAATATATTTATTTCAGGTAATTACTTTATGTTACTTAAAAATATATGCGGTGTAAAATGATGACAATACAATACAACTTCCTAATCGGCCACCTTTAGAATGGTTGAATATTCACATGATTAATTGTAATCATGCAACTTAGTCAACATGGTCAGTACATCATCATTGGAATGCGCCGTATGTTTCGAAATAAAGTGAATGAGTCATTGTGAAAAATTTTGATGGAAAACATTCAACCTGATAAAAGTAAATCATCTGCTTCATCACGCATTGAACAGCCTGTATGCGAATTTCAGAGAAAATTGCCAAGATGGTTGCTATCACATTCACTTTTGAAGAATTTCCAATTCTCAGCACGCACAGAATAAACAAATTGAAGGTGGAAGCACCGTAACTTCGTCAGAGCGAATGGACTTGAATCTCAAAATTCGACTCTTGCAACAACGATCACCATGGCTAAAAACCCATTTCCATTCACGAAAAAGTATGCGTGCATTTTTTCCACCATATATTTTCAACATGCAATAATCATTCAACTTTCTCATTTTATTGCCAACACTAACGCTAATCTACCCTCCAGGTAGACGTGGTCCAATTTATACAACCTCTTTATGCAAAGCCGAGTTTCATCGGACCCTAGCAATGGAGGAAGTGACCAAATAAAGTAGCGGAGAATGCTTTAGTTGTCAGAAAGCTTACCCGTTTGGAAAATGTGAGTATTTTTCTTCACTGCAATATTCACTGTTTTTAATAGTTTACTCCGACAAATGCCTGCTGAAATAGCATCTTGTTTATTGTCATTTGGTGACGCAAAAGTGCAAGATTTGTCCACAACCATCGAAGCGAGTATATACCTACGTTATTGCAAAAATTTCATAACCCCAGCTTTCATTATTTGCTACAGAAAACATTGTTGCTTTCAATGAAGATGTTACACACATTTCATAAATGCATACGTGACGTGACTGAAATAAGATTGTCTTGTGAACTTCATGAACAATCATTAAAAGATGATCAAGAATTAATTGTCATGTGATACCATAAGGCATCATCAGCGGGAATGATTTAAAATAATATGGATTGTTCCTATAGCACAAAGAATACGCGGATTCAACTTATTTTCATTTACCTCGAGTGCGGTGCTCCACACTTTATAAATACTAGAAATTATATATGAAGGAATTATCACACGAAATTATACAACATATCAATATCGTAATAACCCGTTCACACCACAGCGAATATCTTGTGATATCGTCAATCTTGTTATCAAATGTCACGCACCAAATTTCATGTGAAAACTAGATGTATGGATTCTGATTTCAAGATACGCAATATCACATATCCGCTATGGTGTGAATAAGGCATAACTACCGAAAGGTACCGAATATTGGTAATTACATAAAAAAAAGTTCGAGTTCAGCAACAAGATTTCTGTCTTCATCATAAAACTTTGATTGTATTCAAACCTGGTCAGGCTCAAAGTTATCTTCTTTTCAGATACTGTTACGACAGAAATGTATCAAAATGAGTGATTCGCCCCTGAAACGGTAGCTTATTGCAATTAGTGCAATCCTTAGCAGCAAGATCAGTTGCAGACACATCCAATGAATCTTTTCGTTACGTTGCTTGTTAGCTGACACCGGGTATATTGTATTATAGTTATAATATATTTTATAATTTTGACAGAGTTTTACACTCAAAGAAATAAATCAACAGATGGCTAATCGCGTACCACGCGATCGCGTACCGTACCAGCGGTTTTCAACCTTTTTTGTCCGCGTACCCCTTTGTGATATTTTACAAACCAATTATACCCTCGATTTTTTTCTGAATGATTTTTCATATGGTAATTTTTGAAAATAACTGAATTAATATGTATAAAGTTAGTAGTAGGTACTCTCCAACAAAATAACAGAAATTATGTTCTTGAACATTTTATCTTGTGTAATTTGCTTTCTCCGCAATTACTAATGTTTTATTCGCGTACCACCTGGAGGCTACCCAGTACCCCCTGGGGTACGCGTACTCCAGGTTGAGAACCGCTGGCGTATCAAATATTTGAAAACAAAAAACAAGTAAGAAATGTTTGAGATAATGGTAAAAAAAGTAACGGTATTATTAATACAAATAATTGAGATGCTCGAGTAAAGACAGAAAGACCACGTGTTCATCGGATGGAAGTGTGTAGGAGCCGCGTGGTTGATTTCGACTGGGAAATAATTAAGGGTAAAATTATATCCCCATGTTTGCTGAAATGATGCAAACATGCGGATATGTTTCTACAGATGACGGTAGTTTTCCGAGTCTTGTGCCTTTGAAAATGCGAAGTCGGTCGTTTGTGGCTCCTACACAATTGCGCCTTAAATTAGTATCCAATTTGCCACGTATGTTTATAACTACCTATGTAGAACTAGATGCCAATAGAATAGTGTGTAGCACAATAATGACTATACTAGTAAGTATTGATCGATAAAGTGATAGAAACAAAAAATGTAGACAACAATTTGTACCAAATATCATCCTAGTGATTATGGAAAAAAACGCTATAATGATAAATATAGTCAATATACTTTGAAAAGTAAACTAACACAACATTGTGTTAGGTTTCTTCATATTTCCATTAGAAAAAGAATTCCTTAACTCTAGTCGTCTAAATTATTTTAAATACTCAATGTATCGATGTTGACAAAAACTGAATCACTAAATTCGCAGCGGTAGCATAGACGAACAAACATGCTTTTTCGAAAAAAAATCCTGAAAAATCTCCGTTCATCTTTGAAACGTCAACTTATGCGCCACCATGTGACACATTCCAGCGTAAAGCGATACCATGAGAAACCGACTTTGGCGTACATTTTATCCTGGATATTGGAAATTAGCTTAAAGAACATGTGATTAAACAGGTCCTAAATAATACCATCTAAATGTACTTTCTTATGACGGGTTGGTTGAGCAATTTATCGAAGTTGTATCATGTACTGCAACCCGACACATGTTTCCAAAACATTTCGGTATGTCTGTGGTGTCGCGATACGCAAAACAGTCTCCTGCATATTTAGATTAATAACAATTAGTTTATGCTATCTCGACCAGAAAGATAAAACAAAAATGTAACAGAAGCTGTTAGTTTGTTATGCGAAAAACATCTCAGGTTGTGTTTTAAATTTAATCCCGTTAGTTGTTAAAATAACAGAAATTATAACAAAAAATATTCTATTTATATAAAACCCATATCAAACTTTGTTACTAACGTATCAGCTTTCTAACATGATTAGATAGCATATATAACAGTATAATAACAACCATTGTTAGAAACAACAGGTTTTGATAGAGAAGAAAAAATTGTTAGATTTGTTTCAGAGCAACTTCATTTCAGGATTTGTTTTTATAACTCATTCAGATTCAATTTTGTTTTCAAAAGCATATGAAAAAATACAAAATCGTATCAAATTATGTTATTTGTATCTCGTATTGAAAGAATTTTGTAATTTTTTAGTTATGCTCTTCTGATCGTGATGACATTGACATTAAGTTTAAAATTACGCCGATGGAGGCGTTTCAGGTTTATATTACTTTAACCCGTGACGTACCGGGAATGTTTTCCTTCACAAAATAAGCTATATCTTATTTAGAACTTAACCTTTTTTGATACAGTTTTCTTTGAAGTCAAGTGGAAACAAGAAGTTTATGCAAAGCTATCTCTCCGCATCCTTTGGTAAACAAACATTGGTAACATTGGTGAACAAAAATAGCAGTAACTTTGTAAAATATTGGGCCCTTTTACAGAAACCTCGGTGACCAACTCGTCTCATTTGAAATACATGGATTTCGCGCTACAATCTTACCCAAAATAGCACGAATTGGCCGCTGTCCATTACTAATTAGACCCGTATTGTTTGTTGTTTGACCATTGTTTGGGATAGCGCAGAAAATTGCCTTTTCACCAAAATGACTTCCCAAAAAATGTAACTTTTTAGTTCCTCGACCGATTTTTAATCTTTTAGCAAAAAATACAGGTGAGCAAGATCGCGCCAAATCACCGATGGTCGAATATCGACCATTTTTGATTTGAATGAAACTTTGCACACGTATTTGTCTAAGCAAACTGAGCGTTTTCCACAGATGGAACGATTTTTCACACCCATGAGTTACATTCTAAAAGGGCGTGTGCCTTTTGGCATAGGTTTTATTCGAAGCATTGTAGCCCAGAAACCGTTGGTTGTATAGAAAAACTGTCTGAGAATGAGTTGTAGGGAATTAAAAATGCACCATGAAAAAAAATATACACTGTACAAAAAAAAAATTTTTTTGACAAAAAAATTAAAAATAAACATTAAATTTCAATTTAAAAAAAAAGAGTTGAATTTTTTTTTATTTTTTTTAAAGAAACTTGACGTTAATACGCAACTTTTAAAAAAAAGTCCAGGATGGAGAAATGAAAAATAATTTTTTTATGGTAGATTATTTTTTTTATGAAAATTCTAATTTAAACATTTTTCAAAATATTTGTATTCTGATGATCTTAAAAGATGCAGAGAGTCATTTTGAATCAAAAAGCTCTTGGTAGTAAACATTCTAAAGGCATCGGTTTCCGAGTTATTTTAAATATAACCCTCTAGTGCCCAAATTAATTTTCAGACGGACTTCTAAAAAATCACTTTGAAACTTTATGAACACTTTTTTAGTATTGATTGAAGCTTTTTAGAGATTCAACTGCAGACCGTCTAAAGGCGGCACTGGGCACTAGAGGGTTAAGCTCAATAAATTATTATTATTTCGGAAAATACATGTATTTTTTAATTTGTCCATGGTTTGCCAGCAAAAACCATACGTTCATTGGAATGCTTCATCAAAAATATACAATTCATTTCTTGACAAATAAACGATTGGGCGAACGGTTCTCAAGAAAAGAGTTAAATGTTCTAAGTGATCTAAATATATAAAAGAATCAAATATTTGTTTTCGAGTTTTATTATCTTAGGAACATATTTTTTTATGACATAGATACTTTACAGAACTAGATTCACCTTATATTTTATATACATCATAAGTTTGCTCGAATGTTTTATTCAAATGTTTTATAAAATAATATGTTTGTCGTGCAACACTACCTACTTGTTTAATAATAATAACTGTTTGTAAAGTACGCAACCAATAACTACTGGGTCACCTATAATATCTGTTTTCGTATATAAATACGATTTCACTACTCCAGATATGTTAGTAACAGTTTGCATTTTGTGAAGATGAATAAAGTGAAAATGGAATCAAGCTTACGCAAATTAAACGAAAACGTTATTGCAAAATTAAAAATATTGAACAGTCAAGCTCATTTTGATATGTCTTTATCAATTTGTGATTCGTGTAGTTATTGGAATGATAGTCAAGTCACCATTCATCCCTTCGTTGTTTACTATTCAGAATCTGGAACACTTAAGAATATCAGCTTCATCATAATATCGGAAGTACTCCATCATGATACTGTTGCGGTTCAGGTGTTCATTGCCAAATTAATGAGTTTTTTGAAAACAACAATAGAGTTGAAAAAAGCGATATTAATGTCTGATGGAGCTGCCTCACAATATAGAAATAGGAAAATCTTTGCAACAAAATATAACGTCGATGCAGAGCAAGCGCAAAAGAATTGTATGATTGTAATAAAAATTCATCAAAAATGTCATTTCGTTGGGTATCATATGAAGAATATGAACAAGGAGTAGCAGAATGGAGCAATATTTTCAAAAAATCTATAATGATAGTTGCCACACAAAAGTATTACTCTTTTGTTCCGACTTTAGAAAATAAGATACAAACGAAGCTGTTTTCAAAAGATGACGAATCATTTACTTATGATGTATATAAAATATAAGGTGAAACTAGTTCTGTAAAGTATCTATGTCATAAAAAAATATGTTCCTAAGATAATGAAACTCGTAAATAAATATTTGATTCTTATATATATTTATATCACTTAGAACATTTAACTCTTTTCTTGAGAACCGTTCGCCCAATCGTTTTGTTGTCAAAGAATGAATTGTATATTTTTGATGAAGCATTCCAATAAACGTATGGTTTTTGCTGGAGAACCATGGACAAATTAAGAGAAACGTGTATTTTCCTAAATAATTATGATTTTTCGAGCTTAAATTAGAAATAACTCGAAAACCAATGCCTTTGGAATGTTTACTACTAAGAGCTTTTTGATTCAAACTGACTCTCTGCATCTTTGAAGATCATTAGAATACAAATATTTTGAAAAATGTTTAAATTAAAATTTTTATAAAAAAATTAATCTACCATAAATAATTATTTTTCATTTCTCCATCCTGGACTTTTTTTTTTAAGTTGCGTATTAACGTCAAGTTTCTTTAAAAAAAAAATAAAAAAAAATTCAACTCTTTTTTTTTTAAATTGAAATTTAATGTTTATTTTTAATTTTTTTTGGTCAAAAAAAATTTTTTTTGTACAGTGTATATTTTTTTATGGTGCATTTTTGATTCCCTACAACTCATTCTCAGACAGTTTTTCTATACAACCAACGGTTTCTGGGCTACAATGCTTCGAATAAAACCTATGCCAAAAGGCATACGCCCTCTTAGAATGTAACTCATGGGTGTAAAAAATCTCTCCACCTGTGAAAAATGCTCAGTTTGCTTAGCCAAATACGTGTGCAAAGTTTCATTCAAATCAAAAATGGTCGATTAAATTTTCGCGTATTTCCAGACGATTTGGAATGATTTTGCTCAGGTAGGTTTTTGTTGGAAAATACAGCAATAAGGTGGTTGTTCTCGTCTTTCGGAGTTTCCATATAAGGGGATATATTAGGGGCGGCGTACAACAGCGTCTGGCCCGGAGCGAGCGGCTGAATTATGGAATGCTGTATCCCGCCAGTTACACCTAAGATGGCAGCCCCATTAGCAAAATGTAGGTATCGCGACCCTGGTAAGGTAGCATATCGAAACCTTTCTTCAACCACGAACAACGAAATTAGAAATAGGGAAAGGATCAATCGGCAAAGACCTAGGCTACGAACACGGAAAAAGATTAAGGTAAACGATTGGAAATTGGGTACTTGGAACGTCCGATCTCTCAATGAACCGGCGCGGGCAGGCTTGCTTGCTCGAGAACTACAGCGCCAGGGATTCAGGAGGTTCGGTGGCCAAATTCCGGAGAAAGAGAATTCCGTGCACGCACCGACAAACGACAAATCCGATGAAGTCAAAGAGGAGTTCCATGACAAGCTTGAGCGAATCTATGACGAGTGCCCAAAACCCGACGTAAAAGTCGTCATTGGAGACGCAAACGGACAGGTTGGGAGGGCGAGATTCTTTCGTCCGGTCATTGGAAGGCATAGCCTTCACTCGTCAACCAATGAAAACGGCCTAAGGCTGATAAACTTTGCCGCGGCCAGAGGAATGGCCATATGTAGCTCCTATTTAACACGTTTAAATTTTTGGAAATACACCTGGAGGCATCCAAATGGAGAAGCTTGCTCCCAGATCGATCACGTACTGATTGACGGTCGGCACTTTTCGGATGTCGCTGATGTTAGGTCTTTTCGGGGACCAAACATTGACTCTGACCATTATCTCGTCGTTTGTAAGATCCTCGCACGGTTGTCGAACGTACTAAAATCTCGCACAGAGAGGACGACGCGTGTCAGTATTCAGCGATTGAAAGCTGATTACGTGGCAGCAGAATACGCTAGAGAGCTGGATCAACTGATCGCAGAACAGCAGGAGAAAGGAGTGGAGGACATAAATGGGCTGTGGAGCAGTATCCACGGCGTCATCGAAACGAGTGCGAGAGAGGTGGTAGGTACGACGCGTGGAAGACAGCGTAATGGCTGGTTCGATGCCGAGTGCCGCATGCTCACTGCGGCTACACGTCAGAACAGAGAGTGGTACATCGCCGCACTATGGTCGGAATCGTGAAATTTCACGACAAGAAATCTGTAAGTCGGAAACCATAGATGCTAGAGATTTCTTGTCTTCTAGAAAATTACTCTACTAAGAGGAATCTAACTTTTGGTATGACTGGTTACTAGGGTGGTCCTATTGTACTCAAAATAAAAATTGTAACTTTTTTATCTTATGACATAGAGCAATATTATCTTCCACAAAATTGTAGCTAATTTAATTTCATGAAACTTTGTTAAAAATAGGAGAAAGGCAAAAAATATTGCTCTATCTCGTTTTTTCAATGTTCTAGGGCAATTTTTACAAATTCATTCGTGGTGGGTCTAAAAAAACACCATTATTGCTCTGTTTTTTTTTTTCAGCTTTATTCGGAATTTAAAGCGGTGTGTGAGTGACTTTTAGGGCGTGAAAAACTGCATATTTTGACACTAATAGATAATTGCTAACTTTTCAGAGGAAAAAGTTACAGGTATTTTTTCGTTCTAAAATGACACTTTTTGGAGGCACCCTACTCCCTTGTTTGCACATATTTGCAACAACAGCACGTTTAGGATGAAAGTTCATAGTTTCACCATCAAAATCCATTTTGTAGAATTAGTCAACTTTTGTTCCCTTTAGGGTTGAAATGCATTTAAAAATTTGGAGTTTTCACACAAAAATTTGCTAATCTACCATTCAAAACTATCTAGTTATTCCCATTCGATTTTTATCTGGAAAATTCCTTTAAGTGACTTCTGGGGCATAAAAAGGCGCTCATTTTGATATCAATAAATAGTTTCTAACGCTTGAAATTTCACGATTCCGACCATAGTGCGTCGGAAGAAGCGCGAGTACGAGGAGCAGGTGCTCGTCAGCGCAGAGGACAGCTATGCTCAAAACGACGTGCGGAGTTCTATAGAACTGTCAACAGAGTCAGAAGTAGGAATTTCCCTGTGCCGGTCATGTGTAATGACAAAGACGGCAACCTGCTCACTGATAAACCGACGGTTGCAGCCAGGTGGAAGGAGCATTTTCAGGCGCTATTGAACGGTGAGGAGCCGGATGAGCTGAGCAGGAACAGGATGACGATTATGAGTGACGAACAAGCTGTGGAGCCACCAACATAGAAGGAGGTGAAAAAGGCGATTAGTGAGCTGAAAAACGGCAAGGCCGCTGGGAAGGACTGTATCTCTGCCGAACTTCTAACAGCAGGCTGTACTATGCGATCCACCAGATAATACTCAGGATCTGGACGGATGAACAAATGCCGAACAACTGGTTGGAAGGCCTCATATGCCCTATCTATAAGAAGGGTTCTCGACTGGATTGTTGCAACTATCGAGGCATTATGTTGCTCAACTCCACATTTAAAAAAGACTATCCCGTATCCTGTTAACGAAATCCTTTGTTGGCGAATACCAGGCTGGTTTTCGATAGGGGCGCTCCACGACGGATCAAATCTTCACCTACGACAGATCCTCGATAAGTTCAGGGAGTACAACTTACCGACTCACCATCTGTTTGTGGATTTCAAGGTGGCATACGACTCAGTGAGAAGAAACTAGCTGTGGCAGATCATGCTGGAACACGGTTTCCCGACGAAACTAATTAAGCTGACTCGTATGACGCTGGAGGGATCGAAATCATGCGTGCGGATAGCTGGCGATACATCAGCTGCATTCGTAACGTTGGATGGACTGAAGCAGGGGGATGCGCTCTCTAACTTACTATTCAACATCGCTCTTCAAGGTGCAGTACGAAGAGCAAACGTCGAAAGAAACGGTACGATCATCACGAAATCTCACATGCTTCTTGGTTTTGTGGACGACATCGATATCATCAGTATCAACCGTAGGGCCGTGAAGGAGGCCTTTGTACCTTTTGAGAGGGGAGCAGCGAAATTGGGACTTGTCATTAACTCAGCAAAAACGAAGTACATGGTAGCTGGTATGATGTTGGTGCTGAGGTGGATATAGATGGAGTACGATTTGAAGTGGTTGACGAATTCGTTTATCTTGGTCAAGGTTGTTAATCGATAATTTATCGTAAACGCCGATAGGCGATAACGATACTGTCTGTTATCGTTATCGACGATGACGTTTGCGTCTTCAGACATTCAATCAGACAATCAAAACTGATAAATTTATTTCCCTGATGAGAAGCGAAACATAAACAAATAAGGAAAAGTTTCTTCCTGTTGCCTAGTGATGTTTCGTCTCCAATCCTCCGAAGTGAAAAAACGTTTCCTCACCCCGTGCCTGCCTCGTAAACCATTCGCTACCACAGCAGACAAAACTGGCATAAGGCGTTAGTGAGCTGATAACGTCTAGTGACTATTTTTATCGCCGATATCGTTAATGTTTGAAGACGGTATCGTCATCGTCAATAACGATACCATACGTTATCGGTAACGGCGATGACGATTATCGACGATAATCTATCGTATTAACAACCTTGATCTTGGTACACTTGTGACATGTGACAACGATATGAGTCGTGAAGTGAAACGACGAGTTGCAGCTGCGAACAGAGCCTTCTACAGACTACGTAACCAGCTAAGGTCCCGTAGTTTGCAAACTCGCACAAAACTAGCGCTGTATAGGATACTGATACTCCCGGAGGCCCTTTACGGACATGAAGCATGGACGCTGAAGGAAACTGATCGACGAGTGCTCGGAGTTTTTGAGCGTAAAGTTCAACGATCGATACTTGGCGGTAAACTGGAAGATTAAGTGTGGCGCAGACGCATGAGTCACTAGTTGTACCAGTATATAAACATGCTATAGGTAATACAGCGGAGCAGCCTTCAGTGGGCTGGACATGTAGTCAGAATGCCTGACGATAGAGCCACCAAAACTATCTTCAGTAGAGAACCAGGAAGAGGCCGTCGAGTCCGTGATAGCCCTCGCACGCGGTGGATGTGCGCGGTGGAAGAAAATGCACGATTTGCTGGTGTACGGGAGACTGGAGAACGGCTGCTCAAGACAGAAGAAGCTGGACATCTCTAATGCGTTCGGCCCTAGACCGGTGAACGGTCCGTTAACCAACAAAGTAAAGTAAGTATACCTTCAAATCTGCTCATCCGATTTCCAATCTTGGTGCATCAAAACAAAGGGTTTTTATAAAAGATAAAACAAGAAGCTTTAATGTTCGTTTGTATTAAGAAGCGTCAAAAGTGTCAACAAAACTTTATCAAACCCGTTTTTTTTTAACTTTTGGGCTTCCGGTTCTTAATTGTCGTAGAAAGGTATTAAATTTTTCGATATCCCAAGATTAAATGCCGGATGAGCAGGGTTTGAGTTACAGTTATTCGAAATATTGTTTCAATTTTGAGCACTACACCTAAATTGTTTGCAAAACTGTAGAAATAAGAACGATTTTCCGTAAAAATCTTCCACATTTCATGTAAAATTGTATCAGTTATCAGAAAATATATCAAACGATAGGGTCGTTTTGGTATTCAAAAATATATGGAGTTGAAGGATGTTATTATTTTCATTTAAGAAACTGTGTAAGTCTATAATAACTGCGTTTAGGCCATTAATACTTCCATAAAAACCCTTCACTTTCTGAAGTATCACATGCCCATAGCTTCAAAATAAATGATACTAGTTCTTGAAATAATGAAGCTTCGTGATTTTTATATTTTGATACATAACTAGGGCTTAAAAAGTCCATTAACAATGAAACTCAATAGCAGCCTATGAGGAAACCCGTACCCGACCCGACTTCGTTTAAACCCCGAACCTTTTTTTTCGATCAAACCGAACCAAAAATTGTAAAGCCTGAATCCGAGATTTTTGGGGTCGATTTTTTATACCAATTTAAGTCTGTCATAAAGCTTTGAACTTTGAATGATATTGAAATGTGAGTGATTTTCACAGTTGCATGATATTAGACATCATTATCTCATTATTATGGTTATTTGAGATAGTCGGGTTTCGGGTTTTCAAACCGATACCCTACCTGAACCCGGGTTTTCAAACCCGACCCCGAGCCGTACGCAAATACTTTTTTATCAAACCCGAAATCGTTAATGGCAAGCAGCAAAAGGTTACTTTTCCGTTCGAAATTTATGCTTTTTACACAGCTCAAATTTACAAGCTTGTTCTTAAAAATTTGATATTTGGTGTTGAAATTCGAGAGGTTCCTGAGACAATAACAAATATGTTTGAAGTTTTTCCAAGAATAGAAAGTCAAACTTCGATCGCTTTGAGGGTTCACTTCACGAAATCCGATTGAGCTTAAATTTTGCATAAAGACTTTTTTCGAGAAGGCAAAACTTTTGAGAGCGGCCGCTTTTTAGAAATTCAATGGTCAAATTTTCTCCCTGTATTCTATTGTCACTCTGTTATGCACAACAATGAGAATGTCACAAAAATTGAAAAAAGTTGGGTGATAGCAGTCCCAAAATGCTTGTTTTAGTCAAACAACACTTAATTCAGTCGATTTCAGTGGTTTTCAAGAACTATGCAAAAAAAAGATTTATGGCTGCCCTTGCCTTGGTTGGCCAGTGATTGCTATACCTTTCTAGAAGAAAGGTAATAATATGTTAAACGCTACCCAAGTGTATTATATAAATCATAACTCAAAAAAGAAAAGTGTTCTAAGACTATGTTATCTGCTTATGTCGATGCAAGTCTACTGATTTGGAATAGAAAATATACATTTTCGTCTATCTATATACGACTGCACATTCGCCCCTTATAGGTTCGCATTTGACGGTTGCAATCATTTTCCCCCAGGTGTCAAGACATTTTCTCTCATTCAATAGAAGCTATCTAAGCAAACGAAAGCCCGTTCACCAATGTGAAAATGATAGAAAATATCCTCCTAGCTTCAAACTATTTGGATTGTGCATACGAAGATATATTCGGACGCACAAAAGGAAGTTGCTATGTTGTCATTGAGGACAACCTTTCGATACCAAAGATAACTTTTGCATTCGAAAGACGTTTCCTTCTGGCAAGTCTCTATAATCTTTAGTGTTTGTTGTTTTCTCGTTTGCCTAATATCTCTCTCAGCTGGAACGATATTCAAATGAGGGCCAGTCTTATGATCAAAGAGAAACTCAACAATAGCCGGTTCCAAATGACATACCGAAACTGAGCTGCTATCCAGAAGAAATAGCAGAAAATCAAACCCGCATTTAAGTAGCTATAAGTAGATTGATTCCGTGCTTCTTGATGAACATGTTGTATTAACTAGGGTTGTTGACGGCTTCCGTAGGCGATCTATTTTCGGAAACTACAAAAAAGCATGCAGGGCATGATGCATAATAAATTATAGTGTTGAAAGTATATGTAGTAAAAAAATACAATATCTATAAAAGCCATCAACTAGTTAAATTGAAATGAAAATTCGTTAAAAATGGATTTTCATGTGAATTTAAAAGGATTTGTGAAAACGCCGATTTGCCGTTATAAGGGTAGCCCATATGAAAAACTTAGACTGTAGCAGGATTTGGTATAGAATCAACAAACTTTACTACAATCTTAAAAAATGATCAACGATAGAAGCATACTGTTCCTGTTGTTACATGAAGATTTTAGGATGAGACAAAGTGACATAAAAGCTTGACTTTTCGGATAAATAACCAAGTTTACCTCTTAATTAATCAATGACAATATTCAATTACCTACGAATATATTGATTCCCTTTGTTAATTACCGTGTTAAAAAATTGCCAGAGATATTGTAATATACAATACCAGAATTTCGCTCAATAGAAAACAAACATGCAAATATTCCACCTTGTATGACTTCCGACCGTTCGAAAGTTAATTGTTCTAAGTTCAAAAATTTAAAAAACATAACAAAAACAAATATCTAATCGAGACTGTGCATTTTTTGCGAAACGATTTGCACGTTTAATATTTAGAACAAACATTTCAGTTTGTGCCTTTGGATTCTAAAGTTATTTGTTATATCATAGAGTGCGTGATAGATAATTGGCGCAATATTGTGCACTCTGCTGGATCGTTTTCTTCCACCTCCAGTAGAAGTCTACAATAGTTGAATTGAGGAAGTGGGTAGTTATTCTCATCTATATCCCATTACTAACTGCAACTGCAGCAGGGATGATATGTGCTTTGATCATTGATATGAATTTCGGCACAATGCTAACCGAGGAATATTTGTCGAAGTCAAAGTTTTCGTAGAAGATGGCTCGGTCTCTCTCGAAAAGAGCACGATTTTTACACCAGCTATACAGCATTTTAATCAATTGATTAGACGTGTTGTAGAGACTATTGTCTGGATAGATCTCCGGGTAGACTAGTTTATTCGGTGCCACCGGCAAACAACCGCAGAATGCAGCCTCCAACCTGTTGATGTGATAAAATTGTTCCGTTATGTGATTTATAAATGACTATACAACATGTTTTCGTAGTACGAAGTATTCCGTTGAACATAATACTATTTTTCTTTTTTACGAATCGATCTTCCCGAGCGAATATGGGATAGGAAGATGATGAATAATATACTTTTTCAGAGGAACTTACATTGCAACTCCGTAGAACTCATGACCTGCAGTTGAAATTACAACATCGCCATCAAGTAAAGTGCGATAGTACTCGTCCTTGCTAAGATAACCGAAGTTTATCAATTTTTCCTTCAGAAGTTCGCCGATATTCTCGAAACAGTCAGGAATTGATTGAGTTCGCTCACCAAGAATAGAAACACGAAATTCCACCTGCCGTTTATTAAGTTCAAGTAACGTGTTGGTCAAAAATTGAGGATTTTTATCGTGTTCCCAACGATGAGGCCAAACTAAATGCAGCGGTTTACTGAAAGTTAGAAAGTATTTTACTTTCAAATATTGTTTTCTATTACTAGGACTTACTCGTTTTTGGTAAATATCCTTTTCGGAATCATATGAAATGGAATAGGAAAGTAAATCACCTCACATCGTGGCTCTAACTTCTCTTTCAGATTCTTTAATTTCAGGTCTGGGGCGATGTTGAGGAAACTCCTAATGTTGTCCAGAAACGAAGTCATATTGTAATGTGAATTGAACACAATTTGGTCGGCGCTTAAACAAGTCATGATTTGGTTCAAACCATATTGGCAATCTCGTTCCTTTATCTCTCGAACTGGATAGTTCAATTGATTTTCGTGGAAGTACACTATCTTTCTACAGACGGAAAGGTCTGGCCGCAGACCGATCAGCTCTGCGAGGTTTAGCACCGAGCTTGTGAATAATGTTTTATATTGATGGTCGTGCGGAATAACTTCCGAGAAATAAAGTGCTCCTACCCGAGATCGCCAGTGCCATTTTTTAGCAGTTAATGTAAACAGGTCATACTCTGCCGGATGAAATTCTAACGAGAATGTAAATAAAATAGTTACTTATTTATGATGGACATTTCATCACTTTCCTTACGCTGTAAAATTGTGTCCAGCAGTTGTTTATGAGATCCTCCATAGAACGATTCGATTATTAGAATTTTAGCCATAAATCAAATCGCACGAACGAAACCTACAAAATTAGCTTAATGTTGGCCTTCCGACAGAGAAACTTCCTCGATAAATTGTACTAGGTACACTATTTATCGTCTGATGTGATGATACCCGACCCGCTAACACAGCAGTTTGTCCGTGTCAAGAGTTGGAAAAGCTTATCAGTTTGACAGTTCTGGGAAAACAAAGTTCATTCAGCGGAGGGTTCATTCCACTAGGTTGATTCACACACGCTGAAGTCTTCTGGAAAAAAAATATGTTTTGTAATACAGTTAATTTGAAAAATTGTCGAAAATAAACAATCTGTTTGGACACACGCAGTTGATCAAATATTGCTATGCAATGCGCTTGTAGAGTATAATCCAAAAAAACTGAACCTGAAACAAATACCTGTCCGAAGAACTTGTTAAATTACGTGAAACCTTATCTAAAACCTGACAGTTCTGCCTTATTGGTCCTTTTTGACGTAAATGTTGAATATAGAATTATTTTGCAAACTACTTTAAACAATACTATGCAATAAATTCTGAAGAATATCAGCTGAAGTATAGGAGACATTTACAAAAACAAAAACATTTCATGTGAGATCCGTGGAGTCACTCGTCTTTGCGAATTTCTGGTTTGGCAAATGCGATCAAGTCAATCTTTTCATTGTAGATAGGAACCTATATAAATACATAGAACTTGTATGTTAACCCTCTAGTGCCCAAATTATTTTTTAGATGGACTTCGAAAAAATCACTATAAAGACTTATAAACATTTTTTAAGTCCTTATTGAAGCTTTTTAGAGGTTTGACTGGAGGCCGTCTTAAGGCGACACTGGGCACTAGAGGGTTAATATTGTAGGTTGTAAACACATCGTCTGCAACCGATTTGATAAGATTATAGAAACAATTCATATGCAACCAAATAATTGCTCTCAGTGTCCGATTAGCTTTATTAAGTTTGACAAGCAACTGGAAGCTTAAACAGTTTTTTTTTTTTGAAGAATATATCTATGAGCGGCAAGAAAATTGTAGTTACTGGTGCAGGGCAAGGTATAACACGCAATACAATTCCAAATTGTTCAGAGATAAAAGTCTAATGAATATAAATAGTGAAACCAATAACATGTATGAAGGGCGGAAAAGAAAATTACAGCAGGTGTCCTCAGAATTTTGTCATAACTCGTCAAGTGAATCAATTTAATGCAACTGATCCACAGTGTGTAGCTAATTAAAGCAAGGCTGGCTTTAGCTCCTGGTTTCTAACAATTTATACATCTTATATTCGTTAAAATTTCGTCTCAAAGTTGTATTGTTTTTACTTACCTCTTTCCGTCCTTTTTTAAAAAATAACACAAAACTTAAAATAAATTCACGAGCACTTATTTGACGACGCAATGTTAACTCAGTTCTATTGTTAATAATAGGGATCGGTAATGAACTATGCAAAACGCTACACCAAATTGGGGCCAACGTCGTTGCAGTTTCGCGATCAGCAGGTCCTTTGGAATCCTTAAAAGCAGATTGTCCCTCAATTGAGATAATTCAGGTAGATCTTAGTGACTGGCATGCAACAACTAAGGCGCTAGCAAGTTTAGATCGTGTGGATGGTCTTGTAAACAACGCTGGTATAGCGATTATTAAACCTTACGATCAACTTTCCGAGAAGGATTTCGATGAGTAAGTGATGTTTAAGTAATGAACACCTCACAATCGTTGATTTTTTTCTAGCACTTTCAACATCAACATTAAAGCCACTTGGCATGTTTGCCAATTACTGATCCCAAAAATGCCACCTGGTGCAAGCATAGTGAATCTGTCCTCGTTGGCGGCTTTGAAGGCTTTCGCAGGGCACTCGGTGTACTCCATGACTAAGGCAGCAATGGATGCGATGACGAAAAGTCTTGCTTGTGAATTGGGCTCTAAGAAGATTCGCGTTAATAGTGTTAACCCAACGGTCATCCTCACCCGAATGGGACGAGCGAACTGGTCTGATCCTGCTAAGGCGGATCCACTTATTGCGAAAATACCCCTAGGGCGATTCGGAGAAGTGAACGAAGTAGTCGAACCGATCTTGTATCTGTTAAGTGAGAAATCATGCTACATCAACGGGCACTGTCTGCCAATTGAGGGTGGATTTTTGGCGGGAAATTAAGGCGATACAGCAGTTATTCTTCAATAAATCCGTTTATTATGCTCAACTCAGTACATATAGGTTGCTTACATGTAATATGAGAAATTCATGATTGATTTTACCGTATCTTCATGTTATAACTGGGATAGCTCCACTTCTATCTGAATCAGGCGAACTTTTTGCTTCTAAAATTTCAGATCATTCCATTGGCGTTTTGAGCTAAGTACATATGAATGTTGGATAGTGGAAATTAAAACATGGATTATTGCTATCAATAAGTCGGTCACCCTTCAGTATGCTTTTCAAATACTATTAACTTAATAATTACATTTAAATATAATCGAACATGATCTTAGTTGTTGCAGATACTTAAAAATACTTCTTCTCAAATACAAAATTAAATCCTTGCCTTGATCACAGCGGATGTCTTCGCACACAATCAAGCAAATTATGATTTCACTCGTGATAAAACCTTGCTTGTTCGTTGGCATTAAATGTGTTTACTTTAACTGTTGCTTTAGCACCGTTCGCTTGTGGAGTGAAACTTTAAACAAAATAGATAACCTAGTGTGACAACTTAACGTAGTTCGCTCGCTTGTAACAATTGGATCTTGTTTTGACCGATGAAAAGCGATGTTATCGATAATGTGCTTGTTTTTCTGAGAATACAATGATCGGTTTTTTTGCGCAGCTAGTCGTTTATATGCTTCAGGCAGTTCCGATGCCGATCGCGACACCCGCAGCGAAGGCACAGATGAATATATGAAGATCGTTCAATTTACAACCGGTATCGTCACCAATGAGATTTGTATACCATTTATGCGCCTTTTTGCCTTTTTTCTTCAAAACATCCTCTGCCTGATTCAATTTTCTGTCGACAAAACGTTCTGCCTGCAAGACAAATATGATCATGTATGAAAGACCCTACATTTTCTTATGAAAACGCTCTCGATCATTTTTTTTCAGGGTCAATCAATATACAAATAAAGCAGTAATAATATTCATACCTAGAAAAACGTCAGCACCCGTTACGTACAAAAAAATGTTGAAAATACTAAAGCAGCGATTTTTGTGTAATATAGTGAAAGTAATACATAGAGCAAACATGTACATAGTTTAGAAAAATAATCTAAAGATCTCAAGCAGAACAAAATTAAAAGAAGGAAATCAGAAATAAAAGAAGACAATTTGCTGATTTTCTTATTCCAGATAAGAAGTTTTATTCAGGAGTTTTGTGAGTGTACGTTAAATCTAGTTCCAATTCGTGTCTACAACTATGCAAAATGCTTCTCCAAAGATGCAGTTTTAAAACAAAACTCGTTCAAGCCTTTGACGAAATGTACAGTAAATAATGTGTTCTTGCATTTTGTTTTCTTGCTGCAGCATGGTCAGTCTGGAACGGGTTGACGTTCTTCATTCGGTTCACAATCATTTGGTGAGCAATGATCGTGAGAAATTTTATCATTGGTGGCTTCACATTACTTTGAGAGTGTCTTGAGATTTAGGAAGAAGCCAAACCAATCAGGAATCCACCTAGGAAACCGGTGGCCAGATAGGTATTTTCTTTGGCGACTTGCATCACCTGTAAGGAAGTAGTCACACGCTAAGCATTGGTATTGTGCTATGAAACTCGTGCTTTTGAAGTTGTGGGTAGAGAATGATAGTTGTGTTAAAAAACACTACTCAAGTAAGTAACGAAACGATGAAATGGGTCAGATTTAAGAGGATGCATCACACGCAATACTTACCTTATCAGCCCAACTAGGACCTTGCCCTGTAACGGCTTCCTCAACCTTATCGGTAACTTTGTCTACTTTTTTGTGAATTTTGTTCCAATCGATTTGAATATATCCTTGTTGGTTCGCAATTTGTAGCAATATAATTCCTCCTCCAACGGCCACTGCAGCAACCTTACCCACCTTCATTGTGATGTATCCTGTTGCCCTGCAGAAAATATAACGGTTATGTTCGACACTCACTAACAAAACGGATTTCTCTTACCACCCACTACCTGCACCGATGAGAATCTGCTTGGTGGCAGACTTTTTGCTGACATCGCCCACGAAACGATCCAAATATCCGGCAGCATCACCCATGTTGATAATTTCTTTGTTGGTAGCGTCTTTTTTAATTTTTCTATCGCTCATAACTGTTTCGGAAAGAAATATAAAGTAAACGTTAGATTAGTTCAGAATCAATCAAAATCAAAAAGCTACACAAGAATTGTTTGCAAAAATAGCCCCTAACATTCACACCATTAGCGTGATGAAACAAGTTAATTTTAAATTTGTGTATCACCTGATTTAATAATGGTAACTGCTATATACAGTAAAATATGTTGTTTGAGATTTTCACAGTAAAATATGTTGTTGAGAGATTTTCTTCACTACTCTCATTGCTACCAAAACAATATAAGCTATTGAATTGCGTTCTAAATTTCGAGCATTTTCACTCGTCAAGAGAATCGGGAAAAATTGATATTACATAACGTTAAAATTTGTCTAACACATGTTACTACCGGCTTAACTTCCGCCAGAATGCCGTAAAACCCTGGTAAATTGTAATTGTCATTGGCCAAGGCCACCAAATTTTGTCTTGACAGTCCATGAGATCATCAAAAAGAAAATGAAAGTTTTCTCCCCACGGGTGCGATATTTCACCAAAAAGACGCAATTATGCTTACCTTTCCCAGAGCTACTGGCAAACCTTAATCGCTTCCTAGCTGCAGTGTTTCGTTTCCAAAACTGGAGTTTATTAATATCGATTGCCACAATGTTTCTTAGAATTTTGCACACACTTAGCTGAAAAAGAAATTTTGTTCGACTTATTCGATTTTTTCAATTTTCCCTAACAAGTGACAGATAGATGAATTACAACATGCAATGTGAAAAAGAAATGGTGAGAAGCAACGTTATGTTCAGTGTTGCCAATATTAACCAGGGATAAAACCAGCCATGCTAGATTGGAAGACATGTTTTGAATTGGAAGACGTTTAACCCTATGATGTGCAGATTTGTCTGCAAAACGCAGATTTTTAGAGTCTGTGTGCAGATTTTTATTAATCCGCAGATATTTGCAGATTTTCCATAGGTTCCGCAGATTTTTGTCAGAGTCTCCTTATATTGGCGCAGATTCTATCAAAATGCGTGCAGATTTTTGCCTGCGCGAGCGAAATATTTTTCCATCACAGATAGATTTTTTTTAGACTTCAAGCACAAACATCTGGCATCTCTGACTGTGCTTGAAGAAGTGAGGTGAAAATCCAGTAGTCAAAGCAATACGCAATAGATCATTGCACGATGACGTCACAAAACAAGAAGAAGAAAGAGATTTGACAGTTCTCGCGGGTTTGTTTACATAGTAAAATTTTCGGATTGAATAAAAATGCGGAAGTGTCTTGTTAAAAATTGCGTTTCCAAGAAAAAACCAAAAGATCACAGTAACGAATTCGCCTAGGCAGAGAGTTTTCCCTTTTTTTATTCGTACTCGTATCGTTCATTTTCACTTTTATCACATAAAATGTGAATGGAACACCTTGTAAACAAACCCGTGGGAAGTGTCAGAAAAGTGAGGTTATTTTTCGTGTGCAATGATCTATAGGCCTTTTTACGTACGAATGTGTTAGTGCCACTAGTTGGGGAAAATATTTATAAATAACTGTTTTGTTTACAATGCTATGTTTTTAGCAGCTGGACAAAAATTTAGTTGAACACTCATTATATGTTTTTAACTTGTTTCTGAATAAATTTTCTCATTCGTGATCAGAATTCGGAAGAAGGCGCTAAGTATAATCGACCAAAAATGGTGAAAAAGTGATAAAAGTCGAAGCAACGAGATGCGATGATTTACAGGTTGGAAGAAACAAAGGAAACTCAACACGGGCTTACACGTTTACTAGTGTGCGTAGGTGAAAAGTCACTTATCTCTATACATAGTAAATTTTTTTTTGGGTTCGTTTGGCTGTTCCTTCTTTTGAGTTGCAGGATCGGTGTAAGGGCATCCTTTGTACAGCGCGGCTATTTTACGCACTCACCCGTTTTCACACCGGTCGTTGCTATCGTCTCTGTTTGACGTTTCATCCAGCATAAACCATTAGCAGCGCTGTTACCGGGCTGCCAAATCTGAGAGCACGATGCTTCCCGGAGGCCCGGCTACTATTTCTCCAGTGCGTTTAGCAGCGACCGGTACGGTATGAAGTGATGATAGAGCGCTGCCAAACGGGGTATAGAAGCGCACTGTTAAGAATGCCCTAAGCACCATCGCAAAAACCAGAGGGGATTCACTGCTGTCAAATTCCATATATGTGTGCGTTATCGCAGATCAACTCTGGTCCATGACGTTTGTTGGTCCATGACGTTTGTAACTATGAACAATAACGGGGGAAAAATATCACTACACAACACATTCATGAAAGTTTTCCGCGGTTTTTCGCGTTTTGATAAAAAAACGTTCCAATCATATAATATTTCACATCGATCAATTTCATGACTAAAAAGAACAAATACCAAAACAAACGCCATGTTGCCAAATATGTTGGTTACACGATGTTTGACAGATAGATCCCCCCTGGCAAAAACGAATTTGATAGGAAGTCACAGTGTTACACCCTTTTGTTGTTTCACGTTAGATATGGTTGTTATTGTTTCGACGGTTTTGACAGATGAACAGTACTAACCAGAGTTGCCAATAAAAACTTTATTTGAACTGGAAGTATGCTGAAGAAAAAAATGGATTCCAAATAAATTTACAAAATACTGAGAAAATAAATTGTGAGAGAGCTTCTCTGTGATGGTTATTGAATCCAATATAAGTTTAAAATATGTACAGCAACTTCGGGCTTACATTTCGTTGAAATTGTAGACTGAAAATTTCCATTTATAGGAGCAAAATTTGAAATTGCGCAACCAGTTTATCACAAAATCAAGAAAATGAAGCTTTTTCCATTTACTTTAACTTTTAACAAAAGAATTGAGGCAACGTTTTCTTACGTTACTTCTGTGAAATCGAACAATTTTTAAACTGCTATGCAACTGGAATAAATTTGAAGAATGCCGCCTGTATATAATATCTTTGAGATGGATTGTTTTAATATAGCAATTATTTCTTTTCTTCCTAATCTGATAAAATCTATTTGTTAGTTTTAGAATAAGGCTTAATTTACTCGTCTTTTCATCTCAACCATGCAATACAATCCTTAATTTGGCCGTGTTTCATGCGAGAAGATACAATACTGAAAATGCTGTTAATAATTGCTACAATCAAATACTTATCAACCCATAAAATTTACGTGCTAAAAATACTTCCAAACCAGTCGGAGCTTGAGTGTCCAAAAAATCTGTATAAAACTGGCAGATATACAAAAAAACTGGAAGATTTTGGGATTAAACTGTTTGACTGGATCACTTAAAAAAAACTGGAAGAATCCAGTTTAAACTGGAACATTGGCAACTCTGGTACTAACCATTAAAATATAGACACGAGTTTTTGTCCAGTAGTCTGCTAGATGAGACGCATGTGGTCAAGAATTTTTCCAAAGTGAAGGAGTTATCTCTAGTGAATAAATTTCAGTCATTAATCGATTCTTCAGTTATAAACGATTACCCGAATTTGACATTTGACCGTTTTAATAGTTTTCGAAAACTCAATCATCTTCATTTAATTTTAACCCACGCCGACTAGGTCCATTGCATAGGAGCATTCGGCCATTTTGAATTAGAAAATATGAATTTGGGCAGGCCTAATACAAGGCAGCAAGGTAAAACCAATACGATGGACAAAACCGCGCTGTCCAACGGAAACAAAAAAACAACTGCGGACATACCAGGCAAAAAAACCATGGGACCTAAATCCAACGAAAAAACTGATTCAACAAACGAAGAAGTCATATTGGAAGTATCTAGCCCCGAAGCAAACCATTTCCAACACCCTGTCCAAGTAGGCAAATTCCTCACTTCAGTAGGATTCAAGGAATTCTCAGAAATAACTAAAATTGGAAGATTTCGTTTTAAAGTTGTCACGAATAACGCAAAAGAACTAAAAAAGCGTAAATTTGAGGAATTCAACCTACAAGTATACGCCCCGAAAATACAAACAAAAACTATATGCTTTATCAAAGGAATTCCAAAAAGTCTAAACGAAATAGAGATAATATCCAACATCGAGACCGAGTATGACGTGATTTCGGTAAAAAGAATTAAAAGATTTGGCCAAGAGAAAACCCTGGTAGACACGAACAATATTAAGCTGACCGTCAAAGGAGTGAATATCCCGGAAAAAGTTAAACTTTACGGCTGTTTATTCAAGGCAGAGTTATCCCTATCCGCCAATGCTGGAAATGCTGGAGATATGGTCACAGCACTAAACATTGTTCTTCCAAGATGCGATGCGAAAACTGTGGGGAAGAGCATGACTCCGAAAAGTGCACTAAAAATCTTAAATGCCCCAATTGCAAACTCTCACACAGCGCAAAAAATAAAGATTGTCCGGAGAGAAGAAGAAGACTGCGAATTCTGCAGGACATGAAGGAAAAACAAATTTCCTATTCAGAAGCCGAGCAAACGTACCCTAAACTCATGAACCGTTTTGATATTCTTGCATAAGAAGAAGCCTTTCCTCCCCTACCAAACACTGCTCTACCGGCTCACGGGGCTGTTACTTGGAGTTCGCGAAGATCTCGTTCGACGGATTCACTTGGGAACACCTCACGAACTTCGCGGGTCCAAATGGAACATTCAAAACCACCTCAAAATCAATGCAGAACCTGTAACTGCAGACAAAATACATATAGAGCAACCGACTTTGAAAGATTCATCCACGAATTGCGAACCATCTTCCTAACTGAACTCCGAGGAAACAAATGGTTAAACTCACTGAAAGAACTACAAAACAAATTGACTAACGGTATACAGAATGCCATCTCAGAGTTAGATCGAGACCAACTGCTAATTGAGATCGGACAAACCATTCAAAACATTATTGACACTAACTCACAGAACCCCAACAAGAAAAATCCAAGAATCACCACCAGAATCAACAGTGGAGTGTAAAAAATTCAAAATTTTACAAAACAACATTCAAAGCCTAAGATCCTCTTCCACTAGAGAAGAACTGAGTCAATTTATGTATGGAAACGAAATTAAAGTTGCGCTCCTACAAGAAATTTGGTTAAAAGCAGACGAACCATTTAAGCTAAAACACTACCGTTTTGAATCTCAAAGAAGAAATGCGGGATATGCAGGAGTCGGCATTCTCGTTCATGAGAGCCTAGACTACGAAATTTTAAATGTTGGAAGCTTTCTACCTGTCGAATCAATCTTCATTAGAATAACAAAAGGATTCGAGCAGATCACATTAGTATCGATTTACGTCCCCCCAGGCAGTAACACATATCAGGAAATTCGAGACAAACTAAAAATCCTATTCAACTGCTTAGAAAATCTTCCTGGAGAAGTCATCGTAGGAGGCGACTGGAACGCCCGTCACAAGAATTGGGATCCGATGGCTGAGAATAGCGCGAAAGGTATTCTACTGAAAAGCCTAATTGAGGACTCAAATCTCATAATCCTGAATGACGGAAGCCCTACGTGCCTCACCTTTAGAAATAGAAACAGCTCTGCCATCGATATATCCTTGGCCACACCAGGACTTGCACGCAAAACATCTTGGTCAGTGATGGATCACGAATTTGGAAGCATTCATCTTTCGGTTATCATCGAAATCGACATCACCATCCCCGTCGTCTACAAAACAGTCAAAAAAATAAACACAGCGAAAGCAATTGAATCATTGAACCAAATCCAACCACAATACATATACGACCCCACTGAAATGCAATCCATTTTCGAGGAACATTTGGATAAGGCAAGTTTTATAATAAAGAACAAAAAGGCCAACTACCTAAAAAAATGGTGGTCCTCGGAAATTCACGCAGCTTATGTAGAAAAAAGAAGTGCTCTACGATTATACAACAGGGATAAATCACTATCTAATTATCTCCAACTCCAAAGAGCAAGAGCAATTCTCAAAAGGCTTATTCGAAAAACCAAAAGAGCATACTGTAAGGAATTAACTGATAAAATTTGCGAAGACACTCCCAGCAGACAAATGTGGAATATTATAAAAGGCATTGACACGGCTCTTATCAAACCCTCCTCGAGTAAGGCCGAAATGGATACACTTGAAGGCAAAAAATTCATGGATTATTACTATGGAAACAAACTAAAATCAGTCGCTAAACCCAAAGTTTACACCAGCCCGGATTTGGCAGGCTACGAAATGGCCCTCACAGACGAAGAGATAATTAGCAATATCAAAAAAAGAAAACCGCACTCAGCCCCAGGAGAAGACGGCGTATCTTATGCCATACTCCTTAAGTTGAATATAGGAATCCAGCTGAAAATAAGTGAAATGCTGAGCAGAGTTTTCATCACAGAGAAAATACCAGAACGCTGGAGGGTGACGCTAGTTAAACCAATCAGAAAGCCGAATGGAGACCCGTCTCTTCCTTTCTCAAAAAGGCCTATTTCTCTTATGAATGTTCATCTAAAACTCATCAATGCCGCAGTCAAAACCAGACTAATGGAAATAACAGAATTAAAGAATATACTACCCACCCTCTCTTTTGGTTTCCGGAAAAATTGCTCCTCGAGCACCTGTGTGAATCATGTAGCAAACAGAATAAAAGAAGCTCAGTCGTCAGGTAAACAAATGGTTGGTATTTTTCTGGACATGTCTATGGCATTCGATTCAGTTAACCTCAAAACCTTGCTCGGAACAATGACCAAACAAGTGATCCCAGGCAAATTGATATCTTGGCTACACACATACCTTCACCGAAGAATAGTCACTCTTAAAACTAGCGAAGAAGACGTGACCTGTAAAATCAGCGAAGGCTTGCGTCAGGGTTGCCCATTATCACCCATATTATTCAACTTATACACAAAATCTTTACATGATATCGTAGACGAAGAAGAAGGATGCGAGCTGGTTCAATTTGCGGATGACTTTGCACTGCTCGTGGAAGCAGAGGACTTAGAAACATTAGAGTCGAAGGCAAACCACTTCCTCGGTAAACTAAATCAAGAAATCAACAAACTGAATCTAAAACTTAACACAACGAAATGCGCAGGAGTAGTTTTCACACGCAAAAATACCCTGCGATTCAAAATCCGACTAGGACAGGAAGCCATTTAAATCAACAATACCCACAAATACCTGGGATTCATCTTAGATAGGCTGCTAGTCTATAGAAACTATATTGAATACATAAGAAGCAAAGGAGCAGAAAAACTGCCTATTCTAAAACTGCTCGGAAGACGGCAAAGCGGTGCCAGTCCAGAATCATTAGTAAAGATAGGAAATGCCCTAATAAGAAGTAGATTAGAATACGGAGCACAAATCTACGGCTCTTCCGCACGTACAAATATACAAAAACTCCAAACACTTCAAAACACATTCCTTCGTCTATGTATGCGATACCTCAAAAGTACGCCCATCAACGTGATACATGCTGGAACTGGCCAATTAATGATAAAATACAGATTAGAACTGCTAACCTTACAAGACATTGCAAAAAGTATTTTCCACAGAAATCAATTACAGCCTTTCGCAGAACATACCATACAAACTCAACAAGATAATGGAACCTACTGGACTAATTTAATATTGAAGCACAATGACATTATAGCACAAATTCATCCTAAAGATAAGCATGTTAGTGTAATGCTTAAAAAGCAATACTTTGATTTAGATATGCACAGTATAGTCAAACTAAAATTATCAGAAGATCAAAAATACAAACAACAATGCAATCGAATAGTCTGGCAAAAACTGTTCCTAGAAGCCAAGAATAAGCTTGTAGGTTTTAACTTCTTGTACACTAATGCATCGGTTTCAAACGAAGGTACTGGAATAGCTATATTTGATGAAAACGAAAACTGGCTTAAAAAAGACAAAATAAACAAGAACTACTCTATTACAAATACTGAACTTCTCGCAATCTCCAAAGCTGTTGATAGAATACTGACTAAAAAATACCAAATAGCAGTAAGATTCACGGACTCACACAGTGCTTGCCAAGTTCTACTGAACAAACAAATCCTAGAAGACAACTATATAGCCTTTGCCATCGTTAAAAAACTGAAAACTGCACAGAACCAAAGAATTCGCATTCAATGGCTACCCAGTCATCAAGGAATAGTAGGAAACGAAATCGCCGATACTGCTGCCCTAGAGGTAACCACTTGCAAGCAGTCTGATTTTAGTTCCTTGGTCCTATCAGACGTGCGGAATTTGGCAAAAAAGGAAGTTTGGGAGAGTTGGTCCAGGGAATATGAAGAAATCTCCTCCTCAAAGGGCAAATGGCACAGTGAAATAATGAGCAAGCCAACCACAAAGCTATGGAGTAAAAACTTATATCTCACTACAGAAGAAAAAATCTTACTAAACAGAATCAGATCAGGCCATGTACTTACTGAAGACAGAAGGTTTAAATGGGGATGGGAACACGACGAAAACTGCGGAATTTGCAACGAAAAAGAAGATCTCCAGCACATCTTATACTGGTGCACCAAATACAGTCAATCGAGAGTAAACTATCACATTCTAGAATACTGTAAGCCACTCAAGAAAATTCTACTCGACAATGAGGAAACTGAACTTAAACAACTAACTAAATATCTCAAAGAAATCCAAGCAGTAATCTGATAGAAAACCCACACTGAATAAATTCACCATCAACTAGGATTGGTCGATCTTGAATCGATCTACGAAAGATCGATCATTTCAGCCCCGAATCTCGATTTTCTTGATCGATTTTTCAGCCCTGGAAAAATCGAAAAGGTCGCTTTTTTTTGATCCGATTTTTTCGATCTTATGAAAATGTTATTTATTTTTCAGCGTGCAGAACTTTTTCTAGATGCGAATTTGAGTAATTGTCAGGTATCGTGTACCGTTTCTGGTCATGTGCGGTCGTTCCAAGGTCCAATGCTATCCCTTTCTAATGTGAGAGTGGAGAGTTCTTCCGGCAAGCATTTCAAGTTAAATGGAATTTTTGCTGGACTTTTTTCGTATCTGTCAGGCGAACCGCAGACCGTTGAGATGTTGGGTACGCAGCAAATATATGAGATTTGACAGCGATAGCATAGTCCTGGGTCGTTCAAGCTCAAGCTCAAGCTATCGTGTACCGTTTCTGGTCAGGTCAGTTATCGTGTATCGTTTCCGGCTAATGTTATCTTATCGGCTTTTGAATGGTTGCGTGCGGTTATAACATCATCATGCCTCCATATAGTCCATTCCATTCCTGCCCATAATACAACAGTATTTCAAGTAATCGCGTTTAGGGATTTTTTGTTATAGGGGCTTATTACAGAAAACGAGGCGAGTGACGAGTCGCCTGACCAGTTTTGATATTGCAGCTGTTGAGTCGGCTGGATTTTGGACTGTTCGACTCAGCTGTCAGCAGCCAAGTTACACTCGTATTATCTAATATAACATTTTGCTTATCTCGTCAGTGACGAGAGGTGACTATTTAAGTGACATGGATTCTTCATTAATTATAGGTTATTCTTTCTCGAGTACACTGGTGTTAATACCAAAGTTAATTTAAAAAAAATGGTGCTTGGTTCGGTAAATTTCACAGCGACACAAAAAGTGCCTTAAAAATCGATTCAATAGAGATCGATCCTACGGCTCCGATTTTTCAGATGGATCGATCATGGGACCTCCAGGCTGAATCGATCCTAAAGATCGATCTATCCCTGAAGATCGCCCAATCCTACCATCAACCATTTGACAAAAGTCACAACAATCAATGACAACTCACAACCACTTGGCGAGCCAAGTATGATGACAGTTCTACAAGGTATGCTATTCACGTCGATGCATTAGTATTAGTGATCGTTATGAACTTTTTCCAATTTTGTATGAAATTTGAAATGATTTTGCATTTTAAACTAAACTTATAACACATACTTTCCTGAAAAGTTATAGAAATGATGTTGAAACATGTTTTATTTGTGGGGAATACATAAACATGCTGCGGTTTAGGTAAAATATGCTGTTTTTCATCAATTTGCCGGTAACCTTTTTGCACTGTTCGTTTTTTTCTTGTACTCTAATAGCGCTTCTAAATAGAGTCGCTTATGTTTCATACAGTAACAAAAGTCATGAGCTATGACAATGACTAAGATTATGCTCCAACTATTAGAAATATAGCATTTTTATATATTTTATTTCGACATATTGTCGCAATTTTTCACACTAAATCTAAATTAATATCAATTTCTAGTGTGTTTCAACTGGAGATTCACTCTCCAACTAAAAAAATCAGATATAAAACAACATAAAACGAGAAATTTCCAAAAATGTTCTGAATTCCATACAAAACGTGAAATTTTTCATAACGAGATTTGTTTGTGTGCGTGGATAGACAAAAATGTAGCATACCTTGTAGAACTGTCATCATACTTGGCTTGGCGAGATGGGCCGTGAGCGGCCTCCCAAGTATGATGACAGTTCTAGAAGGTATGCTACATTTTTGTCTATCCACGCACACAAACGAATCTCGTTATGAAAAATTTCGCGTTTTGTATGGAATTCAGAACATTTTTGGAAATTTCTCGTTATATGTTGTTTTATATCTGATTTTTTTAGTTAGAGAGTGAATCTCCAGTTGAAACACACTAGAAATTGATATAAATTTAGATTTAGTGTGAAAAATTGCGACAATATGTCGAAATAAAATATATAAAAATGCTATATTTCTAATAGTTGGAGCATAATCTTAGTCATTGTCATAGCTCATGACTTTTGTTACTGTATGAAACATAAGCGACTCTATTTAGAAGCGCTATTAGAGTACAAGAAAAAAACGAACAGTGCAAAAAGGTTACCGGCAAATTGATGAAAAACAGCATATTTTACCTAAACCGCAGCATGTTTATGTATTCCCCACAAATAAAACATGTTTCAACATCATTTCTATAACTTTTCAGTATGTATGTATGTTAGTATGCAAAGCTTTGTATGTTAGCATACAAAGTATGTTTTAAAAGTTTAGTTTAAAATGCAAAATCATATCAAATTTCATACAAAATTGGAAAGAGTTCATAACGATCACTAATACTAATGCATCGACGTGAATAGCATACCTTGTAGAACTGTCATCATACTTGGAGCGGCCTCAGCCGACCTGACAGGTCATATCAAAGAAAAAAAAAATACAGCACCCATACCGCACAGCAGCAGCAGTTATGTTGTGCAACCGACTTCTCCCACCACGGTTTAAACGTATTTTGCGGCATGTTTTACAAACCCACTGGACGCGTACGTCTTCCAGCCAAGCTCTTTCCCAACAGTACATTCGTAATATTGGCATTTTAGCTCACATCGATGGAGGTAAGTTTATTTAATTTGTTAAAACCAAAACAGTTTTTTATAGAAGTTTGTTATGATTTTGTGTTAAGGTAAAACAACCACTACCGAGCGCATGCTTTACTACTCAGGAAAAACCAGCACCCTTGGGGAAGTACATCATGGAAACACGGTAACCGATTTTTTAGCCCAAGAGCGAGAACGTGGAATAACAATATGTAGTGCGGCAGTAAGTTTTGAATGGCGCGATTATCGGATTAATCTGTTAGATACTCCTGGGCATATAGACTTCACGATGGAGGTGGAACAATCGTTAGCCGCTGTCGATGGTACTATTGTAATCCTCGATGGTTCCGCAGGAGTTGAAGCGCAGACAATGACGGTGTGGAATCAAGCTGACCGACACAAACTGCCTAGATTGATTTTCATCAATAAAATGGACAAAGAGAATGCAGATTTTAAGGGGTGCCTGCTAGATCTTAGGAAAAAGCTTGGTATTATTCCTTTACCACTGCAGTTGCCCTACCGTGAAGAGGACAAACTCGCTGGTAGGCAAATATAGACCAGATAAACTGGAAGTAAAGTAAATCTGAGCAATTTCATCTTGAACTTATTTTAGGCGTTATTGATATATTAACTGGAACGAAGGTTGTTTGGGACAAAAGTGTAAATGGGCGGACGTACAAGAGAACTCCCCTCTCCGGAGATTATCTGCTTGAAAGTCAACGCAAAAGAAACGAAACTATTGATATTCTTTCCGGAAGCGATGATGACCTGGCAAAAGTAATTATAGAAACTAACAGTATGGATAATTTATCTAACGATTTGGTGCAGGCAGCAATTCGAGCATGTACCTTAAAACAGCAAGTCGTTCCGGTGCTTGTAGGAGCTGCTTATAAAAATATTGGCGTTCAGTTGTTGATGGATGCAGTGCTCAAATTTCTACCAGCCCCGAATGAACGGAATCAAATCTATGACAGCTTTGGGTAGGTTTTATCGTTTTTTGTTTTTAAATACATTCTAAAAATATTTGATTTCAGGTCTGAATTCGTGGGAAAGGTTTCTAAAGTTACCCATGATAAGCAACGTGGCCCGTTAAGTTTGATTCGTGTTTTTCGAGGGAACTTGAAAAAGGGGGCGAGAATTGTTACCCACAAAGGTGTGGCAGAAACAGTTCAAAGAATTTACGCACCATTGGCTGATGAGTACAGAGAAGTTGCGATGATTGAAGCCGGAAATATCGGTCTCTGTGCTGGCCTCAAATCAACCGTAACCGGAGATTTGATCATTCCGAATGTTTCCGTTCTAAGAAAAGCTATGAATCATTTGAGTACTGTTGACGTGAGCTCAAAAGAAGAAGATGTGGTAAATGAAGAAGTGGCTCAGAAATTGTTCCTCAATACTGTGGTCCCAGACGCGGTTTTCTTTTGCTCTATCGAACCGCCATCAACCGCTTATCAAGTTGCTTTGGATACAGCTCTAAAGGAAATTCAACGTGAAGATCCCAGTTTGAGGGTATTTTACGATGAAACCACGATGCAAACCGTTCTTGGTGGAATGGGTAAGTTACATCTAGAAGTTATCAAATCCCGGATTTTGTCTGAATATAAAATTGACGCCGATTTGGGACCACTTCAAATAGCATATAAGGAATGTTTGGAAGAACCTTGCCGTGGTAGCTGGACAGCGGAGAAAGAAATAGCCGGTCATCGACAGTCGGTGCGGATGGAGCTAACAATTCATGAGAAAAAGTATGACGATAGGTTTCGGTTAGATAATTCCCCGGAAGCTCAAGAAAATTTGCGACTGATTCGGCCGAAGCAGCTATCGTTCGTCAGAAAAGGAACATTAGCAGCTCTGGAGCGGGGTCCCAAGCTGGGAGGTCAATTGACAGATGCGGCAATCACTCTGCATCGGTTAGTGATCGGTAAAGGAACTGCTGATACATTTATAATGGCTGCCGCAGCGCAGTGCGTTCGATATGTACTTTCTACGGCTAAATGTCGACTTATGGAACCGATTATGTTGTTAGAAATCGTAATGCCCGCCGAACATTTGAGTGCTATTCAAGCCGATTTGAATCGAAGACGATGCACGATGTTAGAGATCCGCTCTCGTGGAAGCTATCAAAAAGTGCTACGAGCGAATGCCCCACTTGCGGAGTTGGACGACTATTCCAGTGAGGTACGATGCATTAGCTCTGGTACGGCTAGCGTATCGATGGAACCAAATGGTTACGAATTGCTAAGTGCAATGGACGAGACAAGTGCAATTCGAAGGGCACATGGGTTAGAGTAATGCGAGTGAGTGAGGTATAATTCGAATATACCTGCTGTAAATATTAAAATAATGGCTGTAGAATTCTGATTGAGAATGTCCTTTGCACAACCGAACAATTCGTTTATGGTTGTTATTGATGTACCATATAAATAGGTGCCTTGCCTTTATTACGAAACTGCTAAATATATAAAAAGCAAAAGAATCCAGGATACAGATCGAAATCAACTGAAATATAACTGTTTCGTAACTTTTTATTAAATGCACAAAAATATCATTTGCGAACTTTTCACGAAAAGGCTGGAATTCCTGTAATCGCTCTACCTAAAATCAGCGCATGAATATCATGTGTCCCTACAATTCAAGTATTTTAAGTTATTCATATAAAAAGTAGTTTTTTTAAATAATGATTGTTACCTTCATAGGTATTTACCGCTTCCAGATTCATAACATGTCTAATAATGTGATACTCATCGGAGATACCGTTTCCTCCAAGCATGTCTCTTGCGACACGAGCGATCTCCAGTGCCTTACCAGCATTATTCCGTTTCAGCATTGAAATCATTTCTGCGTTATGCCTGCGTGAATGGTGAAATTTGTCAATTTTTGATTTCATTTAGAAGTTTTTTCTTTAATAGAACTTACAGCTTTTGATCCTTCAGACGACCCAAGTGTAAACATGCCGCAAGGCCTAGGTGAATTTCAGTCAGCATATCAGCCATCTTCTTTTGCATCAGCTGGTTGGCTGCTAAAGGTCGGTTGAACTGTTTCCGATCTAATGTGTAATTTCTAGCCAGTTTAAGACATGACTCGGCTGCGCCAAGTGCGCCCCAGGCAATACCGTACCGTGCGTTATTTAAACAACCGAATGGACCCCGCATACCAGAAACGTTTGGCAGTATATTTTCCTCTGGAATGCGAACTTCGTCCATGAGAATCATACCGGTGTCTGAGGCACGCAGAGAAAACTTTCCCTGGATTTTTGGTGTTGATAAGCCCTGTGAACTTTCTGCTCGGTCAATGATGAAACCCCGAACTTTTCCGTCCTCTGTTTTACCCCAGACGATGCATACATCCGCAACAGGTGAGTTAGTAATCCAGGTTTTACTTCCAGATATCACATAGGTCTTAGTTTTCGGATCATGCACTGCTCGCGTTTCCATCGAAGATGGATCGCTACCGTGATTAGGTTCTGTCAAACCAAAGCAACCTATTAATTCTCCTTTGGCCATTCGAGGAAGATATTTTTGTTTTTGTTCTTCACTGCCGTAGTCGTAAATAGCACCCATGCAAAGTGAACTCTGCACACTGAAGGCGGATCGGTATCCAGAATCGATGCGTTCCACTTCGCGGGTTAACAGTCCGTACGCTACGTTACCGACCCCAGCGCAGTCGTATCCTTTAATGGTGCAGCCAAGCACACCAAAAGATCCCAGTTCTTTCATAATTTCCTTGTGAAATACTGTGGAATATCGTTTTAAACTAAAATGGTGACGACAGAATTGGAGAACAAACCTTCATCTCTGTTGGCTTGAATAACACGCGACATGAGTTTGTCTTCGCAGTACAATCTAAACGAATCCCTGATTGCGATTTCATCTTCTCGCAGTTGTGATTCTAAATTCAGAGGATCTTCCCAGTTGAATGAGGCTGAAATAAAACAAAATTTTACCTTGCTGTGGTTAAAACAACCTTATTTATGATCTTTTGCAACAATTCAAATAAAGTAAGGATTCACTATTTGAAAACTCTGCAGGCAAGAGTATAATCTTATCATCAGCTATTATACTTGTTGTGCTCATATTGTAAGCGTGAATGATAAGGTGTACGATGCCTGTCTCTAGGCAAGCGCTGTTCATTGGGGGCTCGCTCTAGCATAAAGTAATCTCGAAAACTTACGTTGATTGGGAGCAGAAGCTAAACCTGTAATAAAATACCTAAACATTAACTAAACACATTTATGCAAAAATGTTATTTGCTTACCACGCAGAGCTCCCACAAGATTACTTAATCCTCGCGCACGACATATATTAGTTAACATTTTCAACGCCATATCTAATTGTTTTTTGATGTATTGTCAAAGAACGATGTAGCTATAGTACGTATCTCAAACGCAAATATCAGATGCAGGAAATATCAGTTCAAACGCATCACAGATAATATACCTGTCCAAATATCTATGGCAAAAGCTGCTCTGTTCAACCCGACAGTCCTACTTTCGGTTTCTAACTGAGTTCATTCTCTCGCGCTTCGATGAAAATGCATGATAACAGAGTGTTCTGCGCCGCTCTACGTGTGTACACTGATAGTAGCCCACCAGTCGCATGAACAACTACAGGCTTAACTTATTTAGAGGTACTACATGACAGTGATCTTGCACGGTTGGGTTGGTAGGTGGCATTTTTGTCCCACACGTCATGTATAGTTACTATCCAGTTTTCCTGGTTAGAAATACACTGATAATCAAGTCTACATGTCAAGGATCCACAGTGAGCATCCAATCTAAACATATAAAAATGCAGCTCTGTTTGTCTGCCTGTCTGATCCATATAGACTTGAAAACTACAGAACCGATCGGTCTGAAATTTTGTATATAAGTGTTATAGGGGCCGGGAATGGTGACAAAGATAGTTATAGATCCCTCATTTTTTTGGAAGGGAGGGGTCCCATACAAATGAAACTCAAATTTTTACACGTCTCGAGAACTAATCAAGTATGTAAATAGAATTAAATTCAACATGAGACAGTTACTGTGGTGTCTGCCCAATTTGAAAATTTGGAAGAGGTCAGGTTGTTCAGTGCACAATAAGGGAGGGGGTATAAAATTTAGATTTTCAGCGTAATGTAGTTTGTGAACGACGCTATCTTGAAAACAGCCAGAAATGGCCGAATACTACCGTAAGGCGCCCTAATTTTGCGCGGCTCTTAATTCTGCGCACTTCAAATTCTCGCAAAAGAAAATTGTTTTTTTTTTGGGGTTTCAGAAGAATCTGGATAATAAAATCAATCTGACAACGGAGTTGAATTCGGGCGATCTTTGTTTTCTCCGCACGATTGAAGAATTCTGTATTACAAGTCTCTGGTGAAGGTCTAAAAAATTAGCTTAGCCTTTGCAACCGGACATCCGGAATCGCGCCTAAAAAGCTTCACTATTTGACCGATGTAAACAGCATAAAATTTTTGATATCAGAAAAAATTCTGCATGTCAAATGTATTAGCCTTGGGGGTGCTACATTCCGATTCGGAACTTGACCTTCTGTTTGTTATACACAAACTTCGCAGCCAACTGTTTAGTGTACAGGACAATCTCGGGGCTAACGCTACGATCCTACTGACACTAACAGTCTATCCCGGGCCGAGAATCGAACATACGAAGACTGGCTAGGCCAGCATCGTACCTCGAGACCATCTGGGAGATCTAAATGTACTAGAAATAGATGAATCGTCAAAAGTCAATTTTTCTAAAAAAAAATTGAGAAATCAAAAACAGATCTTGAAGTGTTATGCATTATTAAGACATTTGGTTTCAAATCAAGTTCGATTCCGATAATTCATGCATTTTTTCATCGATTATAAGAGAAATTTCGACCACTTCGATGCTACACATGAGCAATTCTCGCTGAAACTAGGCCACTAGATGCACAAGGTCTTTCAAATTTGATATAAATGCACATAGTTATTAGAAATAGAGAAAAAATGATAATGCCATTTTTGTTTGATCGAATTTGTTGACCCCTTGGTCACCAAGGGGTGAAACAGTTTTCAGAAAAGTTGAAATTTTGACAATTCTTGATGTATTATTTGAGCTATATCTCTAAAATTCGTTATGTAAAGTACTACAAGTAGCACTTTTATGTAAAGAGGAATGATAGGGCTTTCATTTGAAATAATCAGAATTCAGGCCGCCATCTTGAATTTGGCCGCCATCTTGGATTATATCAGAAAAATGCAATTTCGACCGGGTTCGCAACTACCGATTTTCGATCTGAGACCAGCATTGGAAAGCTGAGAAAAAATGCTATAAGATGCAAGAAAAAAATTAGGTAAGCATCAGTGTTAACCCATCAATTGAACCTATTTTCCAAGCTGAGTATTAAAATATTCAACGTACACCGCGTGATCAACGTAGTAACCTGTCTACTGAGACCCTCTACTGTTTTTTTTGAGTTTAGTGAGAATAATGAATACAGCACTAGCATGTTTGATACTAACAAAGCGATATGTTTATTGTTGCTGAGCAGTTCCATAAAAAATGTCCCAGTTTTAATATTTTATTTAACCGTTATGTACTCGGCAATTTTAACACACGTAAGTACTCGGCAGGGTACCCGGGTACCCACAAAATGAAATGCTTCTGGCTTTTTCATTTCTTGACCGATTTTCGATCTTGACCCGTCAAAAGATTGGAAAGTTAGTCTATTTTTTTTTAAATTTTAATCTTCGTAAACATTGTTTACACAAACATTGTTTATCTGATGATGAAAAATGATTTATTAGGAGCATTTTATAAGTTTTAGCTGGCTGAGTTGAGGTTACCCTTGTTTTTTAAAGCATTAAAGTCTGAAAAGGTACCCAGGTACCCTGCCTTTTTAATTTGGCTGAAACTTTGCATAGATATTTCTATAGGCAAAAGATGTCATTTTGTGCTATTGTTTTAATTTTTTAGAGTACGACTGATTTTTTAGAAGCTATTGAAAATGCTTTTTTGGAAAGGTATTGATGATGACAAATATTTTTAGGGCCAGAACGGTTTGTTTGATCGGTATGACGTCTTCGATAAAGTTGTAGATAATAATTTTTTCTTTCTGAAAAAAATATACACTCTATAACTTTTTTTTGGTTGTAATGTTGAAATAATCCTTTGTAGTCTTAATAAAAAAATATTTTTTAAAAAAAATGAGCTTTTAGTTAGGTATCGGCTCTATTATCGTCAAGTTCTATCGTCAAGTAATTGATGTCGTAGAGCGTTAATTTTTCGCATGATGGTTCTTCATAATGCAGAGCATCTTCCTACAAAATATTAGTTCTCTATGTCTTCATTAACCCCCCGGCAAAACTTGACGATAATTTTACATTTTTTTTAATTTGTTTTTAAAAAAAAATTTTTTTCAAGGTGTAGATTTTATCGGGCAACAAAAATATTATCTACAACTTTATAGAAGACGTCATACCGATCAAACAAACCATTTTGGCCCTGAAAACATTTGTAATCATCAATACCTTCCCAAAATAGCATTTTTAATAGCTTCACAAAAATGAGTCGTGTTGCAAAAAATTAAACCAGCAGCACAAAATGGCATCTTTTGCGTATAGAAACGTCTATGCAAAGTTTCAGCCAAATTAAAACGACAATTTAAATAAAAAATTAAAACTGGGACATTTTTGTGAAACTGCTCAGTAATAAAAAAAAAACTATCGCTTTGTTAGTATCAAACATGCTAGTGTTGTATTCATTATTCTCACTAAACTCAAAAAAACAGTAGTGGCGTACTAGTTGTAGCATCAATCGATTACGATATATGGAGCTAGTAGGATTATAACATGTACATCCACTTGGTCTCAGTAGACAGGTTACTACGTTGATCGCGCGGTGTACGTTGAATATTTTAACACTCAGCTTGGAAAATAGGTTCAATTGATGAGTCAACACTGATGCTCACCTGATTTTTTTTCTTGCATCTTATAGCATTTTTTCTCAGCTTTCCAATGCTGGTCTCAGATCGAAAATCGGTAGTTGCGAACACGGTCAAAATTGCATTTTTCTGATATAATGCAAGCTGGCGGCCAAATTCAAGATGGCGGCCTGAATTCTGATTACTTCAAATGAAAGCCCTATCATTCCTCTTTACAAAAAAGTGCTACTTGTAGCACTTTACAAAACGAATTTTAGAGATATAGCTCAAAAAATACATCAAGAATTGTCAAAATTTCTACTTTTCTGAAAACTGTTTCACCCCTTGGTGACCAAGGGGTCAACAAATTCGATCGACTTGACGCCTGGGTTCGAATCCCACCGCCGACATAGGTGTCGATGGTTGTGAGGTGGCGTGATCCACTCACAACCAACCCAACTGGTCTAGATTCAATCCTAGCCGACACCGGGAGATTTTCTGAGGCGAAAAATCTCTGGGATCACGCCTTCCATCGCATGAGGAAGTAAAGCCGTTAGCGCCGGTCCGTTGATAAACGGGTCGTGAGTTAGGGTCCTGGGTGTGGAGTCGCCTCCCTGGGCGTCGGTGATTGGTCACAACAGTGGCGGAACTAGACCGACGGAAAATAAGTGAGAATAAAAAAAAATGGCATTATCATTTTTTCTCTATTTCTAATAACTATAAGCCGAAATTCTGCATGGGACCTTTTTCTGCACAAATTTTTAGACGGTAAACTGTACAAAACTGTAAACCGTGAAAATGAACCCTAATATTGAAAAACAAAAAAAAAATAAAGTTCAAATGCTCTCTGGAGAGGGTGGTTGAATCCTAACCCCCTCCATCCCTTTGGCTACGCCACTGCTATACACTAAGTTCATTTTTAACGTGAGGAATGCGTTCCAAATTTGTATGGGATCGTGTAAAAAAAGACTTTTGAGTTGAAAAAAGAACGAAGAAAACCGTGCTGAAGTGTTTGAACCTCACTTGAATGTAATGCTGGTCAATCTAGAGACCAAAATGCAATATTTTAAATTCTTAGTCTTTACACCAATAATTGTAATTTTATTTGAAACAAATATATTGTATTATCACCACAGTTATTACTTTTGCCGGAAAACATGATTGGAATGAGGTCGATATCTTCTACCATTTTTGAGTAATGGAGAAAAGCAACTGGCAACGCGTTCAAAAGGCTTCCCAACAAAAAATTTGGTGATTTATAGCTTATTTAGCTGCCATTAGGCTGATTTCGGCTGAACTATAACTCAATAAACTTGCTTGCTACCCTCACTGTATTTCCATTTCATATAACTGCATTTTTTGGACAAGAAACGAGTCTTTTATATTATTTGTATACATATAATCACTAATATATGCTTATTGTTTGTACCAGTTCTTGCAGTGCACGGATTTTTAGTGAGACCGACAGTTTCACTAATAAGTGCAGAAACTTCCCTTCTCGCAAATACCAAAAACGTAAACATTTTCACAGTTTTTTCACAACTATTGAAAAACTATTGAGAACAAATCTTATTGTACATATAACCATGATGTGTAGAACATGATGTAAAGGTTTGATAAAAAAGTAGGCGCGGGTTGAGGTGACGTTTTTTTATTTTGGATTTTTGAAAAATTTTTAGTTTCAAACGATCCAACACTCCTCGGCAAATGTATGCATAAATCGCTGGTTTAGTAGGTTTGAAAAAAAAATTGGATGAAGACTAAATATTTATTTCACTTCACTTAATCTGCAAACGACATTAACATAGCAGTTATAGGTCAGACACGCGGATATTATTAGAAAATCGAATATTTGACGTGTTGTCTCTTGCTTTCAGCATGAGTGTCGTTCGAAAGGTGCAGTTCGAAAGTTATATAACTTTTGACGTTTCTTCTACTAGCATACTTCTAAGCAGCTGGACTGAAGTGTTCCATTCATAACTTTACTCTACATGTGTTAGCTACATGGAGCGGGAGAGTATTCCATACGGAAAGAGAGCATAAAGACAGCATGCAGCATAGTTCGCGGTGAAAGGCGTATCATATATCCGCGTGTTCTAGCCATAACTTCGCCTCTTCGCCAGAGATACATGCCAGTTTTTACCACTCATCGAACCCGAACGCATTGCGAATAAGGAAAACGATACTTCTGTACCTTTTATCCTAGTAGAAACTGACATGGTGGCGTAATACCAGTTTCTTAGATTTTTTTTGCATCTACCGTAAAGAAGTTAAAGGATTATAATCCAGAAACCGCTGAAAAGTGATTGTGAACAGAAAAAATCTGTGTGAAAATAGCTTACTCTGGGAAGTGGTCAATTTAGTGTTGTGCATGTGTGTTGTGCAGTGAAAGAAGAGTTCCTTGAACTGGTCCTTCAGAAGATTTGAGAGTGATTGATACCTGCGAGTACGAAATTAGTGTAGCAATTAGGAAGTATAGAATCAAAGGTTCCTAGCGACTCATTGCTTTTTTGATGAGCTAGAATTGCCGTCCTGTTATCAGCTGTCTATTGTGCTGAAACGTCCGTTCCAGAGAAGCTCGCTGCTACAAGTAAGAATTATTGACTTTTTACATAGGTAGAAAAATCGAATCTTCCAACATTCATCGTGTCAACTGCAAAGCTGTTGACGGAGTAAGAATATCCTTGTGATTTCTGTGTTCTCCGAAACTGGCTGCATTTAATCGATAATAACGTATGCTGTACTACACTTATGCTTGTCAGGTTTATTTTGTTGATTGCTTCAAGCAGCGATAAATCTTGTGCACTTTATTGAATACACGGAAGTGATATTTGAGAGCGACTTGCAAATTAAACTTCTCATCGTTATTCAAGTGGTTCCAAATAGTTGTCCGATTACCATTGTATTTTAGCGTAGCATAAATTGTTATTATTGACGTGGTTTCTTACATTTAGTATTTCCACTAACAGTTGGGTCAATCAATACTAATTTCTAAATTTTTTTCGCCGATCGGATACCTTGTCATTCATTTTCGCGCATATACCTACATGTGAATATACAAGGCGCCCCTTAGCGGTATGCTCATTGAAAGTTTTTATTTGTGTGACTGTTCTAAGTATAAAAATTTATTAGTCATTAATACTGCTGAATGGTCTTTCAGCAGGAAAGAGTTTAAGTATTTTACTGCATTATATATTGTGTCACAAAACAATCAAATGATCGTTATGAGATACTTTTGATTTAAATCAACATGAAGTAGGACTTTTCTTTTTATTTGATTACGTTGGCTATAGGGAAAAGGGAGTATAAAACAAGCCTGCGATATTTTCTTCTAGATTTTAATGGCATAACGATGATAAATGTACAAAATATTACAGAGAAATATAGTTATACTGAAGCGGTATTTTTTAATTTATCTAAAAGGTTCCTGCTATTCTCGGATGATTCTGATAGCATCATCGTTAACTTTTTTTAGGTAATTCGAATGAGAACTTGTTTGTATTATTGATTCACTTTTTGTAACGATTACGTACTATTACGTATCGTACTATTTGAACGTTCCCGGTATCCCTCGTGATTAAATTGTTCGAAATTAAGAGTCATTTCTTTTATTTCCTTATTTCTTAAGCACTAACATAACGTCAAATTTCATATTTTATACTTCAATTACAACATCAATATTTTAGAACCCAAAGAGTGAATATAAATACCTTTATTGGATTTAAGCATTCATGTAAATCTATTTTTACAAATAACAAGTTTGAATGAGAAAGGCTGAGTCTGACCGGTAGGTGGATTAATTTAGGTTTTTTTGGGGCAAACAAAAAACATATCTCTTGGTCTCAATTTCAAAGGCACATTTGACTCTATGAATGGAGAAATTTTTAGAAATATGTTAATTGTAAAATACGAGCAAATTTAATTTAAAAACATGACAAAAATTTCAATATTTTTATATTATGCATATGAAAGTACACAGGTTTATTTTTTTGGTATTTTGTATTAAAACAAGAGGTAATTAGCTTTAATTTGATCCGAAAAGATCAAAAATCGATCAACTGGTTCAAAAGTTATGAGTTTTTAAACATAAAATACATCGAAAACAGCCGTTTTTCATGGTCACCCTTTTTTCGACCAGTGTTATTTTCGTTCAGTATAGCTGATAACGTAAAATTCAGTAAAGTGAAAAAAAATCTTGAAGAGATTTTTCATGAGACATCTGATATAATATATTTCCTAATTACTGATATTCGAAACTGATTTTGCATGTTGAGACCAATAACATTGAAATGCAACTACTCTAGTGGATCGTATTTCTCTGAGACTCCCAAAATATTATCTGTTTCTTTTAAAGCAAAAGTGTATTGGTATTAACAAAGCCGCTTATTGTGAGAAATGTTTATTAAAACAAAGCAAACGTAAAGCGTATCATAAAACTTGATCTTTTCCTTTATCGGATATGATCCTATTGTCGACCTAGTGCTACTATGGACCACCTGGAAAGTTGATGATTGAGTAATTCAAGCCAGTGAGTGGATAAATTGATTTCTGGTAGGAGGCCACCGCTTCGGACGGCAAGTTGACGCCCACTCGGACTGGGGAAATATCAGCGGTTTTGGATTACCTCGAGTGTTACCCAAAATATAAAAAGACTTGGTTTTCCCCGTTAAATCAGAAATGTATGTACTTTGAAAGAAAAAATTAAAGGAACTGTAGAGAAACTGGTTTTAACAGCTATGCTTGGAACGGGAATTGGGAAAATGGCATGTATAGACTCATAAAGGTAAAATAATTAAAAAACCAGCAACTTTCACACTGTCGTATTAGTAGTTTAGGCATCATAGTTAAGAAATGATTAAACCATCCGTCATCATTTCTACTTACCTTATTAAACAGTCCCAAGCCGTGATGTGGCCTTTGCTGTACGTAAGAGCCGTCTCCATTCTACTCGGTCCATGGCTACAGTTCGCCAACACTGCAGTCTGCGTAGGGTCCGTAGGTCGTCTTCCACCTGATCGATGCACCTCGCTCGCAGTGCACCTCTCCGTCTCGTCCCAGACGGCTTGGTTTGAGAACCATCTTTTCCGGGCTGTTGTCCGACATCCTTACGACATGCCAAATGCACCGCAACCTGCCAATCTTGGTGGTGTAGACGATAGATGGCTCCCCGAGCAGCTCCTGCATTTCGTGGTTCATCCGCCTTCTCTACGTTCTGTTCTCCATCTGCAGTCCACCGAAGATGGTACACAACACCTTCCGCTCGTCCTAGTCCATGTCTCATGCCCGTAGAGGACTACCGGTCCGATCAGCGTCTTGTAAATGGTTAACTTGGTATGGCGACGAATTCTGCTCGATCGGAGCATCTCCCGGAGACCGAAGAATGCACGGTTTCCTGCCATAATGCAACACGTGAACTTGTTTACCCAAGCAGCACACATTGTTGCAATGCAGCTCCCAATGTAGCATTCACAGATTGTATTTATTTGCATCCGTTACTTTTATTCAACTTGTATGTAACCGAAAACGCGCAGGAGGTGGAGCCTATATGCAACTAACAATGCTATGTAAAATCATCATCAGCATCGATTACCGTTGCAGCATAAGAGGAAAAGAGAGGAGAACCAAAATTTAATTTTGTTTACCTTTACTCTCATTGCTCTTCGGTGGTTGTGTCGCGAAGATTCATCTAACTACGCATATCATAGAAAATCTAAATCATTCAAATTTATTGGAATTTTTCTCTACTTTCACTCCTGATAGTTATGCAATTTTACTTGCGATTGAAAATTTACCGTGCAGAAAATGTTTTTACTTCGTAATTATATATGTTGGATAATCGGTTATCGATTATCCAACATATATAAAATCAAGCGGTGATGATCTCAACGAAACACTTCGTAATTATTCACGCGCATCTTATGAAGCATTTCAAACTAAATTTTATGATTCAAGCTCGCCAATTTATAAACAAAGTTCATAAGTTCAAAGTTCAAACTATAAACAAAGATCGTTCAGAAAACCATGCTCAGTGAACATGCAGTGTTTTAAATGCGAAACATAAGATACCGAGCCGACATTTCCAACAATAACCATGTATCATTAATTTATATTAAATATGGCTGTTTACTGTTTGGCATTTTTAGCAAATACATTGTTCAACACGATGTTGCTATACATTTTCATCACAAGTTTGCTTTCCTTAAAAGAAAACATCTGTGAAGCAACAATACGCAATATCATGTGACATTATCGTTATTCAAAAGCGTCATGAAATATGCAGTTGGAAGTAGATTGCAGGAAACTACTAAGCAACTTTTAGTGTTGAATCACGAGATGGATACACATAAAAAACGCAATGTTGCTCATTTTTTTAAAATTTCATTAAAGCAACCGAAAAAGTTTCTTGCAACGTTAATAAAGTCTTAAAACAACAAATATTGACTAGTATCATTTCAAAATATGTTGCAGGTGCTGCTTGGGTACTTCGTCTTTGATGCACTGACGACCAGTAAAATCCGTATGACTTCGGCCTCCGATGTACCTACCCGCCATCTTCACAAAGGTCCAAGCCACAATGTCGATATCGTCGGCGAAGCCAAACAGTCGAACTGACTTTTGGAATATCGTGCCATTCGTGTTAATCCCCGCATGGTGCTCCCACAGACCGCTATTATAAAAAAATACACCAAAGAATCTGAGTACACAATTCGAATCGTTATGACGTCCTGAATCTCTGGTCAAAGTTTCAAAATCGTTATAGAGTACATTTTTGAGTAATGCCCTCTTGAAGGCCGTAAAGTACAAAAAAGTGATATAAAAACAACGATATACTGATTGTAAAGCACGTTTTTCAACCACCATTTTATGAAATAGTTTCCAGAATAGTTTCTACGCATTCCAAGTGTTATATTTTATGAAGTAATGGCATAAACTCATGCAAAGTTGAACTGAGTAACACTTCTCCAGATTTGAATTCAACTTGAATCTGCTTTCTCTCGATAGTTTGAGTTTTTTTGCACCGCACACTCTGATCGATGCGTTTAAATGCGTGCAATGCATGCAGCGCACGATGTATTCAACGATGCAGGCGATGATGTAACGCGATGAGTTTTGTTTTTAGATCGAATTTATGCTTTCAAAGGACAATGCTACAAACTGTTGCAGCAGACGCGGCGTGAATTTCATCGCAATTCGATTTTTATGCAATTGTTATTGTGCCGGATTCAAACTCAAATCTAACACAAGTGTACTGCACTGTTAGTAGGGTTTACGTGCAAACCGAAATTAAATGTGCAAGCGAGTTTTAAAACTCACTTGGATACGAGTGCAAAGTCACTCTGCCTACTCTGATTTTATGATATTTACAATTGGTGGAAAGATTTATTTGAAAATCCCACTGTGCACAGTGGTCTAAACTTGAAAAATCGTAATCGTTTGAGATTTTACAGTGAAAAATTGATTTTATGTACTCAATATCTTCAGCAAAATTGTTTTATACAATGAGACCCTACTTTTGGCGTTTCCGGTTTATCGATCAATCCATTTAACAGTTAGATAAAGATTCATGATCCAATTTACCCTTCCCAACTAACAAAACTTTCTTTCCGTGACCTTTGTGGAGATGCAGAGGTTGAAACGGTCTCTAGACAGCAAGGGTCACATTAAGATTCCTTCTCTTTTTCCTCCTGATTGCAAGGACGTAGCCGGCGTCGTTATTGATTCTTCAAAGTATCGAGCCACTAAAACTTGTACAATGAGAATGATCGGTCACCAGCCATGTCCAAAACACGCTCTGCACTGAGGGATATATTTAAAACACGAAACGGCGTGCTTAGCAATTGCCACTCAGTGTTGGTGTCAGACAGACGGCACGAAGGGCGAAACTTGAAACACCGAAGCCAGTGTCAGTGTTACACCGGTGCCTCAAGCTTCGGCAAACACCGGAAACGAGGGCTTCAGTTTCGTGAAAGCACCGTAGTCGAATGTTTGAACTTCGTAGAAACACCTCAGTCACTGCCATATGGCTCTGCTAGGCCTAATGCGAAGGAAAACGTTCCCAAATATACTCATATTGTTGATATTATTCTTTACGTGAAACCAGTGTTTTCCGAAGCTAGATGCACCGGCTCCGGTGTTTGCCGAAGCTTTAAGGCACCGGTGTTGATAATATAACACTGACACTGGCTTCGGTGTTTCAAGTTTTGCCCTTCGTGCCGTCTGTCTAACACTAACACTTAGTAGTGATGGCAAAACACGTCGTATCGTGTTGTTATGCAAAAACCGCACCCGTGCAGCATGGTTATGATGATGATGATGATGATGGTCCCACCTCATACCCCTACATCGGTTTGAGCTGGTCGATTTATCTAAGTAAGATATTATATAGAGTCATACAATGTAACCAGTTGACAAACAAATAACGGACTGGTTATTAATACAGACATAGTAACCCTTCAAAAGAATACCAATAATTTGAAAATAAATAAAAAATAAACGATTTTTCAATAACATTGATCCAAGGCTCATCCAGAACGTTTCCAACCCGAAAATTATCTGGACTTGGTTAGGAATTGAACCTAACATTTAGGAGCGTTAACTAATCAGAATTGGTTCTGGATAACGATCCAGAACTACGAGAGAGATCCTATGACACTATAATTCCCGATAACGAGCTCTACAGTCTTTTCAGTTTTTTTCTCCGAACCCTTTTTTTAAATCGTAAAAGCAAATAAATTAAAAAAATAAAGGGGACAGCAACCCAAAAAGCAACTTATCAACCCGTTATGCTTTTTGTTTCAATTTCAGGGGTTTAAACCAGCGTTGCTAAACGAGCGAGAAGCATAACATATCCACTCCTTTCTGCTTGAGAATCAGATGTGTGCTACGCTTCTCCAGTCGTTCGCACACACACCTTCGAGACACTCTTTATTATTCACGCACTTGCCAGAGCAGCAGCCAGCATACAACCGCTCGCAAATTCTCTTCTATCTTTTACTCACGCCGAGTACGCGAGTACTCGAATAAGAGTACTTGACTAGGAGTGCTTGAAAAAATGTGCCCGAAAACGAAAATGCTTCGTTCACCGACTCACGCATGCGGTTTGTCAATCGCTGAACTGATGCCAAGCAGTTTTGCATCGTGCACCGACAGCCGAAAGTGGGGTGATGAATCTATATAGAATCGCATGCTTGAACGTGTAGGGTATCGGAATACCTACTCGCAGTAATGCCACATTTTTATCTGTATTTCGAATCTCAGGAAATCTCCTTGGTGATATTTCAATCTATATAAAAATCTGCATATTTACTCAACATATCCCTTAGAAGAAAAAAACGCAACATAGTTTGTTCATTGACTCATTTATGCACACGTTTACGCGTAACATATAAATATAATGAAAACTCCAACACGCTCAATAGCATTTGAGTTCATTTTCGATTTTCAACTATATCGAAAAATTTATTTCGCGACTTCATGAAAACCAAAAAAAACTGTATAGTTCTGTACTATTTCTAGAAAATCTGTAATTTGTATATACAGATATCTGTATGAAAAATACACAAAAAATCTGTATAATACTGATAAATCTGTATAAGTGGCATCCCTGCCTACTCGTCGAAATATTCTTTTTGCCACCCCGCTTCGTCGTGCCTTGTCACTCCGTATCGTCATAATGCGTCTTGACGGTCTTAACAATCACCTCCGCTGGTTGTGCTCGCGAGAAAGGGAGGTACTCGCGAGTGGGAAAGTACACGAGCGAGAGTGTGTGTGAGAAAACTCGCAAGCATCAACGCTCGGTAGTGTGAAAAGAAAAAAGTAAAAAAAAACGAGAAACAGTACGACAGGAGTATCTCTAGTGTGAGATTTTGGTAGCGGCGAGAACGCCACTTGGAGTATCGCATGCTTTTTGCGAGCGAGTTTAACAACGCTGGTTTAAACCTGATGTACTCAATATCCAGATTGTCTATGTCAGTCTACGCGCGCGTGGCTCAAACATGTGTAGCCGACTCATTTTTTTTTAACTCTAATATTAATTATTATATAACTATATTCAAACAAAACTCCATCATCATCAATGAACATAATAACTTAATGTACCCAATAAATTAGAAAAAAAGTTTAAATTTTACAATCTTCGTCATTAATTTACAAAAATTTTATATAATCTGTCTACAAGACAGACTTTATGTGTGAAATACAAAGCCTTTTAAACTCCGCCATTGTTGCTGAACGTTTTATTTGTCTTGGCATCGAATTGAAAAAGTTTATTCCTTTGTACAACAGAGAGTTCTGTGATCTTCCGAATAAAAAATGTGGTGTTCTAGCATCATCCGCGTTTCTAGTGTTGTACCTATGAAAATCACTTCCTCTATCAATTCGATCACACAAATAGCGAGGCAGCATATTATTCAAAATCTTATATAGAAACACCATTGTCAAAAAATATACTCTTTGCTTCACAGAAAGCCATTGCAATGCGTCCAGCATAAAACTCGAGGAAGTGTATCTATTACATCTTAATATTAATCGCATTACTTTATTTTGTAAGCGCTGCAGTCTCAACATTTGTGTATTGTTTGCAAGAAATATTATGGATGAACAAAAATCTATATGTGGTGAAATGATTGACTTATAAAGACTAATTTTTCTACTAACAGTCAATTCATTTTTCAAACGGCACAAAATACCGTATTTTTTCGCCATTATCTTGATGACATTATCTATGTGAGACTTGAAAGTTAATTTGTCATCAATAATAACTCCAAGATACTTTAATTCATTTACGCGATCAATCGTCTCACCATCAATTACAATGTTTACGTCTGGTCTGGAGTTGGCAGAAGAAATAATCAAGTACTGTGTTTTGCTAATATTCAATTTAAGCTGTTTAAACTTTAACCAATTCGCCAGATAATGTAAATCTTGATTCAAAAGTTCAACAATATCGTTTTGATTTTTCGCTTCAATGAACAGAACAGTGTCATCGGCAAATAAATTTATATCGCAAAACCGTAAAACTCGCTTCATGTCATTAATATAAATTATGAACAAAATGGGCCCCAAAACACTTCCTTGCGGTACACCAAGTGTATTAGCAATGGAATCCGATTCAAAATCTTTAAAACGAGTCTTCTGAGTTCTAGCACACAAATAGCTTTCAAACCATTTATATGCTGTCCCTACGATACCAAAGTGCTCCAATGTTTGCAACAATAAGGGCCTAGAAATTGTTTCAAAAGCGCGTTTTAGATCCAAAAATACAGCAAGAATAGTTTCTTTAGCCTCGATTTTTTCTTTCCATTTTGCTAACACCAGATTCAATGCAGACTCACAAGAGTGCCCCTCTCGATAACCTGATTACTCTGGAATTAGCAAATCATTACGATTTAAATAATCCATCAGCTGGCCTTTTACAACAAGTTCTAATATTTTCTCTAATGTGTGCAACATGTTAATGGGACGGAACTCTTCGGCTTTATCCGTCCCAGTAATCTTGGGGATAGGAACCACAAGTGATTACTTCCAAACTTCAGGCACGTGCCCTGTTTGCAGTGATTCATTAATAAGGTCCAGCAGATCGTGTCCAATGACATGAAAGCAACCTTGTATTACTTTTGCGTTGACATTGTCGATACCAGCCGATCTCTCCAAAGAAAAACAAATATCTTTCAACTCTGCAAAAGTAATAGGATGAAAACCATCAAAGCTACAGTTATTATTGATCGGCTGTATTATCTCGTCCGGCTCATTGACCAAATCAATGCTTTGATTTATCGATTGAACACTGTTAACGAAATAATTGTTAAATTTATTTACTATTACTCGCGCCGATTGTTCTTCTAAGCCATTAAAAGTTATGGATTGCGGGCTACAATCTTTACTTTTCATTAGTTTCTTTAAAATTTTCCATAACTGTTTGCTGTTATTTTGATGTTGATCAATCTTCCGCTGTATATATATTCACACCGAGCCTTTTTCAAGGCACGTGAATACATGTTACGCGCCGCGGTGTACCTATACCAATCATCGTTACTGTTACTTCTGTAAAACTGCTTGTACCTTTTATCTCTTTTTCGTTTCAAACGCAGAAGATCTAAAGTGTACCAGCTCTTTGCATCATGCAAGTTTACATGTTTTTCTAAAACTAAACTATTGGTACATTCTTTCAGCCTGTTGGTAAGAACAGCTGCTTTATTGTCCAAATCACCAGTTACTGGTTGAAAATCCAAGCATCTCGAAACAAGTTGAGACACTGCTTGTTTCGAATATCTGTTCCAGCACTTTATCTTTACTTTATCATCACGGTTTTGGTCATTCTCAATAAAAACAAAAATTGTCTCATGATCTGTAATTTTGTAATCGGCCTCTGTAAAGGAATGAACATTATCAAAATTTGAAAACACGTGATCTATTGATGTACGAGATTGTCTGGAAACTCTTGTACATTGACAAACAGTATGTCGCAAATTGAAAAAATCTGCTAATTGCTTTAATTGTTTCGAATTCGGTTCATTAAGCCAATTAATATTAAAGTCACCAGCGATAACGTTTAATTTATTTAAATCTACAAAACTCTCCCACCAGTTATCTAAAATTTCCAAAAAACGCTGGTCACTTGAACTGGGGGAATGGTATACAATTCCGAAATTTCCCATCGTCATGCCTCTTTCAACTGATATACCCAGGAACCAATTGTTTTCAACACATTCGTTTAACCGAGTGTTGAATTTAACAGATCCCTTGGCGTAAATAGCAACCCCTCCAGGATGTCTGGAGTGTGAAAGGCAAAAAGCAACTTTGTAACCCGGTATGTTATATTAATCAAATGCATCAGCTTCTACTATATGAGTTTCAGCCAGCAATACTACCATCGGACGCAATGCGGCATAATTTGTAGATAAACCAGCAATATTTAGATAAACTATCTCTCGCTTCCTCTCACATTGCATTTGCTTCAGCTGCTATTTACTTAACAACATGTTGCTTTTTCTTTTTTCAAACAGTCTCCGATATACCGAACACTGCGTGCTAAATGCTGGATGTTTTACGTCCAAGTTCAAATGAAATTCTTTCTTAGATTTTAAACAATTTACGCAGTTAAAATCAGTCGATGAGCATTCCGATGTCTTATGAAGTCCGCTACACTTGGAGCATGTTTCAGGATTAACACACTCTGTGCTTTTATGACCAAATTCTCCACATTTAAAGCAACGTAAAACATTGACGGCCTCTTGAATCGAACACCTATCCCACCCAATGTTTACTTTACCAGCAGTCATCAAGTGGTTAAAAGTGTCCTTATCAACTTCAATAATAGTGTTATACTTATTATATTTGAAGCTTGAATTTACAAATTGAGCAATAACTTTGACTTCATTGATACCGAGGTCTTCATTTTGACTTTTTAACAAGTCAATAAAGACTTCGGGGGAATATTGATCACTCATTCCCACAATTTTCAACTTAGGCTAGGCGGTTGTAGGAGTAACAGCATAATATTTTTCACCTAAATTGCTTTCAATGTCTTTTTTCACGACTTCAATGTTATCCCCTGTTGCACACTCAGCAATTATCGAACCTGCTTTCCCGTTTCTAAAGTTTCTAATTTTGTGTATTTTAGGATCTTATTTAATTTGGTGTATTTTAGGAATTATTTTTCAAAAAAATTCTAGTATCTTCACTAGATTGAGAAGACTCGACTGGTTTAATCACAATGACCGGCCGAGTCTTACGGTTTTCCACTCGCTTCAATTTATTTGCATTCCCACTTGACCCCGCTAAAACGTTCGCGTATGTCAAAGCATTTTCAGAAACAAAAACCTCGTCATTTTGCTTAGCTACGTCTTAAATTGGTTCGTCCCGCTTATTCGAAATTATTTTTTTCTTGTTGGGAATAGAGTCCGACTTTAGTGTTTATACCATGGCTGTCGGTCACTCCCAGCCCCATTCAGTTGATTCACTGTACAATTTTACCGATTCGGATCGATCACGGAGTGCAACCATTGATATGTGCAGTTAGTCAAGCTAAGCTAAGCTAATCCACCTAACAGTTAAATAAAAAAAAAAGTTTTAGTTTTTAAAATACTAGTTTGCTTTCTTCAACAAAGTTGTGGGAAAATTTAAAATAAAAAAAACTGAATACTGTTTTGACAATGACAGAAAAAGTTATAGACAAAAAAAAATGATTTGAAGGAGGAGTGTTCCACAAAAAAACTCTATTTTGTCGTGTCCAACGTACAGATAGGACATCGTATTCAGCTTTTTTTGAAAGCAATTAAAAAAATTAAAATGAAGAAAGCAATCTAGGTATATTAAAATTTGTAAAAAAATATTTTTTTATTTAACTGTTAGGTGAACTTTACTTTTACTTTCAGGATAGTATTAAACTGTAGGTAAGAGAGACCATCACCGTGCCTTAAACCTCTTCGAGTTTCGAAGGGACTCAAGAGTGCCCCAATCTCATACTACACACATAACTCGACCCGTCGTCGCTTTGACCAACCGCGTTAGTTTGTCCGGAAATCCCTAGTCGTGCCTAATTTTCCATAGCTGATTTCGATCGATTGTGTCGAATGCCGATTTGAAAGCGATGAATAGATAATTTGTTGGAACGCCTACCCGCATAACCTCCCAAACCCCTAATATCTGATCTGTGGTGGCGCGAGCATTCATGAATTTCGCCTGGTAGTGCCCCACGTACTGCTTCGTAAATGGTGATAGTCGACGGCAGAGTATTTGGAAGATGTACGTTGTAGACGGCGTTCAGCAGAGTGATTGCCCAGTAACTGCAGTACTCCAGCTTGTCGCTCTGTTTGTAGATGGGACACAGCCTACCAGCCAGTGTTTCTCCCACGTATTTCAACAGCTCGCTGGGAAGTTGGTCCACAGCTTAATTGTTTTTCAGCAGGCCAATCTCCTCCCATCCTCCAGGAGATCTGGGGATGGAATCCTTTTGTTTTCTGTTCGTAGACCAAGATCAGTTGCCATACCGTCCTCGCGCTCTACTGCATCGCCGTTCATATGCTCATCGAATGGCTGCTTCCACCTTTCGATCACGTCACACCCATCCGTCCGGTGCTTTGAGGGAGGACATAAGTCCTGGACCTGCAAAGGGCCCGTTAGGAGCCAGTTGTGCAGGCGATGTGCCCAGTCGGAGAAACAGAGTGTTCTACTGCAGTTGCTATGCCACGTTGGTCTACCGAAAGGTTCTCTCAGATGGTCGACCTGTTATCCATGGAGCTAACGGGCCTAACGCCGTTGGTGGTGGCGGGTGACTTCAACACTTGGGCTGTTGGGTGGGGAAGTCACTTCACGAATCTGAGGGGTCAGATCTTGTTGGAGGCTTTGGTAAAGCTCAACCTGGATCTGGCCAAAGTTGGGAACAAAAGTACATACAGCAGAAATGGTGCGGAGTCGATCATAGACGTGACGTTCTCCAGCCCAGGACTGATCAAAAACTGGAGGGTAGACGATGGCTACACTAATAGCGACCACCAGCCGGTCTGTTATAGTGTAGACAACAACGAGAGGCGGCAAGTGACGGGCAGAGGCAACACTCTGACCGTCCGCGGGTGGAAGACATCGCACTTCGATGCCGAGGTATTCGAAGAGGCAATGAGAAGGGGGCAGTTGGCTCCGCCCGACTACTGACCAACTAGTTGTCATGCTATCGCGGGCGTGTGACGCCACCATGCCTAGGACTCGCCACCCTAGGAATGGGAAGCCACCGGTTTACTGGTGGACGGACGCGATAGCCGACGTTCGCAGTGCGTGCCTCCGTGCAAGACGGAGGATGCAGCGTGCGCGAAATGAAAAAAAGAGGACAGAGCTTCGCGCAGCATTCGGTTCTGCTAGATCGATGTTAAAGAGTGCGATAAAGGCCAGCAAGAGGGCCTACTTCGATAGGCTATGAGCGAGTGCCAATACAAATCCGTGGAGTAACGCCTACAGGATCGTAATGTCAAGACTAAAGGCGCGCTGGCGCCTGCAGGGCGATCCCCAGCGACGCTGGAGCCGTATCATCGAGGGACTCTTTCCGCGCCTCGAGCCAAGCCCTTGGCCTCTAGCGGTCGAGTCTCACGTCCGACGTTCCAGTATCTCAGACATAGACCAGGGATAGTCGGCCAGCCTGCCGAAAATCCAATCCGTGAGCGACAACAGCCGTGTCGAGGTTGAGGAGGAGGCAAGGGTTACGAATGAGGAACTCATCGTGGTCGCCAAATCCCTAAAGGTGAGCAAGGTACCGGGACCGGATGGTATCCCTAACCTGGCAATCAGGCTGGCGATAAAAACGGCCCTCGGACTGTTCAGGGCTGTTATGCAGAGGTGCCTGGATGACTGTCTCTTTCCGGACAGGTGGAAGCGGCAGAGACTTGTCTTACTGCCGAAGGCTGGGAAACCGCCAGGGGACCCATCGGCATATAGGCCCATCTGCTTGCTGGACACCGCGGGCAAGGTTCTTGAGAGGATTATCCTCAACAGACTGGTGAGTAGGGTGTCCCAAAAAAAAAATCGATGTTGAAAAAGTCAAGGTGCTCAGCCCTAAATTGAAAGATAATGTTATTTATAGCATTTTTGTAGAACATTTCGACTTTCTAAAAAATTGATTTCAGGTTGCCCAAACGTGATTTATGAAAAAATGGCTACAAACGCCAATATCTCAGCCCCCCAAAAATATCAAGGGTCTTTTTTCATGTAAATCTACGTCTTAAATCCTGATTTGCAGTAAAAATTTCGGTTCTTGATCAAAAAAAAATTTTTATATGTGTTTTGAAGGGTTTTATTTAAAAATTATGAGAAAAAATCACTCTTTTGTGATGTTCAATGGGCTCCGTGAATCAAATATTTAAATGCGATGCTGAACTTAACCATGTAAAATATTCAAAAACAACAATACAAAAATATATGGAAAAATGTAGGAACCGAACAGATTTGAAATAAGTGCAACAGAGTGGTTTTATAGCTAAAAAAAGTAATTTTTTTCATAAATCATGTTTGGGCAACCTGAAAACAATTTTTTAGAAAGTCGAAATGTTCTACAAAAATGCTATAAATAACATAACCTTTCAATTTAGGGCTGAGCACCTTGATTTTTTCAACATCGATTTTTTTTGGGACAGCTTACTGGTGTACACGGTCTGGCAAGTAACCAGTTCGGCTTCCGGAAAGGCAGGTCCACGCTGGATGCCATCTCCTCCGTCACCAAGACGGCGGAGATAGCACTCCAGCGCAAGAGAAGGGGAATACGCTATTGCGCAATCGTCACGCTTGACGTTAAGAATGTGTTCAATAGCACCAGTTGGGACTCAATAGCGCTTGCGCTCAGGAGCATCCATGTACCGGTGTCGCTGTACAAGATTTTGAAAAATTACTTCCAGAATCGAGTAGTTGTTTACAACATGGAGGAGGGTCATAAGTGCGTCTAAATCACCGCAGGAGTTCCGCAAGGTTCTATCCTGGGTCCGGTGTTGTGGAATGTCATGTACGTCGGGGTGTTGAGATCGTCGGATTTGCAGATGAAATATCGCTGGAGGTTTACGGCAAGTCAATCGAGAAGGTCGAGTTAACGGCCGCGCACTGTATACGCAATGTCGAGGACTGGATGCGCTCCAGGAAACTGGAGCTAGCGCATTATAAGACGGAGGTTACGGTTGTGAGCAACCGTAAATCGGAGCAACAGGCGGTGGTCAGAGTCGGAGACTGCACCATCACCTCAAAGCGATCTCTGAAGCTCTTGGGGGTTATGGTTGACGATAAGGTCACGTTCGGGAGTCACGTCGGCTATGCCTGTAAGAGGGCCTCATCGATTATTGCAGCACTATCTCGTATGATGTCAAATAGCTCAGCGGTTTATGGCAGCTAGCGAAGACTTCTTGCCAGCGTGGTTTCGTCCATACTTAGGTATGGTGGGCCAGTGTGGTCCAGAGCGCTAGGTACTAACAGTTACCGCGGTGAACTGGAAAGTACCTACAGGCTCATGTGCCTGAGAGTTGCGAGTGCGTATTGTACGGTGTCATATGATGCAATCTGTGTCTTGTCCGGCATGATGCCTATCAGCATCGCCATCAAGGAGGACAGAGAATGTATGTATGTTTACTATATTCTATGTATGTGGTTTTACTATATTCATATGCTACGCATAAACGTGTGCATGAATGAGTCACGGGATAAATGTTAAACAAGCTATAATGCGTTGTTTTTCGAGAAGGATATGTCCAGTACATATGCAGATTTTTATACAGATTTTTCGAAATTTTACCAAGGCGACAAGATTTTTTGAGCTCCAAAATACAGACGAAAATGTGGCATCACTGCAAGCAGTGCAACGTCACCCGTGGATTGCCTTTTTGTTTTCCGGGGCGCTCATTGGCTTCACATTCTTGCCAATGGGATGCATAAGAAAAAATACACATTCGAATTCCGTTTAGAGGTACGGAAAGAAGTCCTCATGAAATTTTTGGCAATGAATACGTTATTTGATGCTAGATCTAAAAAATGTATAAAACACCGAAATCTGATGTAATCTCAAACAAATTTTTGAATTTTTCGAGCTGATATGTGACAACTCAGATTTTTTATGCAATTGCTCGAATATTCTTGGCAATAGTATTGATGAATTTAGTATATATATATTTATTTTCCGTTCAAACATCAAATCTGCTCTCATCAAATGCGTGATACTTTCAATGGTGATTTCAACTTCATACTTTGTATTTGGTGTTTCTTACAGAAAATGTCACACCATGGCGGCAGCAAAGACAACACAAAGGAATTTTCAGTGGTTACAACATCCCCAACAGCGGCCTCGGCAGCTGTCAACGGAATTCTTCCACAGGAGCACTCGTGTGAGATATGTGGTGCATCCGGTTTGTCTGATGATGCGATGCGAGAACACACGCGTCAATGTCACGTGGAGGGTAGCGCGCAGTGTCCGTTTTGTGGATTAAGCGGTGTACCAGCAGCTGAGCTGTTATTGCACGTTAATCAAGCCCATTTGGACTATCTCACACCGGAAAATGAATTAATGAGCTTCATTGATGATCAGACTCCAAGTATTGATGGTGATTCTGACTCTATTTCCGACTGCCGTGGTTTGTCGCCATCAATCACAGCTGAGCTTCTTACACCGGTTGCAAGTTCCGCCAACAGTAAGGCTGGAATTAGTAATGGAGTTGTTTTGGCAAATAGTTCATCAATTATTAACACGACAGCGCATTACAACAGTGTCAACAATGGAACAAGTACTAGCAACAATAGGGCTAGTTCATCGATGAGCATTTCGGCCACTAGTATCAGTAGCGGTAAATCTATCACTGAAGCTCCGTTGAATGGATTTTGTAATGGTAGTATGGGCGCTAGTTGTACTAACTACAACCACTCAAACAGTAACATGAACAAGATCAGTCAACAGCAACCGTTGAACAACCAGTATCCTGATGTAATGGTAACTAGTACAACCGACAAAAACTGTGATATAACGAACGAGAGCAAAGAAGTGATAATGAATGGCGGAGGAGCCGGATGTACCAGTGGGACGTCAACAAGCAGTAATGCTACTACCAGCAGCACTCCTAACGGAAGTGGTGCTGGTGGTCAAGGATCCCCCCTCCGATCCCAACTAGGACTAAAACTAAAATCCCACAAACCAGTCCCTACCATCACTACTAAGCCAAGTCCGTTACAATGTCTGTTATGTCCGTACACAACCGAAAATCCGACGGTACTAGAAGAGCATATTAATCGATCACACTTTGATCCACTTAGTCCTAGTATAAACAACGGAGCCAGCGGGGATTCCCATCTAGATACCCTTAGCGCGCTGCAATGTCCAATTTGTGCTAGAACATTCGAATCTGGTTCAGATTTAGAACTACACGTTAACATAGAACATCGTGATATTTTGAGTCCGGCAAAAGCGGATCGGCAGAATGGCGGAACACCAGCGGCAGCTGCTGCTGCTTCTGTGAATGGTAGTCTTACCGGTAGTCTTTGTCCAGTATGTGGAATATCCTTCGACAACATGAAAACTGCAGACATGGAAATCCATATAGAGAAACACTTTAGCAAAAGTCCACAGAACCCAATCACGATTGAGCCGGACCTAGAGAAGCAAGCACAAAAACTACGTGAACAGCGGGAATTCGAAATGTTACGGGCCCAGTACGGTATGGATGATCAAGGAAACTTTCGGGAACAATCTGCAGCTGCCATGCAACGAGCTGTTTATGCCGGTGAAATGAGTGTTGCGGATTATTATGAACGGCAGGTTGGGTTGCGAGCCGCTGAATCTCATGGTGTGGATGATGGCTCGTCTTGTACAAAAACGGTATCACCAAGAGTCCTTGCACTGTCGTCGTCGTCACCTAATGTGCTCAAGACATACGTGTGTTCCAGTGTAGATCACTATGCTTCTAGCTACGGTGATAAAGGGTGGGGTTGCGGCTACCGAAATTTGCAGATGATGCTTTCGTCTTTGTTGCAGGTATATTGTTGTTACTCGCAAATTTACTTTTGAGTTTTCTAATAATTGAGTTTTTTTTTCAGAACACCGCTTACAACGAAGCTCTTTATTCTGCGTGGGGTTCACACGGTCCAGCACGGACAGCTATGCCAAGCATTTCACGCTTACAACGTATGGTTGAAGCTGCATGGGCCCAAGGGTTTGATGTGCAAGGTTCTGAACAGCTCGGATGTAGACTGTACAACACGCGGAAGTGGATTGGAGCAACGGAAATTGTCACAGTGCTCTCGTGGTTAAGAATACGCTGTGAACTAGTGGATTTTCATCGACCAACTTCTCTGGACGGTCGCCATCCGGAGCTTTTCAATTGGGTTATGCGCTACTTCGAAGAACCTAGAATACATACACCACCATTGTATCTGCAACATCAAGGCAAGTGTTGTTAGTTTTAGATAATGGTGTAATGTTTAAGCATGAATTGTAAGATTCATATTGCGTTTGTAGGACATTCGAGAACCATTATAGGAATTGAACAGCGTACCTCCGGGTTATCGTTACTTGTATTGGATCCTAGCCATGGTCCAAGGCAGGTCGCGGCGCTAGGATCTTCGCAAGATTCGTTACGGTTAATTAGGAAAAACTCGGCTGCAATGAGAGCGCCACAATATCAAGTGGTAGCCGTAAAAGGACTCATCGAAACAGAAGAGCAATATCAGGTGAGTTCAGCCAGCTTTGTTGGTACGATTTCATGCTGACGTTTTCTCGTTTTCAATTTCAATTCTAGACGAGTAAAGTATTGCGATCTCTTAGAATACCACCCGACCGTTGACGTGCTGTCTTCCTGACATTCGTCCGTGTCTCGCTGATTTAAGGAAAACTTTTAATTTTACCTAGACTAGCCTAGAAGAAATTAATACTTAACTTACTTTAGCTAAGCGACAGGAAGCGAAATTAAAACCGGAGATTGAAATACTTTTATGAATCCCTTGGATATTGCTAACACACAATACACTCACTCGAAACACCGAACTCAAATGACTTATTCTAAACAACTAACGCAATAAACCAACCTAATTAATATTGTCCAACAATGTCTAAAAGAATAGTTTATGCTGCTCACCGCAAATGTCAGTTGTTCTGTTCTCAGCTTTAGCAGAGGTCATTTTGCTCATATTTCAATATATTTGTTCCCCCTCCCCGATTTCCCTGCAGATGGAAGTTTTTATATTTCCATGCTGCGATGGCCCTGCGGGTAGAAAAGCTAACATCGTACGTAGGTTTCGTTGGTCGGCATCTTGCTTAGCACTGAATGTCGATTGCAGTTCAAATTGTTCATGAAAAAAAAAAAAAACGACAACTAAAAGACAACTCGCTTGCCTTCGGAGTAGGTAATATTATATTAACAAATTTATAAAGTATTGAATCGTTACCGCAGAAAATTTTACCATACGTTTTCTAGTTTTAAAATCTCACTATAACTAATCGGCTGATTCGAACGTTTGGTGAATGGTTTTATGGCTTTACGAACTAGTGTTAGGCACAAATTAGGATTTAGCGTTTGTAATATTTATTGTTTCGGTCTATTATTATGCACTAAGCTAAGATATTGCTCATGCCAATGTTCTCCGTTTTATTTTTACTTTTTTGTGGTATACTTAAAAGCTTATAGGACATGTTTGATTTTAGTTTTTGGAAATTTCAAAATATAAAGTAAAATGATAATTTGTTGTTTGAGGACGCTTAATTTGAAGATTGATTGATATTGATAGTTATTTATTCATAGTTTAATGTTATGTAACATTCTCTAACTCACGTTTTGTATGAAGATGTATTTTCTTATTGTTAAGTAATTCATCGCTTCCACCTTTTATTCCTAAATTAGTGAACATATTATATTGCAATTAAAATAACAGTTCCCTCGAGTGAAAATTTGAAGCAATCGTGTGCATCTTGCGTCCTCGTGTGTAAAGCACTCAAAGTCCAAACTGATACCAAACAAACTTAGACGAAATTGGTTATGATAAAGTGGAACTTTGTCCGTGTTCGCGTGGCGTATTGTCGATAAGCATAGTACAGTTTGAAATTTCAGCATAAATCACACGTTTTGCTTAACACACTACTTCCAGCCAAACACATCTTAACAAACACCCACTATTTAGCTATTAACTAGTAATCGTACTGAAAGTATGTATATTCAACAGGAAGATGGAGTCTCTTTATTTTTCTATAAACATTTGAATCAGATTCATATATTCTGGGAGAAGAAACCCAGGAAAGAAAAGGAAAGTGATACATAATAACATGAACAACAGAAACTATACATACGGGACAGTATGGGAATCGCATAAAGATAAACTTCATTACTGCAACTGATTGTAGACTAAGCAAATTCACACCTGACAACAGGAAAGTACACCTGCAAGAAACGCGCATACACCTCATCAGCATATAATACTTACAGCAAAGTTTTTTGACTATAGTTGAATCTTACTCTTAGGAATATACGCTTTAAGTTCTACGTAATACCACGCATACTCAATAACCGAAGCAAACAAAGTGAATATGCACGAAAATAAGGGCTTTGTTTTCTCACATTCAAATTCTAGGTGTGCAATATGATTGATTACAGTAGAACTAAAATAATGAAACGAATCGGAATGTTGAAAAGTGTGATTACTACTAGCACTATATTGTTGACATTATTGGCGTTTAATCTATCATATCGAAAGAAAAAATGTACCAAAGTTCGTTTTCTCTTTCGCAAGATTGGTTAATTGATAAAAGAATGTTCTTACAAAGTTACTCTACAAGAAAGGTATTCAGTTATAAGGAAACCAGAACGTAAAAACATATGTGCTTAATAACACTAGGAAATACCTTGATTTGATTTGAAGTTAAACTTTCAGTTTCCTCCAGTACTACTTCACATTAGTTTAGTTTTTGTTTTCCAAATCTAGTCTGATCCCAAAAAAAATAATCCTAGAACATACGATTCTTATTATATTCTTTTTGTTTATTTGAGAACGAAAAGATCATTGCAATTTGGTTAAAATGTTGCTTCTTCATAACAATTTCAGATTTTAATTAGCACTCTATTTTCGTCCTTATAATGTATAATTTTTTACTCTCAAGGTTGATTTATCTGCATAGTATTCGGATATTTTATTTTTTTTTTGAATCTTAGAAAGAGTAAACCGCCATGGCTGAATAATTACAAAACAAAAACAACATTCTCGATGAGTAAGAGTAACTTAAACTTGGATATTCTTTTTTTTTGAATACTATTTCTTAAAAAAAAAAATAAAAGACAAAAGTGATTAGAAGCTACTATGAATTATAATAAATAAACCGTTCTTGATCTGTTAAATGCGTACCTAAAAATACGAAAGCATGCGAACCGCGAAAATAAACTTAACGTAGAATGAAACTCTTTTAAAAAAACAAGAAAATGAAACAAAATTTAGTAAACTTTAAGTATTAACGGCGAATCAAGATACTTTAATCAATGAGTTTTCTTTGAATAATAACTGCTACAAAACAGCCGAACGAAAGAGATAGTGAAAGAGAATCTACTTCTACGTTTCGCTCCAATGAACCGGCTGATTGTTTTGGGTTGATGCCGAAAATGTCCTGCCATTCGAGAAGCGCCTATCTAGATTTTGAAGTTATTCTCCAATGCCTGCCAGCACTCGTAGTATTTTGCATCAAGCTTTGAGCACGTTTCTTCGCCCCACTTCGTTACGGCCATACTCAGTGAAGATTCAAACATGAACGCTTGCGTGCCGTCAGCGATACGTTCTGGTTTTAACTCGGCGTTGGATGCACCTTCGAAGCACTGACGATCGGGACCGTGCGGGGTCATCATGGAGTGTAACGATGCACCACCTGGCAGGAAGCCGCCCTCTTTTGCTTCATAGCGTCCGAAAATCAGACCCATGAATTCACTCATGCAGTTTCCTGAAAAGTTACAGTGGTTTTAGTTTCCAGTTGTCTATGATTAATCAAGATAATACTTACGATGATAGTAAGGCGGTCTAAACGTGTGCTCCTGTACCGACCATCTCGGTGGAAAGATGACAAAATCAGCAATCGCTGTTCCGTATCGAGTACTCGGGCAGGTCAACACCGTGAAGATACTTGGGTCGCAATGATCAAAACTGACCGAATTGATGACCATAAACTTCGCCAGATCGTACTTGTAGGGAACATAATTACCGTGCCAAGCAACGACATCGAACGGGGAATGATTTTGACTTGCTACAAATAGTGCTCCCTGATATTTTGATACCATTTTGAACCCTTGAACGGCGCGATCTTCAAACCAAGCCGTCGGTGATAAAAAGTCACGTTGATTGGCAAGTCCATTGGCTCCAATTGGTCCTAGATCCGGTAGTCTAAAATGTCCATCGTACACTTCCAAAATATATCCACGTGTTGGGCCGTCAACGGCTACACTGAAACGTATTCCCTGAGGAATCACGCAAATCTCGTTTGGTTTCACATACATTTTGCCAAATTCGGTTGTGATGTCTAATGAACCTTCCTGTGGAACTGAAGATTCATAATTGATTATTTCCATGTAAAAGCAGCAGTACTTGCACTTCAATCTTACCAATCAGAAAATCTCCATCGCTGTTATAGAAAGCTGAATTTGTCATCGAGCTGTTGCACAAAAACACGTGTACCGCCAATCCATGTCGACCACGAACGTCTCCAGCACCACAAACGGTACGCAAACCGGCAATAAAATCTACCGTCTTGCTTGCCGCCGGAATATCGAATGGATTCCATCGCATTTGATTGGGATTTGGGTGCTGTTCGTCCCAATTAACGGTCAGAAACGGATTTTTGTCGTATCGCTCGAAAGGCTGATGAACAACCGAAGGTCGAATTCGGTAGAGCCAACTACGGGCATTTTCAGTCCGGGGTGCGGTGAACGCGCTGCCAGAAAGCTGCTCGGCGTACAAACCGTAAGCGCATTTTTGCGGTGAATTCTGTCCCTCTGGCAGAGCGTTCGGGCAACGGGAATCTTCCGATGCGAAGTGGGATCCGAAACCGGATAGGTACTGTTGACAAAAAAGTGATCATGTATTATTTGTATATTCATTTAGCATTTACATAAGTTAAATACTGTATCGCACCATTGAAAATGTTCTTCCGCGACGTAGTCTTACGTCAATGTTTAAGAATTTCAGAAATTTTTCAAAATAATAATAAATAAATGAGAATTTATTCCTGACATAGTACCAAAAGCTTACAACATTTGAACAAACATTTCTCCGAACTGGTTTTTAGTTTTGGGTTCAAAATAAGTTATAATCGGTTGAACAATATGAAGTTGAAATCGAGTAGAACGAAGTTACGAGTAATTCTCATTGTCGACTTCTTTCATCGGCAGTACATCGTTCCAGATGTACTATTTTAGCTCAGTAGCTAAGTGAAGCTAGTGAAGGCTGGCTGTGTATAAATAAACAGAAGGTCAAGTTCCAAATCGGAATGTAGCACCAAGGCCTACACGCTATAGCGAACTTCCACAGCGCGTACTTCCGTGCAAGACGAAGAATGCAACCCGCGCGAACCGAGGAACTTAGAGTAGAGCACCGTGCAGCATTAGAGTCTGCAAGATCGACACTAAAGAATGCGATACAGTTGCCTGCAAGAGGACTTGTTTCAATAGTGAATGACGCCTACAGGATAGTAATAGCCAAGACCAAAAGCGTGTTGACGCCTGCAGAGCGATCAGACGGGGCTTTTTCCACGCCACGAGCCAAGCCTGGGCAACTGGCTGTCGAGTCCCCCGTTTCCAGTATCTCAGACACACCAGAAGAAGAAGGAAAGGGTTACGATATTACTTAAGTTCACAAAAAAGGTTACGTGTGTGAAACTCATCGTGATCTTCAACCCCCTAACGATGAGCAAGGCACCGGGACTTGATGGAAAACAGAAGCAAAAGCGCCTGGATGACTATCTTTTTTCGAAGAGGTGGAAGCAACAGGAACTGATTTTATTGTGGAAAACTGAGAAACTGCGAGGGGATTAAACTCATTTATCATTTATCTGCTGGACACTGCCGGCAAGGTGCTTAAGAGGATTATTGGGAGGGGGCTGTCCAGCGTAAGATGCATTCGCTATTGCGCAATAATCACGCTTGACGTTAAGAAACTCAAAAACTGGAAAATTACTCCCGGAATCGAGTACTAATGTTTGCCTTCAAAAATAGACCAATTTTTCATGGGTTTATCATCACATGCGCTGACGAAACGACCTATGCAGCATCAATCATAGCAACCCATGAGTCAGCAGAAAAAAATTGACAGCTCTATTAGTGAAACTCTAATCGTGAACAATGAAGTTACTCCGTTCAGAAGTGTGCGCTCAATCAACGGTACCTAGCCGGACTTCGTACGACCCTTTGAGGACGCCGGATACGCCTGTTCTGGCATCTACAACACCTTGGCACTAATGGATACCAGTCAGAGCATCGAAAGGAAGCCCGGTTCCAGGAGGCCGACGACCCTGAGCGACAAGAAGCTCCAAAAAATGCTGAAAAAGAAGACCGAGGAATGGTGGGGTAAGTACCCTCCCTGGCTTGCGATGCGAAGTATCAAACTTTAAGTTTTTGCAAAACAAGACCATTACTGATCGTTTCATGTGTATTTGGCCACTTGGACCTCTAGTCGAATGAAAAAATAAGTCAACATTGCGCTTCGGGAAGAGATCTGGCACCTCTAACATGTGAAACCTAGTTGCCAAATTGGCGGTTTTTATCATCGCGTATCTCTCTCTCTCTCTCTCTCTCTCTCTCTCTAAGTATCTCTAGGAAGAAGTACAGTGCTTGGACCAACGTGATACAAGGGGCATACGAGTACCAAAATCCAAGCAAAATCATACAGCGCTTTCGTTTTATAACCCGTTCACACTACAGCGGATATCATGTAATATTGCTAATCTTGATATCAAATATCGTACATCAAATTTCCCATGAAAACCAAATGTATGAATTCTGATATCAAGATACGCGATATCACATCTGCGAGGGCATTCAGACTCTGCCTTAGGCAACGTGAGGTTCTTTTGAACTTTCCTGGCTCGATAGAAGAGCCTAGGAGAGCTACAGAACCTTAGATTTTGACGCATATTATCACATGACAGTGCACTGCCTACTTGTCGGTCACGATGACTTTAATCAACTGTTCAATGGCATTCTACCAATTGTCCAGCAAAAACCGGACGAAGTCATCAACCTTATTCGAGTTAGGTTCACTCTGGGACATATTCCAGACAGATAACGGAACGTTAAAGTGATGTTTACACCAAAGATAGATTAAAAAGAAAAACCGTTTCCCAAAGACCCCTTTTAGAAGACGAGGCGAGCGGCGAATTACTGGTCTGACCAATTTCGGTACTGCAGATCCCAAGTAACAATTTAAGTCGTATTGCATTCTTCTAGCGGTTTTCATGACCAATTTCGCAAAATTGCTGTTAAAACTAGAAATACTATCAGAACCTCCTGATAACCGCTATAAGTTTGCTTTACAGCCAGGTGGCCCACTCTTGCCAAGCTTATTGAATCAATTATAAGAATGGCAATAAAACTGCTTTAAAACCACATGGAAAGAGTACCGCATACTTTAAGCAACTGGCATTACCTCTTTAAGAGCGCAATAAGTTTGGTTGCATTATTGCGCTCTGCTACTTGCCACAATAAGTCCAAATCAACTTTTCATTTCTTGACAGCAACCGTAACAAGTTGATTTGTTGTGCCGTTCCTGCACACACACCAGAACATCACGCCACTTTTTTTAATAAGGAAATCTCTCGTCGCGGGAGAAATGTTTCACCTGTGTTGGTTATCATCGTGCAATCGATTTTATTTGATGGTGATATTGTAGAAATATAAGGAATAAGGAGGGGTTTTTGGTAGGTTTTGTAGCTCTCAAGCATATGCGCATGAAATTTTGTCGTGCATTTTGAGATCATAGGCGCTTAAAATTTATGCGCCATCAAAATAGTACGGGCTTACAAAAATGATCTCACTGTTAGCAAAAATGAATTGGATTGTTTCAGCTCAGTTTTTCTGAAAAAAAATCTAGCTGTGTTCTTCAATACAGAGATAGATCAAAATCAACTTTGGATATTCAATTTATTTGTTAGTCAGACGACGATTCGATTTTCGTTTCAAGATTATAAAAAGTTTCAAAATTATCAATATGGCGCGGTTGGTAATTAGTTGGCATTAATCGTAGCCGCAATAAGCCTAGTTCAATGATATATATGTTGTAAGGTGCGGCAAAGGTTGGATGCCTGCATTATTAGAGAAAAATATGGTAAATCCCTGAGGCCTAGACAACTTTATTTTTATGAAAAATCTGACATCACACCGACGATAATGAGGAATCGACAAATTTTGATATAAATAGAGAGGTGCACGAAAAATGCAACGATACATACTTAGTTTAATTGAATATTGAATATATTTCGAAATATATCAATAGTGTCTTGCCCCTACCTTATTGTTAAGGACGCATAATTTAACGACATAGGAAATTATTTTCAACCAAACAAGACAAACTGGCGATAAAATTTAAAAAAATACTACCGAAAAGTACTAAGTTTGCTGTGTTACTTTATTAGATTTTTGGAGTTCTACGTCATCAATGTTCACAAATGCGCTGCAAGATGCTCTAAAGCATTTTACACACATCTTACGGAGACTGCGACAGAATTCTGCATCACACTAAACCAACTCAGCTGCTTTTGTCTCACCTGTATTTATATCATTGCCTGCATATATTTGTTTACAAGTTTGACAGGTTAAAACTGGGCATTTGAATGACCGCAATAAAACTGGTTTCTATGTTATATGACAGCAAGCTGGAGTGGTTTTAAGGGGCGATAGATAGTAATAATAAAACCAATAATAAAGCAAAATCGCATTGACTCTTGCCGGTTTTATTGGAAGTTTTATTAGAGTTTCATTGACAGCTATCAGTGTTCATTACGACTTGCTATTTTTGGCAGCGGGTTTAACCGCCATAAATCCGTTGGTTATATTCATGGCTGTGATAAAACCGTTAGAAAACCAAGTAGCTATAGAATTGTTACTTGGGATGGCGAGTCTGCTGGATTTTCGATGTGTGGCTCGTCTCTACCCAGCTCTCACCAGCCAAGTGTCACTCGCGTTCCCTAATACAACATTTTGCTCGCCTCCTCAGTGACTGCGGGCGAGGCGAGTTGCTCGCCTTGTTTTCTGTAATGACGACCTATAAGTCTCACTCTTATCAAGTTAACAGAAAAAAAACAACTCTTCTCAAGGTAATGGAGGATAACTACATTCGCAGCGAGTTTTAAAACGACTTACTCTTAGATAAGTATCAATATATCATCAGACCAAATCTACTGTCGCTAAAATATAAAGAGTCGCTAAAATATAAAGAGACCGCAGTATGCACTTTTCTAGAAATTGAGGGAGCATTTGATAACACGTCCATTCATCTATTTGCACGGCTCTGCCAAGTAAAGGAGTCGACAATACTACATCGTGGTGGATCCAAGCAATACTTACGAGTAGGAAACTCACAGGAGTAATTTCTCTGCTTTTGGGCTTCAAATCATGAGTTGGCAACTTAAAGGAGCAGATTTATAGCACTGGGTAGGATGCGCCAACGCGTGATCGGGTGGCAGCCGATCAGTGCGAGGATGTGTAAGTTGAGAATTAAGGCCAATTCCTCAACTACAGCATCATCAACGTGCGCTACCCCCACGAAGGAAGACTCGACGACGAGAAAGAAGCCTGCATGCACAGCTGGAGCAGGTGTATGATAGCTATCCGCAACGGGTGATATGAACGTTCAGGTAGGACGAGAGGCAATGTACAAATCGGTGATCCGGCCATAAATTATAACGGCCAACGATGTGTGCATTTTGCAGCCTCCCGCGGTATGGTAATCAGTATTTTCAAATTTTTTCAATGATGTTTGCAACGTCATTCCACCAGGCTGTAAACTTATCTATGCTGACGACTTGAAACTTTTTCGCGTAATTCGTACTAAAGCAGACTGTAGAGAACTGCAACAACATCTGGATAATTTTTCTGACTGGTGTAATCGTAATTTACTGATAATCAGTGTTTCAAAACGTCTTGCAATTTTTTTCACGCGGAAAAAAAAAATCCGTTTTCGTGGAACTATAATGTATCCGGAGAAAATCTTGAAAGAGTATCGGTAGTCAAGGATTTAGGTGTACTGCTTGATTCACAACTATCCTTCAGGCACCACTACTCTCATATCATTGCGCATGCTAGCAAGAACCTGGGTTTCATCATGAGAATAGCCAAAGAGTTTACCGATCCGTTTTACTTGCAATCGCTTTATGTTTCCCTAGTTCGTTCCATTTTGAAAACATCAGCTATACCTAGTATTAAGTCCCTACACTGACATTTGGACCAAACGAATTGAATCAGTACAGGCCAAGTTTCTTCGTTATGCTTTAAGATCACTCCCATGGCGTAATCCAGATCAATTACCACCATATGCCAATCGATGCCAATTACTTGGTATTGACACAGTGGCAAAGAGAAGAGATGTGTCCAGGGCCGTATTTGTGGGAAAATTACTGATCGGCGAAATAGACGCTCCAAATATTCTGTCTGGAATTCACGTGAATGTGCCCTACAGAAATCTGAGGTCACGACATTTCCTGCGTCTTCCATTTCAACGCACTGAATATGGTCAAAACGAACCCATAGGGGAAGTGTAGCGTCTTTAATAATGTGTTTGAATTGTTTGACTTTAATGAATCAAGTGTTACTTTTAAAAAAAGACTAAAGCGAATGTTATAATTCTAGATTAACTATAGTTAAGCTTAGTCAGTGTCCGCTTTGTAGTATTAATGTGCCATTGTTAGACTTAATTCATGATATGTAAATGTTTAAATCAAAAGATGCGGGGTTTTTACGCGCACTTGAGGGTTTCGCAAGGAATGCCTCAAATGGGCTTTTCCCCGCCACATTTCATTAAGACCTAAAAAGTCAGTTGAACAATAAATAAATAGATAAATTACCTCCTTCCCCCGCAAAGACATCCACAAAGCCACCTAGAGATCACCTGACTTACAAGTGGAGAACCAAATAAACCGTGCTCTAATCGACGGTAAATTCTTCTCAGACGTCATCAACGTTTGCATCTACCGCAGTGCGAATATAAATTCGAACTATTACCTTGTTGCAGTATGAATACGATCAAAACTTCCAATGGTGCGAAACAAGCGTCAAAGTCGCCCACCACGACCAAACATCGGGCAGCAATTCCAACGAAGGAGCAGCTACTTCTTAAGATGGCGGACATTCGATCAACCAAAGCCATGCTGTAGCGGCACTTGATACAATGGCTCCGAACAGAAGAAACGACTGGTTTGACGACAAGTGCAAACATTTAGTGGAAGAGAAGAATGCAGTACGAGCGAGAATGCTACAACACCGAACGAGGGCGAACGGCGAAGGAGCGCTGCCGACGCGCACTGGACAGGTCTTGGGAAAAATAGAAGCGCTAGCAGGAAGATCGAGATCGCGAGGCGATGGAATGGAATCCGTGCGAATGACACATGAAAGTTATACGAGAATCTGAACAGTTCCCGCAAAGGCTATGTGCAACAAGCCGATATGTGTAAGGACCCGGACGGCAACCATCTCACGAACAAGTGTGAGGAGATAGAAATGTGGAAGCAATGTTACGACAAGCACCTTTACGACGATGTAGCAGAGTACGATGACGAAGTGATAGTAGATCTCGGTGAACACGTAGATGACGAGAGAATTCCAGCCCCCGGCTTCCAGGAGGTTGAAGAGAAAATCGGCTTGCAGAAAAACAACAAAACAGCTGGAGATGACCAACTCCCGAGCGAGCTGTTGAAACACGGTGGCGAATTACTGGCTAAAACACTATACTGGGTTATTGCCAAGATTTTGGTGGAGGAGGTAGTATCGGATGAGTGAATGGAGGGTACTGAATGCCCCATCTACAAAAAGTTGAATTGCTGCATCTACCGCCGGGCGCCGCCTACAAGTTACTCTCTCAAATTCTATGCCGTCGACTGTCACCGTTTTCGAGGGAGTACGTGGGACAATACTAGGCGGCATTTATGTTGCCTGCGCCACTACAGACTAAGTATTCGTGATACGGCAGTCAACATGGCAGAACTGCAGCCATGACCCTGTTGAACAGAGATGACTTCCTTGAACAACAAGGAACACTTCGGCCTGGAGCTGAATTATAAGGTAAGCTTTTTCTCCTCTGCAATGGTCACTTGTGGTAGACGACCTATCGCAGCTTGGTTTTACAAAGTTATCGGTTATGCTGCGCAACTGTAGACTGCAAAAATCAGAAACTTTTCAGGCATCCAGCTTGTACTACTATTATAGGGGTCTGTCGAATGGGTTTCCAAACTAGTCTGGGAGTGCAGTGCAACACTCAGGGAACTTTTCCATCTCAACGAAGCTATGCTACTTTGGAATCGAAGGAAATGACACAGGTGCTCAACAGTTCTTTGGACTCAAACCGTTTTTGAATATCTCCACATTCGTCATTAACTTAGCTACTTAGTTTAATACGTGGTGAACTACGCATCATCACGGGACTCCTCACCAGGCTTCTTCCGTTCTCTTGATACATTTTTCTTGTAACTAGTTAAGCGAGTGTAAGAAATTGAAAACAATTCATTGCACTATAAGCGACTGGACCTAATAAGCATCCCAACAAGCAATTTTGTTGGTTAACAGCTTTTCAGTATTAGCAGCAAATTTGAATATATTTTTCAGCATGTTCCAATTCTTGTTTCGGCAGTTTCACCAGCTTGTCGACGGAGACCTTGTCAGTTCTCATATGCTGTTACCATCAAATATCTTCGCAACATTTGACTTTCTTTTTTTTTTCGAAGTGATCACTTATTGTACCAGTGATGCTGCAGAACTCCGAACAACTCAATATACTGTAGTATAAACTTTTTTTCTAAATTTGACTGGAATACCTACATAATTGTTTTCAGTTTTAGTACTCTTTAATTTATATGTGATATGTTAAGCAACTGACAAATATTGCAGAAATTAAACGAAATTACTCGTACTCGTACTCGTTCATTTTCATATACGATCTCAATTCTTAATTTTATAAAGGGGCTCTTTGCAATAAAATAGGAACGACTTCGTAACGCCGTAAATAAAATCTAGAACCAGTATTGAGAAGTATGCAAAACGAGCACTTCGAATGTAAAGTTTAAAATTTTGAATCGATAAAAGTGTCTTTTTCTCCGTTTCAAGTAATCACAGTTATGCTAATAATTTACACCGAAAACGGCAAAACATCGATGTCCTAAATCTTTCTTATCTCAAAACTCACCTTATATTCAGGCATTGCTCGTCTTATCTATTCAAATATTACACTAACTGCTATCGTCTCACCATCAAAGACACAAACAGACACTAATTTTCGTTTCTCGAGTCTCGATCTTTTCACTCGGCCGCACAGAACTCGACTGATCGCAGCAGAGCCGTGCATGCCGCACTAGTCAATACCGGCGGACCGGTTGTAATCCGGCAGCGAATTCTCGATGTCATCGTTTGGCTAGAGAACAACTAAAACTGATCTAACCGGATTCTTGTTGTTTGTTGATCGCGCATAAATATAGGTATGCACTTTGTGTTACTAGGCGTACCCCTTTGGGTCGTATGTTTGATGGCACCGACCAAACCAGCACTGGGATCGAGTCAACTCCGCCGAAGGTGTTAGGATGCAAAAGTGTTAGAATTTAGGGATGGTTGTTGTTTACTGCTGGTTGTTGTTTCTCAGGTACTAGCCAATAGCTTGCATAAGTTTTGTTACCTTAACCCTTTCCCGCTCATGGTGACTCTAGAGCACCAAGAATTGTAATGACCATACCTCGACAAAAAATAAATTATTTTGAATTCTTTTTTTCTACAAAATCTTGCATTTCTAATGTACTTTCAACTTGGCATATCAAATGTCAGCTTGATTCAATGTTTGATTTGTTATCAAGAAAACTACAGGAGAAAGTCCGAATTTTACGATAAAAAAATAATGTGTGTTTTTAGCAACTGTTTTTCTATAACATTCATTATTCGTTTTTATAATAAAAATAACTTTTACGTAGATCTATTGTTCATTGAGTGTAACGGTCCATAAAATTAACAATTTTTGTTCTTGTTCACTTGTTCCATAAGTTTTTAAATGGTGCCTCAGAGCACCACTGGGCATACAGGAGGCAAAAAAAAAACAGATGGCCTTAAATAAACTATATATCTGATTTAATATTTTTGCTGACCGTTCTTCTCACTACGTGGTGATTCTAGAAGGGGATGAATCAGAAGCTGATGAGATGGGAAGCGACATTGAAGATGAAGTCGCTATGTTTGCGATAGATCCATTACCAGATGAAGTTCATAAGTATTTTTCCGATACAAACGAGGTAGAAATAAAAACACCAGCAAAACGGGCCAGGAAAGAAATGAAAGTGGGTCTAAAGGCATTGAAAGAGGACCAAAAACGAAAACTTACCATTTCTGGGAAAAGCTGCAAGCCAAAATCTAGGTACATGACAACTCAGAGATGAAGAAAAGAGGAGAACTCGGATATGACAAGCTCTTCAAAATTCGTCCTTTCATCACCATGATTGACTAAGTCAAGTTTTTTTTTTCGAAAACTACGTTGTTTTCATTATTTCCCATAGTATTTGATAAATACTTCAAAAAGTATCAGAATTTTTTTTTCGTGTTTTTAAAAAAGTCCCTGCTGTGCTCATAGGTGCTCTGGAGCACCATTTCAAAATTCGCTTTTTTCTTCAAAATACAATGTTTTACAGTGATTTTAACTATTCTGCACAGTATTTTGCCTAAATTGGCCCGGAAAGTATTTTTAAATCATGAAAAACCTCGTGAGCGGGAGAGGGTTAAATAATTAAAAAGAATATAGGGAATGTCTTCCTAAAAAATAAATTACAAAAGATTTTCGGAAAAAAATTTCAAATATGTTGCATTACATAAGAACGCATGCCATACCATGAGGTATGAGGACGTATAATTTATGATTAACCCTTAAATGCGCACGATGTTAAAAAATCATCTAAAAACATAAAATCTTTGTTCAACAGATTAACTGCTCTAAAACTAACCAATATGCATAAAAAAATTGAAAGATTTACTTTTTAATGTGCAAATATTACCATGTTGTTTTTAAACAACACTGTGACTTTATCGCAGGATAAAGTCGAAACAATTACTTTTGTTAATAGTAACTTTAAAATTGACCTTTTTCTAGTATAATTACTGATAATTCAAACATTTTCACTAACCACTAACCTTATATTAAAATTTATTTTCAAAGACAGTCAGCACCAGACGGGAATCTCGACGTGTTATTTTTCGTTTCCGAGATTTTGACACCAAAAATAAAAACAAAACATTCAAATACAGTACTTCCAGCTGTTAAGTTTTCTTCGTTAGAGTCTAGAGAGTTGTTCTAATGAATTTTATTTCTAAAAAATACTAAAATACGTATATTTTAAAACGTTTTTAGTAGTGTTGTTTTAAAACAACATTGCGCATTTAGGGGTTAAGAGATTTTAAGCTGAGATATAACTCAAAGTAGTATCTTGTTAGACTGATCATAACTAGCTAGACGATCTAACAAGAAATGAAAAAATAGGTTTTTTTTATAATCACTGGTTTGAACTTTTCATACACATTTTGAAAAAGGCAACAAAGAACAAACCATCTCTTTTTACAAACAATGATAGTGAAAGAAACATTTTGTTTGAAAGTTGGCTACATATACGATAGTCTCCTCTATTAGAAATCTCATTTTTATGGCATCGAGTATGTTCGGTGGGACGATAACAGTATTCAACCTTGTTAATATATAATAAACAAATGTTGTTTACATTTATTTGCATGAGAAGAATTTTTAAAACTCAGCAACTGTTTGGATATTTTTTTAATGATTGTTTTTGGGAAATATGACTTTATAAAACTAATTTTAACAATGAGTCTAAAGCCACCTCGAAATATTCTCGAATTTCACCGCAGAGAATCTGCTCGACAAAACACTTCTGAAGATTCCAGAATAGTTCCAGTGTGCCCTAGTGACCTTTTACTAGTTCTGGTTTCTGGTCGATAAATAATGTCCACAGATCCTCGTCTAATTACTTTTTTTTTTAATTTTTCATGAGCGGTTATACACGGAGGAAAAGATGTGGAGGTTTCTTACTTTCTACACCCAAGACATCAAAAAATTGTTGATCAGATTCGTTAAATTTTCATAATTCATGGTCATAGATGACCATCAGGATAGAGTAACAAATCGTCTTTCTTCGCGGAGCAAGTAAGGCGGGTTGGGGGTTTCTCCGTGTAACAAAGATAAGCACAAGCGGGCTAAAAGATCGGTACGAATAACGAAATTAGGTATAATGGGCAGTAATGAAACTTTTTAGAGTTGATGCTAGAATGCTGGAATTAATTCTACGATATCGTAGAAATAACGAATAAGAAATTAGGTATAATGGGCAGTAATGAAACTTTTTAGAGTTGATGCTAGAATGCTGGAATTAATTCTACGATACCGTAGAAATAAATTTGCGATTTTCTCAATGCCTAGTGACCGAATGCACTTCTTATCTCGAATGATGAAATGATTTGTCGAAAACTGCATTGTCATCTTTTGATGATTTTCGGAACGTTTTGAAAATTTTTAGTGAACAATGCACGTTACATATTTGCTCTATATCAGTTTTATTTGTGGCGTACCAAAAAAAATATGTTATTATCCTTCAGTTTGTTAGAATTTTACTTTATTGGTAATACTAAACGTGTTTACTCTGTTTTACTTCTTTTTACTTTAAAACCGCTTCGTTTATTTAACCACACTTTAGTTAGTGGAAAAGGGCTGCGAACAAATATAAACATCGCGCGAACGTACAAAGTCAACCCGATCTGCGCGGCAAACAATATATTACAAACTATGTGATTGTTGCGTACGTAAATAGATTTGCGTTCAATAGTAGGTATCACCTAACAAACTGCTCTCGGACTAGAATATGTAGGCTTTCATTACACATAGATACATAAAATAGGGGTTCTAAATCATTGTTTGTAAAGTATTGGGATAACTGAGGTCGTTATCCTTCTTGTTTATCACATACAGTTTCAATAACATGTTCTGTAATACTAAAACACAAAACCAATACTAAAATTTACAACGTTTGTTAGTGGATGTTGAAATGCATTGCTGATTTTTACGTGATTACATGTCAAGAGTGATGGGAATGTATTTTTATGAAGTTGAACTATCAACTTCAAACTAATTATAATGCTAATAATAAGTAAGTACGTGTTTAATGTTTACTCGATGGCTTCTTTAAATCACATTATTTATCTTATTCACTGAACAAATTCATACCATTCCATACGGTAGCTTTGTTTTTTTAGTGTATCTCCCAAGTCATATAGCTAAAGGAACAAAAGCAACACAGGTTATTTGATTAGTTACGCTAAATTCAAAACTAATCAGTACAATGCCTTTCCATATCATTTCTAAAACTTTGAAAGCTACAATACCTCTTCAATTGGTACAGTCGATCCTTCACAAAAGCGCATTTGTGCCAATAGAGGCAGGTAGAGTTTGACTTACCGTGAGAAACGTGTGCGCAGTACGAATCTAGGTTTTGATCCGTCGACCAAGGCGAGTGGTGCTGTACTTAGCATGGCCATTTCGAACCTCTCCGTTCGGCAGACCGCTGGGAACACGTCCCGGGACGCCATTATGCTTCGAGCGGCTCTCGAACAAAACATCCGAATCAGTCTCGGAGTCTGACAGTGCTGTTCCGGTGCGGTTGACTGTAACGAAATTAAACGTAATAATAATCGTAAAAGTTATAATGTAATATCACAACGAACAATTACAGAGATGATGAGAAGAAATTAATTTAGATATGCAAACAATTAAAACAAATATTGATGTTTTGCACTTGGAAGTTTTATCATATATTGAACTTTTGATTTCTGTTCTGTAGGGTAAAAACACTAATAACACTGAACCAGTTTGTATTACAGGAATAAAATCGCTGTATCATGTATTCAAATGAATGCTCAATTGGCTTTAACCATAACTTTCAGAAGCCGAAACGAACATTTCAAGGTTTATACTGCCGTTCTACGCATAGTTGTCCCATGTTACTTTTGGTCGATTTTCGCTTTTTATCACCAATGAGTCTATTTTCACGTATATTTTTGAAAAACTTTTAAAAATAACATTGTTTGTTCCGAAAATCTTGAAAAACTATACCAAGTCTGTTTGTCCCATCGATGATTTTCTACACATATTTGTCCCACTAGGTTTTTTCTATTCTAATTCATCCCACTAACCACTAATTCCCACATTTATAACTTGGGAAGTGCTACTGAGCACTAAAGACTTCTCCTAACAACGTTCGGTACATTACGGGTTTCAGAAATTCGACACTGAAAATCACTTTGCTTGATTATTTAAATGCGGTACATCCATATCTTTGTTATGGATAACTAAGTCATGTTTGCTGGTTTGTAATCTGAATGCTCTTCCTTTTCGAGCATAAAAAAAGATAAACGCATGAGATTCATACTAATTGGAAGTTGTAAGAATTGTCTTTTGTGTGTAGCCAAAATGGTGAAAGCCCAACAATGCTCAAATATGATAGGAATGGGCAATCCAAAAAAAAAAAAACAATTTCCCTTTGTAATGGTAAGTTATCTGATACTTTTTCAATTAACTAAACTTTCATCTCGACTATCATCACTTGCGTTTAAAGACAACAAGATTAGCGTGATCATTTTCGTGAAAGGTTAAACAGCCTTCTATCCCCAGTACGAACTTTGTATTGGGAAACATCGAATGCACGTGGGACTGATATGCGTAGAAATTACATACTGGAAGGCAAATTTCTCGGCATTATTGTCCCAGTGGGTATTTTTATGGAAAAGAGTGTCAAATCGAAAAACCTTCAACTAGATTTATTGAAAACAGTCTATTGCAAGGCAAAACTGGTTAGAAGCCCATAATTGCATTTGTCACATTGACGCAATGCGTAAAAGTATTGTAAAACTTTAACATCGTTTTTCTCGTTTGCATGATTTGGAACATGGGACAAATATGTGTAGAACAGCAATATACATCTCATTGGCACCGTAGAAATCAGCTTTGTCACGCAGGTAAATAATTTTATGTTTATTTGACAAATATTAAATAATATCGCATCAATTACTTTATTGCTTTGGGTTCGCTAGTTTTGACTCTTTTAAAAAAAACAGGCTCTGGTTGCGACTCACCGCAAATTGCATACAGAGTTATTTTAGCTTATATCGTTAGGTACAAATATATTTATATTTTTTGATTTTTAAAGTTTTTTAAGAAAGGTGTAAACGCATAATTTGCTTTTTTGGAATTATTGACTGAAAAACTCAGTTTCGTTTCATTACTATTCCCAATAAAAAATGAACTAATGCCAAAAGTATTGAAGCTGTTTGAACAAAAACATCGACCATTGCAAAATTGGAAATTTGAAGAACCGATATTATGATACTCACATGACGGCAGCTCGTCTTCATGCGTTCCCAACAATGAATATTTTTGTGTTTTGCTTCTAACACGAGGTTTAGCAGGCCTTCGGCATAGACACGTGATGCCCCAGCAAATGCCAGATAGTATTAGAAACATTATAAAAACTCCGATAATGACGTAGAGAATCGACCAATCTGAACAAGAATAATATTAATGAAGAAAAAATATACTTGCGCAGATATACTGGATATAAAAAAAGGCCAAAATACTAACCACAATTCGCTTCTGCAACACCCCAGAAGAAGAAAATGTCGGGCATCCAGAAACTCTGGCACATGCAATCCCTAGTTTCTGCATTACAAACTCCATGTCCCGAGCAGGAGTTTTGGCAGATTGTAGTGCGAATCTCGGCTACCGAAGTACCCAAAATAGTATAATCCCGCCAAAACTTTTCCTTGAGTATTTTTTCAACCTCCAGCGCTGGCATTATTTGGGAGTTTTCTTTGCCCTGAAAGAGTGAATTATAATTTGTTGTTAATTCTATGTTAAATCAAGACGATACCTCGTTTTTCTCAACGTAAAATACGATTACAACTTGACCGGTTCTATGCTCGATTTTCAACTCGCGAATGTGCAGCTGTGCAGTGTTGTCTCCTATCAGAAGAACGAGCTTCTGTTGCAATGAGTCCAATTCCGATTGAGTCAAAACAATTGCTTCCATTGTTAGCGTCAGTTCGACCAGATTCATTACGAGTGGATCTGGATGAACGATGACACTAACGGTATCGGTGCCTGATAATCCTTGGCCATCAGTAACCGTTAGTTTGAACACGTACCTTCCAGGAACGATGTTTGTTAACTGTAAATAGTTGAAATTAATTAAAGTGTATGCATTTATTGTTGGTTAATATCTCACTATTAGCACAGGTTTGCGATCACTTTTATCTACGATAGTTCCAATAGCCAAGCTACCAGATTCACGCGTCCAGCTATAGTTGGCAATACCCAAGTCGTCGTACGAACGAGTACCATTCAGCACAATAGCATTGGTAGGTAATGTGACACTCTGATCTCCCCCAGCATTTGCTACTGGGGCTGTATTTCGTTCCTGCACTACGGTAATCTTTACACGATCACTGGCGTTATTGTTAACCTCGTCGCCAACGGTTAATTCGAATATATACTCCCCAATTGTTAACGATGTTGCATTGGCAAGCTGAAAAATAACATATTTTACACAGTTTCTAAGAGGTTTTTTATTAAAAATTATCTTACCGAGCTGTTTCCGTTTAGCATCAAAGCCGTACTAGGACCGCTTATCTGTCGCCAGTTCCAGCTTGTAATTTTCATGTCATCCTTAGAGCTGGTTCCATTCAGTATAGCCCAGTTTTGCGGTAGAACGACAGTATAATTGGACCCTGCATTGGCAACAGGTGGCATATTGGTTGGCATTTTCACAAAAACGTGCACGGTAGAAGTGCTGCTTTGGTTTTTAGCATCCGTTACTTTAAGCTCAAACGCGTATACACCTTCTTCCAAATTGGACAGTTGCAGGTAGGGTGTTCTTGTGTTCTGCATGTCTACTGCTTTTGATTGATCTGTGCTGGCTTTGGTCCACTCCCAAGCGACAATCTCGTGGTCATCCTTACTCAACGAACCATTAAGTGTCACATTATTGTTTGGCAGATATAGAATAACATTCTGTCCGGCGTTCGCTTCCGGCGGATAATCAATCTCTTTTAAAACTTCTATAGTGGCTGTAGCACTGCTGGATAACTTCTCTGAATCGATCACTGTCAGTTTGAAGGTGTACTTGCCAGGAATGGTGAGGTTTTTAAGCTGCAGGGTAGCGACGGCCGGCAATTCCGCTTGATAGCCCAACGGACCTTGCACAAGCTCCCATTGCCAGGTAACGATTTTATCATCATCCTTAGAAGCACTTCCGTCAAGGATTGCTTCTTGATTGGGCAGTTTAACAGTTTGTTCAGCAGGGGTAATGCTAACTTCAGGAGCTTTGTTAATTTTCTGTTCTGGTAAGACTGTAATGTTCGGATAGGCTTCACCATACCAGCCATTTTGACCAGTAACAGTTACTTTAAATCGATACAAACCCGCTGTGAGTTTGGATAACTTTGCTTGAGGCTTAGTTTGATCTGTGATTGTGGCATTACTATCGCCTTTAGACGGTTGCGAAATCAAAGACCATGAGTATGTGTATTTGTCTCCGCTTGTGGCCTCATCAGGAATAACGTATGCCGACAAAACGGCTTCGTTGTCTGGCAAACGAACATCTTTGGAAACTACCGATACTGTTAATTTTTTCGGTTCCTGGTTGCCTTCATCTATTTCACCTGCCTCGCTATGAATATTGTTCATGATGAGTTTCTGAGCTGTCAATGTTTGTGGTACGATTTGTTTTGATTTCATGCAAGCGTTTTTATTATTTCTCTCGAAGTGTTCCGGACACACACATAACCCTGTAACAGACTCGGTCAATCGAACGCAGAGCTCATTCTTTGGACAAGTACTGTCATTTCCAACTTCGCAAGTGACGGTTGATAAGGCCTTATCTTCTGGATATAGCTTTGTTTCGTCTATAAGCATATCATCGTACTGATCATTAAGATAATTCCCAGAGTATTTCCCAAAGTCATAATCAGCCAGCTGTTTCAGGGGTGTATTGTAAACTCCATCCACTATATCTTCACGGTTCCGTCCCAGATTGTAAATGTTTTTCAGTTTCTTCAAAATGCTGTCTCCTTCGGAAACCATGCTACTATCACCGGGTTCCGCATGTCTGCTTTCCTGCGGATTGGCGTTTTTAAGTATTTCCCACCATCCGTCGGCCATGCCATCTCCAACAGTGCCAACTGGATTTACCAATACCATTTGTAGCGGTGTCGATAAATTTTTCTTTTTCGCTGGCAGGCACAATTCATTGCTTAGGCAGCGCACATGGTAACAAGTTTTGTTAAACATGAATGCCGTATTACAACCGTCACCCTTGGCACAGCATTGATGTACACATGGTTTCAAAGAGCTGGCTCCGCTGTACTCGGTATAATTGCCAGCTTCTCGACCGCCTGCGAAATGTAAAAAAAATATAATACAGATAAGGTTTTTAAGTGTGTATCTCTTGTCGAGCTTTCGAGTTTTTCTATTGAACTTTTATATGATATACTGCGATAGAGCTCGATGAGTTATTTGTTATTGTTACAATTCTAAAACATTGTGCTAAATTTTCTTGAATACAATTACTGCGCCAATCGATAAAACAAACCACCTGCCGAGACATGTGTCGGTAAGACATCAATGCTCGCAAATGTGACTAATGGCCTTTGAACTTACCAATTGGAGCATATCCATCAAATATTTGCTTCATCATATGAGGGCATTTTATTTCCTGTGGTTGGAGTTGTTGCTGCTGTTCATCCGGCGTGCTGGGATGATCATCCGAAGCGGTTCCTTTCGCAAATGTCTTTAACTTTAGATTGGTACCATTTAGAAGTACAACAAAGGCAAATATCACCCAGAAGTCATCTTTTGTGATGCTTCTAATGCGTTTTTGTCGAAATAAAGCCATCATAATTTTGTCTAGAACTTAGTTACACAGGGTAATGGAAAATTGCGAAAACTTCGGAGTTATCGTGAATTCAATTCATTACTGTTCCAAACATCGAACATACACTATAAACACTAGGTATTCATTGCAATGAAAAGGATGCTTTAATGTAGACTTTCTACCAAAATGTAAATTTTTCTGCCGATTGATTGAGGAAAAAAGTCAGCAGAATACACGCAGAACAATTTGTGTTATCAGTAATGTCAAACTTTTGTTTTCTTCGTTTTATTTCATTGCTCGCTCTTTATCCCGCCTCAGTTCAAGTGCCTGTTTGCCCGCCTCTTCAAGGAATTGTCTGCATAGTACGTAAAATACTTCTGTTGGCTCTGTAAGCAGAGATGCCAGACTTTTTTTTGGCAAGTCTGTATAATCCATAAAAATGTCTGTATAAGTCTGTATACCGCTGCGAAAAAAAGTTACCGATACATTGATACCTAATTATTTGTCGACCTGTCAGATTGTTTTGTTTTACTGCTCGTTTTGATTGTTCTTTTTCGAGTCTATCATAGTTGGTCGATTAATCGATAACTAATTTATCTTTTAAATCTAAGTAACACATAGAAGCAAGAGTCTTTCCCGTGATAAAAATCGTCGTTCGTCGTAATGTAGCTAAACTAATACATGATGGCGGAAGTCTCGCGGCTATAAAAATAGTACCTTCAAGGTTTGGGACATTTTAAGCAATTCTTCAACGTTGTATATTGCTCCGAATAGAACAAACGGTCTTTTCACCAATATAACCTGCATGGCAATCGATCGAGACAATCAGCTGTTTGTTACTGGGGGCGAAACAGGCAGATCAGTGCCCACGGGGCCGATAAAAACCCCGATAGCCTGACTCGATTCCCGTTGTCATGATTTCACTCTCAAAAACGCAAGATTAATATGTTCTGCAAAGTGTTCAGTTCCTAGTTCACTTTTTCCAGCAACGGCTACAGTGACTTTTGGTTTTTGTGTTCGTTTTTTTGTGTATACTGGTAAAACCATTATGTAGAATATCAGATATCTGTGTAATATCTGTATTATACTAAATGTCTGTATAAAATCTGTAGGCTTATGCGTGTCTGTATCGCAACACAGAAAGTCTGTATAATACAGATTTGTCTGTATATCTGGCATCTCTGTCTGTAAGCGATGTCGGTCGGCTAGTTCTCTTAGGAACCATTCAAATATTACATAACGCGGAATCTGGCAATTTTCAATACCCACCCACCCCCATGTAACGCAATTTTACATGTTTGCCACATGCAATATAACGCTCCGCTGAATACCCCCCCACCCCCTAGAGCGTTATGTATTATTTGAATGATCCCTTACACGGTTGTGATATCGGGTTCGATTCCCGATCGAGTCGAGGATCTTTTCGAGCTGGAAATTTTCTCGACTCAGCACTGGGGCACGGTATATCGTTGTACTTATCCTACACATATAAAATATGCCAAAACAATATCGATAACGAATTCTCTCAACTAATCTAGTTGATCGAGACCGCTATTAGCCCCAAGGCTAAGCGTTCGATATTGTTGTTGTTGAAGTTGATTTTACGGCGATGCTGAATTTAAGGTTGAAGGCGAGTTGTAGCACATAAATATATAAAGCCTGTATCACACTCTTTGACCAATGGTCAAATAGTTGACCATCTGACATAATGGTCAAATTTATTTGACATCTTGATAGTTGTTTGCCACATGTAAAAATTGGAGAGTGACAAACAATTATCTTTGACCAAATTTTTATCTATCAAAAAGTGACAAATATTTGACGCTTGGTCAAAGAGTGTAATCCAGCCTTAAGACATACGTAACACTGGCGTTTTTTTTCTAACACACGTTGCCCCGTAGTACTCTGTACCCCGTCCTGTCCAACTGCTCTAAACTGCAACTAATGAACAAAGTGAATTTTCTTTTTCTCGGCTTTACCGAACGCCAAAGAAAATCTCATAAGGAACTGTCGACAGGTTCTTTACAAAATCAATGCAGCATTTTTCGAGTGGGAACGAGGGAAATGAAGGGCTGCGCAGGTACACCGCCTTCATAAACTACTCAAACAGTGGTTTTATTCAGAGCTGGAGTGCTGCAAGTACCGGGTCTCTCGTGCCTACTGTTAAACATTGGAAGGTGTCATTAGAAGAGCGGAGATTAACACGAGTGGCACGATATTCCAAAAGTCGGTTTAACTGTTTGGTTTCGCCGACGATATCAACATTGTGGCTCGGACCTTTGTGAAGATGGCGGATACGTACATTGGACTAAAGGCCGAAGCCAAACGGATTGGACTGGTCATCAATGCATCGAAGACGAAGTACATGAAAGGAAGGGGTTCACGAGAAGACCAGCAGATAAAATTCAACGGCGCATTGTGGAAATCGTGCATACTTTGGTCTCCGGAGGACGCTCCGATCGAGTAGAATTAGTCGCCGCACCAAGTTAACCATCTACAAGACGCTGATCAGACCGGTCTCTACGGGCATGAGACATGGACTATGCTTGTGAAGGATCATCGCGCCCTTGCGGTCTTCGAGCGGAAGTAGTTGCGTACCACCTTTGGTGGACTGCAGATGGAGAATGCAGTGTGGAGAAGGTGAATGAACCACGAACTGCAGGAGCTGCTTGGGGAGCCATCTATTGTCTACACTGCTTAGATTGGCAGATGAGCTGGGCATGTTGTAAAGATGTCAGACGACAGCCCGGCAAAGATGGTTCTTGAATCCAATCCGTCAGGGACGAGATGGAGAGGTGCTCAGCGGGCTAGGTGGATCGATCAGGTAGAAGACGACCTGCGGACCCTACGCAGACTGCAGAGCTGGCGAACTGCAGCCATGGACCGAGTGGAATGGAAACGACTCTTACGTACAGCAAAGGCCACACCACGGCTTGGGACTGTTTGGTAAGGTAAGTTCTGAGTGTTACGTATGCCTTAGGTATGTGGTTGTAGTGTGTGGAAGCCACATGGATGCCATCACGTGTGTTGTACCTCCGTAAATAACCAATAATACTTTCTCACGAGGTAAAGCAATATTCACTATCAAGTTGGCTTTCGTGTCGTCGCTCATCAATTGACCTTTCCTTTACTGTTTTACCATTGTTGTCTTCATTCTATCCCTATACTATCTACATGGTCGGTGATTAATAGTAAGTAGTCATTTGCGCACACTGGTTCAAGATACCACATCTCCTTTTCTTTATTAATAATCAAATTTATTCTTTTTCAAAAATTGTTTAATACAAAGTCGTTGAATCGTTCTCTGCGTGCCCTGAAAGATTCAGGTTCGATTAATACCTGAGGTTTTGATGTCGAAGGGGATGATTCTGATACATTTTGTTCTGAGTGTCCAGGTGAAGTTGAGGGTGGTTCTGTCGTCTCGATATCACCGTCTTGAACTCGTTTTAAATGAGAAGCGTTTCGTAGGTATGTTTTGCCTGATTCTTTATTTTGAACCGTAACACGAGAACCTTCTTTGTTAACTATGACGTACTCACTTAAGAGAACTCAGGGTGTGGGGATGAGACTAGGGGAGAGATGCTGGGGTAGTTACACTCGTCCAGACACCTACTGATCCCTGTCCCGACCCACTAAAACCCCTCCAGTCTCCAGCCCTGGTCTTCCCGGAACGACGGTTAAGTATTACGTCGGGGAGTGGCTTTTGTGCGTGATGCACCCTCTTTACTCTTATAACCTCCTAGCTAACTACCTGGAGACTGGTAATTAGCTACCACTGGCGTGTTGGTGGTTGACCCGCCACACACGTTGCAGCTCCAGAACAATCTGAGAGGCGGCCGCACAGACCACGTTCCAGATGTCCGGGTCGTCGCACATCCTCCGGACTAGATTGTCCGGAGTAGTGCCAGGCCCGCTCACAGCCATCATGTTGCTCCTCGCTCTTGCGAAACGGGGGCATACGAAGAAGACATGCTCAGCAGTCTCCTCCTCCTCCACGCACTCGGGACACATGGGGGACATCGCGTGTCCGAACCTGTGCAGATATTGCCTGAAACAACCATGGCTTGACAGGATTTGTGTCAGGTGGAAGTTCACTTCACCATGCCGTCTCCCGACCCAGCCGGATATCTCCGGTATGAGTCGGTGCGTCCATCTGCCCTTTGTGGAGTTGGACCATTCCCGCTGCCAGCGGAGCATCGAGAATGACCTTCTGGTACCTCGTATGCCCCTTGTGTCACGTTGGTCGAAACACTCTCTGTCCTCCTTGATGGCGATGCTGATAGGCATCATGCCGGACAAGACACAGATTGCATCGTATGACACCGTACGATACGCACTCGCAACTCTCAGGCACATGAGCCTGTAGGTACTTTCCAGTTTACCACGGTAACTGTTAGTACCTAGCGCTCTGGACCACACTGGCCCACCATACCTAAGTATGGACGAAACCACGCTGGCAAGAAGTCTTCGCTTGCTGCCATAAACCGCTGAGCTATTGGACATCATACGAGATAGTGCTGCAATAGCCGATGAGGCCCTCTTACAGGCATAGTCGACGTGACTCCCGAACGTGAGCTTGTCGTCCACCATAACCCCCAAGAGCTTCAGGGATCGCTTCGAGGTGATGGTGCAGTCTCCGACTCTGACCACCGCCTGTTGCTCCGATTTACGGTTGTTCACAACCGTGACCTCCGTGTTATGATGCGCGAGCTCCAGTTTCCTGGAGCGCATCCAGTCCTCGACCTTGCGTATACAGTGCGCGGCCGTCAACTCGACCTCCTCGATAGACTCGCCGTAAACCTCCAGCGTTATGTCGTCTGCAAAGCCGACGATCACAACCCCTACAGGGAACTTGAGTTTCAACACTCCGTCATACATGACACTCCACAACACCGGGCCCAGGATAGAACCATGCGGAACTCCTGTGGTAATTGGGACGCACTTCTGACCCTCCTCCGTGTCGTAAACAAGTACTCGATTCTGGAAATAATTTTCCAGAATCTTGTACAGCGACACCGGTACATGGATGCTCCTGAGCGCGAGCGCTATGGAGTCCCAACTGGCACTATTGAACGCATTCTTCACGTCGAGCGTGACGATTGCGCAGTAGCGTATTCCCCTTCTCTTGCGCTGGATTGCTACCTCCGCCGTCTTGATGACGGAAGAGATTGCGTCCAGCGTGGACCTGCCCTTCCGGAAGCCGAACTGGTTACTTGCCAGACCGTGTACACCCTCCGTGAACCTCACCAGTCTGTTGAGGATGATCCTCTCAAGCACCTTGCCCGCGGTGTCCAGCAGGCAGATAGGCCTATATGCCGATGGGTCCCCTGGCGGTTTCCCAGCCTTCGGCAATAAGACCAGTCTCTGCCGCTTCCACCTGTCCGGAAAGAGACAGTCATCCAGGCACCTCTGCATGACTGCCCTGAACAGCCCGGGGGCCGTTTTTATCGCCAGCCTGATCGCCAGGTTAGGAGTACCATCCGGTCCCGGTGCCTTGCTCACCTTTAGGGATTTGGCGATCACGATGAGTTCCTCATTCATAACCCTTGCCACCTCCCCTGCCTCGACACGGCTGTCGTCGCTCACGGATTGGATGCTCGGCAGGTTGGCCGACCATCTCTGGTCTATGTCTGAGATACTGGAACGTCGGACGTGAGACTCGACTGCCGGAGGCCAAGGACTTGGCTCGTGGCGTGGAAAGAGTCCCTCGATGATACGCTCCAGCATCGCTGGTGATCGCTCTGCAGGCGCCAGCGCGCCTTTAGTCTTGGCCATTACGATCCTGTAGGCGTCACCCCACGGATTTGTATTGGCACTCGCACATAGCCTATCGAAGCAGGCCCTCTTGCTGGCCTTTATCGCACTCTTTAGCATCGATCTTGCCGAACTGAATGCTGCGCGGCGCTCTGTCCTCTCTTCTTCGTTTCGCGCACGCTGCATCCTCCGTCTTGCATGGAGGCACGCACTGCGAAGGTCGGCTATCGCGTCCGTCCACCAGTAAACCGGTGGCTTTCCATTCCTAGGTTGGCGAGTCCTAGGCATGGTGGCGTCGCACGCCCGCGATAGCATAGCAACTAGTTGGTCAGCAGTCGGGCGGAGCCAACTGCCCCCCTCGCGCTCCCTTCTCATTGCCTCTTCGAATACCTCGGCATCAAAGTGCGATGTCTTCCACCCGCGAACGGTCGGAGTGTTGGCTCTACCCGTCGCTTGCCGCCTCTCGTTGTTGTCTACACTATAACAGACCGCCTGGTGGTCGCTATTAGTGTAGCCATCGTCTACCCTCCAGTTCTTGATCAGTCCTGGGCTGGAGAACGTCACGTCGATGATCGACTCCGCACCATTTCTGCTAAATGTACTTTTGTTCCCAACGTTGGCCAGATCTAGGTTGAGCTTTGCAAAAGCCCCCAACAAGATCTGGCCCCTCTGGTTCGTGAAGCGACTTCCCCACTCAACAGCCCAAGCGTTGAAGTCGCCCGCCACCACCAACGGCGTTAGGCCCGTTAGCTCCATGGATAGGAGGTCGACCATCTGGGTGAACCTTTCGGTAGACCAACGTGGCGGAGCATAGCAACTGCAGTAGAGCACTCCGTTTACCTTAGCAACTACGTACCCTTCTTCTGAGGTTGAGACAACCTCCTGAACCGGGAACTTGCTCGTCGTACATATGGCCGCCAAACTGGACTTATCCGCAACCCAGTTACCGTTTCCGGGAGGGATGTGGTAGGGATCCGATATGACGGCGATGTCCGACAACGACTCAGTGGCTGCTTGGTGTAGCAGCTGCTGAGCCGCGAAGCAATGGTTCAGGTTCAGTTGCGTCACTCTTACGCCCGTGGTTTCGCAGCCGGCTTACCGGCTGGGCACCTGGGGTCTCCCATAAAGTGTTTGGCGTCCCGTTTTCCGGAACATACCATGCACTTGGGAGACTCCACACAGTCCTTTGCTTTATGGCCTGCACCTCCACATCGCCTGCACAGCTGGCTCCTATCGGGCCCCTTGCAGGTCCAGGACTTATGTCCGCCCTCGAAGCACCGGAAGCAAATGTCTGGTTGCTGTAGTATGCCCAGAGGACATACAGACCAGCCGACCTTCAACTTAGCTTCGGTTAGCGTCCGCCGACGGTAGTCGGAAGGTAGCTATCTGGGTCCCCGCCGGACCTTTGCGGAGGCGGATTGACTCCTTAGCCACCTCCACCCCGCACTTCGCTTTTAGGGCTTGTGCAATGTCGCACCCCTCAGTGATTTCGTCCAGGTTTTTAAGCTGGAGAGTCACTTCTGAGGTGAGTGCCCGCACTTGCACCTCCTTCCCTAGGACCTTTTCAGCTACCGTTTTGTAGGTAGCCCCCTTGTTCTTGGCGTCCTTCCGGAGCTCAAGTATCATCTCGCCAGTGCGAGATCGGCGGATACTCCGCACATCCGCCCCCAGATCCTTGAGCTGGGTTTCCCCCCTCATCTTCTTCAAGACTTCTGAGTACTTCGACCCATCCGTCTTGAGTATGAGGGCATCACCCCTACTCCGCGCCTTTTTGACCTTTTTTGGTCCTCTGGCCGCTCCGCCATCATGTCGCGTCGCACCTTCCCGACGCTTCCTACCCTCTACGGTAGTCCAAGGGTTGCCCGTAGCCTCCACCTGTGCCTTTTCCGCGGTGGACCTTGAACCGGTTGGCGTGTGTTCCCGTGGGAGTAGCACGACCAATCGTTTCTTGGTGTTCCCGGGGGCCGTTTCCCCCGGGGACTGCCTCGTTCGCTTAGCGACCTGCCCCGTGGAGCAGACCGACGCGAACGAGGGGGCGTCTGTCTGCACCTCTTTAGATGCAGTCGCCCTCCCGGTCCTGGCCGCTTTCTCGGCCGCCTTCACCCGAGCTACGAGTTCTTCGTGCTCCTTTCTGGCTTCATCAATGGTGCTCCGAAGCAGGAGGAGGCTCTGCTTCAGGTCGCCAGCGATGTTTCGCCTGTTCGCCAAGAACTCGATTATGGCATCGAGTTGTTCAGACAGCACCGCCACTCTTGGCCGCGTGTCCATACACCTTTCGACGGCCTTGACTAGCAAGGGACCGTCTACCGAGATGTCTGGTGTGGACACCGACGGATTCGCCGTTTTTCCACCTCCAGACTTCGCCGCATCCGTCTCCGCCTTCTTCTGCGGAGACCGCTGAATGCGGACTAGTGTAGTACATTATTAGATAATCCATCAGATCGTCTTTCCAGTTTCGTCCCAAAGCATGGCTGATCTGAAGTCGTTTTAGTAATGAGCGGTTCTGACGTTCTACTAAACCGTTCTCCTGCGGCCACTAAGCCGTTGAACAATTTAAATGAATACCGTGTTGTTTACAGTAACTCTCAAATTTCACACTTGTAAACTGTCGGGCATTGTCTAAAGTGATAGTTACTGGAAAACCCAAACGTGTAAATATTTTATGCAATCGTGCTATTGTCTCTTCTGCTGTGATTTGTTTCATTATTTCTATTTCCTTATACCGACTGAAATAGTCAATTATCACCATGAGATTCTCGCCTGTAGGCAAAGGGACCATAAAATCTATGGCGACATCCACCCAAGGTTTTGTCGGGAGTGCTCTACGTTGCATGGGTTCAGGTTTGCTAGGGAGTGCTACCAGTCTGCAACCTTCGCAAGTTGATACAAATTTCGCAATATCACGATCCATTCCAGGCCACCAAACACGGTCCCTCAATCTCTGCTTCATGACGGATTCACCCGGGTGGCCTTCATGCGCCAACGTAAGTATTCTGCATCGTAGTATTTTTGGAACGACCAGTTTCGTTCCACGTACCCATATATCTCCTACAAAACCTAGTTCGTTCCGGAACATTTCATAAGGTTTCACTTCTGATCGGCTCCAGTTTCCGTTTCTCATACTTTCGCGTATTGCTCTCAGCTCATAGTCATTTCCAGAAGCTTTTTCCAGCTCACAGGTGTCGATTGCCATAGATTCCATTATGGTGAGTACTAAAAATTTACTATCACCATCGAAATCATTATCATTAACAGCGGAAAGCCTTGAGAAAGAATCGGCTATATTACCAGATCCCTTTCTATAGCGGATGTCGTATGTATAAGCCTGAAGCCGCAATACCCATCGTTCGATTCGTGCACACGGTCGCGAACAAGGCCCGAATATAATTTCCAGTGGTTTGTGATCGGTTTCGAGCTCAAATCGCCGTCCCAGTAAATAGATTGAGAGCCGTTCGACTGCCCAAACAATAGCTAGCGCCTCCTTCTCTGTTTGGCAGTATTGCTGTTCTGTTTGACTAAGGCTTTTACTCGCATAAGCAATTATGCGGGGGTTTGTACCATTTTGTGGTGTGTTGAACTGCAATAATACAGCTCCCAATCCCACAGGTGACGCATCTGTTACCACTCGAGTCCTTAGAGAATTATCAAAATACTGCAAGGTTTTAATATTTGAAATCATCCCTTTCAAATCAATAAATGCTTGTTCCTGTTCTGACGTCCAATTGCAAATGGTTCCAATGTGAGTCAGGTGTCTTAGTGGTGCAGTGATGGTTGCTTAATCGGGTATAAACTTTCCTACATAGGTTACGAGACCCAGAAAGCTTTTCAGTTCTTCCACTGTCTTAGGAGTTCTAAACGATTTTAACGCTGCTAATTTGTCATGTGTAGGCCGTATACCTTGCGCGGAAAGGTGATGTCCCACAAAAACAACTTCCTTGACTCTGTACACACATTTTTCGTGATTGAGTAGTACATGTTTTGATTTCAAAACTTGCATAACCTTGCTCAGGACGCGATCGTGTTCAGCTTCGTCGGGCCCAAAAATCAGGATATCGTCGATGTAGTTTACTACATTTTCACAATCCGATAGATTCTGTTCCAAGGTCATTTGGAACATTTCGGGCGCACATGATATGCCAAACATTAGTCGCTTATAACGGAAAATGCCTTTATGAGTTATAAAAGTAGTTATGTATCGACACGATTCCTGAAGCTCCAGTTGGTGGAATGCATCCTTAATGTCTAATCGACTGAATACTCTCGCTTGTTTTAGTTGTGGGAGAAAGTCATCGAAAGTGGGCATCAAGTAGGCTTCTCGTTTGATCGCTTGATTTGCGCGTCTCATATCCACGCATAATCTTAACTCCCCATTATCTTTTACAATTGTTACCAACGGTGAAACCCACAAGCTATACTCTTCCACTGGCTCAATTATATCTGCAATCAATAAGGAGTTCAATTTTTCTTCTATCTTTGCAAGTAACGCCAACGGTGGACGACGAGCGAGCTGTCTTATCGGTGTAACACTATCATCAATGGGGATATTAAGCTGTATTTCCTTTATTTTCGGGAAGGGTCGTTTTTGATTTGATTTCAATTGGCATATCTCTTCCGTCAGAATCTTCGGTAAGCCCAATGTCAGCACGCCCAATTCTTTTGCTGTCACTCGTCCCAGCAATGGCTGTGTGCCGTCTTCTAATACGTAAAATGTTGCTTCTTTCTGTACTTGCTTATCTGAATCACTAACCTCGATTGTTGATTCGAATACTTTGTTTACTTTTAGTATATTCGAAGTTTTTCCATAACCCTTGAAGTTTTGATCACAGGTAAAATGGATGTTGCACACATTGGCGCCCAGGCTTTTTAGTTTCTTCCATGTTTCAATGTCGATTATATTTTTTTCACATCCTGAATCAATCAACATTTCAACGAGTACTCCACCAATAGACACCCACAACAATTCATCTCCATCTCCAATGCTCAAAACAAAACAAAATGATTTACCTTCTTCTTTCTCATTCTCCAATGAACGTATATGCTGGTACTCCATCCGTTTCTTTGATGAGCCATCCGATTCCGGCAGTCTGCGTTTGAATGCTGTATTGCAACATTTGGCAAAGTGCCCGGTTCTATGACAAACATCGCGCGATTTGTATCTGGCTGGGCATCTGGGCTCTGTTCCACTATGTCCTCTGCGTCCGCAGCGAGAACATAACATTCCCGAATCTCTCCAAGTGTTACGAATCCTGCTCATCTCCGATGATCTGGAATGCTCTCCACGATCTATGTGTGTTATTTGTCCTGCCTGATATTTAATGGATTGATGGCTGCTTACAATTCGAGTGACATCATTTAGAGAAAGATTTTCCTTTTCCAGCAGTTTTTCACGAAGGTCCGAGGGTGCTAATTGAATGACTTTGTCGATTATACTGATTTCGTAACTCTTTTGCTTAGTGTTTCCAAAATTGCATTTGCTAGCTGCCTCCATCGACCGCAGTAAGAACTTGTCCAATGGTTCACTAAGATCGGATGGCTTCAATGACCAAAACAAATGTCTCTTATAAGCTTCGTGTTGTTTTGGTGCGAAATATTCGTTCAACTTATCTATCGCCACTTTAAAAGGATCAACACCAATTGCTTCCTCCACATCCGCTCCGGGAATACTGCTAAAAACATCTTGGACATCCGGACCAGCGCGTGCCAAGAATATGTTTTTTAGCCGTGTTTTATTTGTGACGTTATTTGCTAGTGCTAAATATTCAAATTGGCGTTTATAACGCAGCCATTCATCGCGAACTTCATCTGGTGACATAAGCTTGAATTTGAATGGTAAAATATCCCATTTGTCCATTTTTTTCACCCTCTGAAGTTTGAATTATTCTGCAAAATACATTATCCGTTGGTATTCACTTATTATACTTTCCATTATTACTTTTTTTTACCTGATTTTTTTTTCTGTGAATCCAACACTCTTTCTGGTCTCCTCGACCTGTGCGTCAACTTGTGATCGCTTCCGGGTACAGTCTTCTAGATCTAAAGATGGGACAGTAGCTATAAATACAACAAAGTCTTAGAAACAACGAAAAATTAATCTCACAATTTTTGTACTGTCACACCCTTGACCCTTTACCTTCACTGTGCTGTGCAGCAGAAGCATTCGTACAGTTTATAACTGACCTGCGCTGCCGAAAAAATGCAAACGCTTTCATACTCTGGAAATTTGCTCTGCGCAGCAGCACCAGCCTTCCGGATTAACCGGAATACCATATAGATTTGATTCGCTTCGCCAGCATGTGGTTTTATGTATATAACCTCAAAAGGTCTCTTCTGCAGTTTTTGTTCATCTGTTATTTTAGGTTTCGGGAGAAAAACACTCTTGACAGTTTCTTACCTGCTAGAAAAATCCCGTTCTCGTCGCCAGTTTGTTGTACCTCCGTAAATAACCAATAATACTTTCTCACGAGGTGTAAAGCAATATTCACTATCAAGTTGGCTTCCGTGTCGTCGCTCATCTACTGACCTTTCCTTTACTGTTTTACCTATCTCTCATTGTTGTCTTCATTCTATCCCTATACCATCTACATGGTCAGTGATTAATAGTAAGTAGTCATTTGCGCACACTGGTTCAAGATACCACAACGTGAAAGACTACGAATTTTCATTTGCACAAGACTCGGAAATATTTAATGGGTTACTTATGAAAACACTGTCTTATGTTTTTTTTAATCACCATAACATACATGAGGATATGTTTTCACATGTTAAGCGTGGTACCACATAAAAAAACAGTTTTACTCTTTAAAACAGTTTTTCGTAAGGACTTTTGTGCATAAATCTGCACTCAGACTACTAACCACCAGAAATCATTGAAGGTTAGTAATTGTTTGAATGATTTTTAGGCGACATCCATAAATTACGTAACGCTCATAAGGAGGAGGGGGGTATCCTTGAGCGTTACGATTTGTTACATAGGGGAGGGGGGGGGGTTAAGATCAGCGTTACGTAACAAAAATCTCTGGAGAGACCCTCCAAAAACTAGCATTTTCATACAAGGTCTTCTACAGCGTCACGTAATTTTTATGGGGGGTAGGCGTTTGCGTTACGTTTCGTTACATATGGAGGGTGGAGGTCCAAAAATTGGATTTTTTGCGTTACGTAATTTATGGATGTCGCCTTAAATGTTTTTGAGTACTTCCAATAACGCGTACTGTGCGGGTAAAATGGACAGCCCATAGTGATGGTATAGAAATTGTGCGAATTTCCATTTAAAATTATAGATGCTTTGTGTTTGGATTGGAAAACGCAAAATTAAATCTGGACCGATGAACAGATGGCAGCGGCTAAGCGTGCCGTTGAAGGCAGCATGTTTATAAAACAAGCTTCCAAACAAGAAATAGCTTGGGGTGTCCATTTTATCACCCCTTCCCCTACGACATGTTGGCGGACGCTATAATGCAAAGTTCGTAATAAATTACCCAGCCTTTTGACAACTCTGCTTACGTCAGTTTGAAGTCTTCATACATAATTATCAAAAGAAAAATATATCTGGCAACATTTGTGTTGCCAATTTTTCGGAAATCGCAAATTTGACGTAAGAAGAGAGGTTCGCTAGAGTGCCTGTAAATATATATAGAGTGGCGACACTGTCAAAATTGGAATAGAAAATATCTGTCAGTGTCATTCCAATTGAGCAAACAACCCATTAAACTCGTGTGGGGAAAAGAGAAAGGATGTTGAGTGTTACCAGTGTTACCAGCGTTACTTTTGACGACACGGCGCCACTCTAGTTATATTATAGGCACTCGCATATTACGAACACGCATTATAGCGACCGCCATTATGGTGCGTAAAAAGCTGCATACTATAAACCTGTCATCATACACGCTCGTAAGTAATAACTCTAAAATGAGTAACATTTGACGCATTTTCATAAAAAGTGCAACATTTCTAAAATTGAGTAACACAAATACTCAAAACTGAGTAACACTTGGCGTTTTTAAAAATGAGTCATTATTACTCAAAATTTGAGTACGACATTACTCAATTTTTGGGTACAGTTCAGTTTCATTACTGGCTAGAAATCCGCCACGACCAATAAACGACACCACATATTCATCAATAATTTAACCTTGTAATAATAGTAAACAGTTATGATGCCTTCTGAGGCGCACACAATTAAAAAACATAAGTTACAAACTGAAGCACATCATAATCACCTTTCAAAATGGACGTCGTTATATGCGACGTTACTCAGAAAGAAGTTATATGGAGGGAACCCAAAAAGTGAGTCAAAGTTACTCAAAATCAAAAAGGACTTCTACTCATTTTTTGACGTCTATGAACATCGTTCTAAACTAAGTCAGAGTTGCTCAGTTCATGAGTTATTATTTACGAGCGTGTAACACTGTCGTAAACCTTCCTTCGGTAAATGTACCCACTGCACAGGTTCAAATCGAGAGTTAGTTCAAAATTATTCAGCTGTAACTGAATGAAGCCTAATAAGCTGACAAAATGTTTGCAATTGTTATTCTAACGCAATAAGCAGTTAACGCTGATTTTTAATCGGCTGTTTGTTGTTAATGTATTGTCCAATTAGTGGTTATTATATGGTTCCTGCTGGGACGCTACTATTGTTTTTGTATTGTAAAAATTTTCCTGGTTTATCAATATTACTAAAGTTTTCATAGCCCTTTTTCGCAGTGAAATTTGAATCTTTTAACGTCTATTTTGTATGGAGGTACTTATAGAAGAGATGTTTTCCTAGACAGTCATGCTCATTCTAAACGAAAAGAAGAAGGCTCTTAATTGTGTAAATATCAGTACAAATGGATCGGAGCCAATATGTTGCACAGGTTTGCTACATTCTACATTCTACAGCTTGAACTTGGGTGGGGGGTGGCAAACGGTGGGCTGAAACTTTTGCCATTTACGGATCTAATATAATCGGCAGAAAATGACATTTGAACTTGGTTTGAACCGAAGCTTAATCTGAGGAGCCACATATGTTGCAAGGGTTGCTGTCTCCATTTCGATGTGTCTTACGAGTGTGATACTTTAGAGCTGGATGGCAGGATAGTGGCCTATTAGCATCTCTGGTCCCAGCTTGTTTTCAGTCGCATACCGGGCAGAATTTGAATACGATTCGCAAAAGATCTGTTGTTATCTACATTAAGTAAACGTTAAAAATATTTTACGTTCTAAGCATTCTAAAAGTATGAGCGAATGCAACAAATAAAATTGGATCGAATATCATTAGTGCTACATTTTCATAACAGAAGAGTTACCTTAGGTTACAAATTGTACCATACAGTACAATTACATTTTTAATACAATCATTGAACGACATCAGTTTTGTTTGAAGTCAATCTGATCTTAACAAACTTAACGACTTTTGAAATACCCTGATAATTGAAATTATTGCAATATATGAGAAATTTCAGCTTACACTTATTTGGTAAAAAGACGTATGTATTTTCTTTTAGATTCCTGTTGACTCTTCAAAATGCATTAGACATGTCATCATTCCGGTTTGAAAGAGAAAAATAGCCATCTATCTCTATGTACGATAATGGTTATAAGATGCCATTCTTTTTGTTACTTCTTTATTTTTCACAATAATTTTTATCATTAGTTAACTACAAATATTATTCTACACTACACACGTCACCGATGTGTTTCATGTCTTGTTGTTTTGAAAATAGTATTTGATAAAGTGGATTAACGCATAGTTCATCATTGTTACTCTTTTAGTTTGTCTTGGTATTGTGAACTGGCAGGACTCATGTGGAGAGTAGTTGTATCTACAAATGTACGCCGTTATCTTGTTGGTTAGTGATGAAAATACACAGAGCATTCATTAGAGCTTTTGATGGGAAAAATATGCTCTGATTTTATATTGAAGGAGTTAGAAGCACCATTCACCATTACGTTTGTTTAATTGCATTGAGAATAAATATGCGCTGAAATTACTGTAGTCAAAATTTATTTTTCTTTTGAAATTTTGCATGTGGAAATAAGAATATAAGTCAATGCAAAATGGAACCGTTTATATCTTTTATTGTGCATTTACAGTTTCAATCTTGTTCTATTTTGATGAAAGGCCAATTGCTTACAGATTACCATGAGTGGTAGATGATTAACTTGCTATGCAACAACCGAAGTTTTTGAATTATATCTTACTAATTTGACTAAAATATGTTGAAATTACGAACTTACTGTTGTGAGACATTTTTCCAATAAATTAAGACTATAAACACCGCATGTACTGAATATTTCAAGATTCTATATGAAAAATGAACAATTGGCGAACGAGTGAACAATTGGTGAACGAGTGCCTAGTCAATTATACAAGCAAGCGTCAGGCGTTTTTGCACCATACTCATTTATCCACAAATCGTGTTGTCGGTCATTCAATGCAGTCAACTGCTATCTATTCGTGAACTTGTCTTGTGACATTTTTCAAGCAGCCACACCTGCTATGTTCAGCAGAGCCTCACAGGAAGTTATCTGTGAGCCGTATATGGAGCACTTTGACTTGTTTTGGTTCGTATCCAAACGAATGAATATCCTTCGCCACCTAAAATTCTACAGCTCCCATTATTGCAATCGATGTATGGTTTGTCGAAACATTGCAACCGGTGGCTGGCAATGTCGTTCTCTTGTCAGGATAGCATATTTACATTAAACGTCCATATTTCAAACGATCTGCTCCTTACGGCTTTTTACACAATTTGTTTCATCGGTTGGATGAGTCTGAGAAAAGAATAAAAAAGGAAATAAATTTGAAATACTGTGCAACAGGTTAAGTATATACTGATGGAATTTTCAGTAGGGTTTTAGTAATGTAGAAATCCTAATATCCGAAAATTTGGCAAACATTTCAATAAAATAGAGTCCAACAAGTATTCGATTTCGATTGCTACTGAAATGTTTGGTATAATTTAATTTTTACTACCGACCAGCATTGCCAGGTCATTTTTTTAAAAATCTGGAAAAGGCAAAATAAAAATCTGGAAAAAATCTGGCGGTCATTTCGTGGGGTGAAAGGTTAATTTTTCGGATAAAAGTCTTGAGGTACGCAAAATTTGAGGTGACAAAATTGCAAAATTTCGCGCCAAAATTGAAGTGATGACCTTTTTGCGGAACAGAGGAAATAAAATCTGGATAAAATCTGGATCATCCATGAAAAATCTGGATAATTGGACATCAAAGCTGTCTACCTGGATACATGTTCAAAAATCTGGATAATCCAGCTTAATCTGGATACCTGGCAACGCTGCTACCGACACCCGATAAATTTCCACGCTTGTTCACGAGGGGGGACAGGGGGGAGGCTCTGAAATGACGATTTTTGTGTCCGCGTGGAAGGTGGACGACCCTCAATATGATAATTAGGTTCATGACTATTTCATTATTTCCAGTAAACAAGGGGAAGGAATTCTAAAAGTAGTTGGTGGAACGAGTCCATTCAAAGCTTTTGACAACATGACGAAATGAAAAAAAAAAGACTGGAAATAGACGAAAAATTTTTGGATTTAAAATGATCATGCGTCTACTTTTTCTTGAACCAGTGTACGGCATCGGTTGATATAAAAGGGGACGCATGGTCATTTGATCAGCATATTTTTAAAAAAATTAGAAATTGCTGAAAATTTAACCACAATATGCCGAAAATGTTTTGAAATCAAAATCGGTTGACATTTTGACGTGTTTTAATATGCTAAATATAACGTTATGACTCTGGCAGAAAATACAAGTTGTGTAGATTCTTTCTTGAAAAAAATCTTAAAGCTAGCTCGGTTAGCTATTTGTATATTTTAATGAAATTGATAAAGTTAAATAAGAAAGTATGATGAAAATAATATAACGATTTTCATGTTTTTATCAAAAATAAAATGTATGCACTCCTGCTTGTTTTCAGATAGGGTATCGAACGCATTTGGTTTTTTGCAGTTGTATTATGCAAAACTTGTCGATGACAACCACTGCGAAGACGTTCAATACCCAACGTGATGTTATTCGTTGAAGAAGCGTTATCAATTTAATCAGCCATTTTCCTAATACAGAAAATTACCGCAACTTGTTATTTATATAACCAAACATGGCGATTTGAAAAACATTTTCGCACTTAAACTAACTAATATAAGAAAATTTACATCCAAAAAGAACTGAATAAACTTGAAAGCATACACATCTTCATTTTAGGTTATTGCTGTAGTTCCACTGTTAGATTGCCAAACGGAAACTTGAACTGCAGCGAAGCGGTCTATTTAACACATGCATCGAAAGCTGCTTTTTTGGAAAAGTAAACCAAAGGGAACCCCTGCTGCTTTATTAAACGCTTCCACTGTACAGTATTTACTGACCGTCTTATAGGAATCCGGACACACGAAACGAGCATCAGCAACTCTTAGTCGCTATTCACGATAGTGCATATCAGGGTGATGATGGGGTTTGTTATTGCCATTGTCGATGACTGGTTGGTTCTGGGTGGCGCGCAGGGTGCAGTGATGTGTGCAGACTACTCTCAGGAGAAGGACTTTGGCAAAATGCTGATTAGACCCTGTTGAAGTCCACCGCAACTTCTGCTGATGCTGTTGCTACTGGAGGGTTTCCTCCTGGCTGCTCTCCGGTTGACACAATCAAACATGGATCGTAGCAATGGCAGCAGGATTGAAAATGCCATTTGCATAATAACACTGTGAGCTGGTATTAGCAGTAGAAGTGGCCGTAATGGTTGCCGCCGGCTGCTGATGGTCATTGGCGATCGTGTCCGGCTGGAACTGGCGGATGACGACGACATGTCTAGAGCAGGGCAGCAAAACGTTGAAAGAAAAAAAAGAGGAATGATTAATGTCATATATCGGACAATTCAGCACACATCGGAAGTATCTCCTTGCTTGCCAGAAGGTGCCATACCAATTTACAGCTACTTTCGGAACGAAGAAACGGGCTAACTGAAGTGTGCAAAAGCCGCTGGATCCGGATAATGGCATAGCAACGTGTTCATGTGATTGTCACTTTGGTATGTAGGTACGACATTACAGAAAAATCAGTGACAATAGGCATTTAAGAGGAGCATTAGAAAGCAAATGTGTTCACCGAAGTACTTGTACTATCTGTGATAATTTATTCTGTGATTTTCGTGCTATTTGAAGTAGAAGTGAATTTTTCGTATGAGGCAGCGAAATTGTTACAGTTCTAAAAAAACACCGGGTTCAAGAAGGATTTCCGAATAATTTTACTGATTATATCGACTATATTAAACCTCAAAGACAAGCTGCTTTGTACAATTTGTTGATCTAGTCTCGACAAGCTTGATTTCACACAGAACAAACATCACTGCCTCGAATTACCTTGTAATTGTGTCATGTACGCGTCGCTGTTTTGATTGTCAAAGTCACCCCCACTACCGCCGTGGTCATGGTGGTGATAGGAGGAAGCCGGAAATTGATCGTACAGAGAATGAATATAATTTATACTCATCCCAAGTGGAGGGGAGGCCGAAGCTGAAGCTAGGATGTTAGGTTGTTCATCTTCCACGAATCGCTCCGTGCGCTGTTCGTAGACGCTGTGAATCCTGGCAACGCAAGTGAACTAACATGTAAAGAAAACATAGTTGGAAGTGATTTATTTTCATTCACGTATTTTAAACTACATTATGTTACCTTTAATTTACCTCGTCCAAGGTAATGCTGTGTGATGTGGAAGAACAATCCAAGCGTGGATGTTTCCAGTCCTGTTTCTGGGTTTTTCCAAATAGCGTATGGCACTGTTTGTTTCGGGTTTACCTTAAATATTTGTATTTGTATGAGTGTGCTTTGTATCAACAACAAAAAGTGATAATTAATTAAATATTAAATATAATTATTAAAATTCATAGAACAATTATCTATTTTATGGAAGGAAACACTTTTATATCAGTATCTAACCTCATTGCTATTGATGAACCAGGTCAAATTAGCCGCAGGCTTTGAGTTATGAGAGGAGCAGTTACCGGTCAGCAGGTCCCCGATTCGATAGAAAGATTTAAGACCTGTAATGTGGGGTTTACTGATCGGAACATCTGAAAACATTATAACAAAGAATTAAAGTTTTGCTACGGCACTTCTGATCAGAATTGAGATTATATTGTTATTATACTGAGTTTATTTCACTTTATGGTAGCTGTCATACTCACCCACAACTTCCATTTCGCTGGACACGATCATTGTGTGAAATGAAGGTGAGTCCGCGGACACTTCGCAGCTATACTTGCCGGACATAGTTGGTTCTACTGTGGATAAGGTCACGTAACTTCCATTAGATTGCGAGCGCTTTGAGGAGAGAAGAATATGATGAACACATTACAGAAAAATATGTACCTAATCTACCTAAACGGTGAATGCTGTCTTCACAGAGCTTATAAGTAAGTATATTTTAAATATAAAGTAAGTGGCCTTTGATAACGTTTAAGAACGTTAACGTGTAACGCATTATTTGATTAACTACTAAATTTACCTAAACGTGATTTTGGGATAATCAAAACTGATTGAATTCTCTCCATATGTGATAAAAATTCCCTACATTTTCGCTTATAAAAAATTATCAAAATCATTCTACCAAAAAGTTTATTTAGCATATAACGAATTTTATATGATGACCAAGAGACAAAAAACAGGTCGTTGAAAGTCTTTTTTGATTCAATTGATGTGCACTGCATGATTCGGTGCCTACACTTGCACGGCATTATCTAAGATATTGCGCACAAACACGAACAACTACAAGTTGCGCTTGAAATTCCCAGCTTGCAGTATAATTTTTTGAGGCTTCAATGTGATGCTCAACTTAGCAAATTCATTTTTTTCTGTAACTCGTTAGAGCTTTGTAGTTTTCGACAAAGCTGTAAATTATGGAACTTTGTACAAGACAAGAAATTTCTATCGTGATAATTTCATGAATTCAGCCATTTTTTGAAAATTTCGCTTGATGAAGTACCTCAATACACTTTTTATACAAAATCTGAAAAAATGTACATGTAATACACAAGTGTTTTCGTGTAAAATACAACAGCTATGTGCTTAAACCATGGAGTACATAGGCCAGTATCCTGATACTCTATCCAATCGATTCTTAAGTCTTCAGCAAAGTTTTTTTGTGTAAAAAATGAGTTCCTTATTGAGCATCTTAATAGAATGGAATTAGGTATTGTGAATAGGCAATGTTTCAATTCAATTCTTCTACAAAGAATCGAATTCGCAGATACTTTTTTTGATTATTATTTATAACCATCATCTGTGCTTATGTGGACGGTAGTTATGTAGAACAGCAAGTGCGAGAGCCCGTCCTCTTGCTTCAGACCATCAAATCAAATCGAACGAGTGCAGCGTCAGTTCCCTCGTTATGCCCTCCGATTACTGCCGTGGAATGATCCAGAGCGACTACCACACTATGAACAACGCTGCTCTCTCATACATCTACAAACTCAGTCAAGTAGAAGGACCATGCTACAACATCTCCTAATCTTTGACCACATGGAAAACAATGTAGATAGTCCAGAATTACTTAGCCACATTCGATTTAACTGGTGGTAGGCTCCCCAGACGAAGTGATTTTCTCCGGATCACTAGACACCGCACTCTTTTTGCACAAAACAACCTTTTTGATGTTTGTTGTCGTAATTTCAAAAATGTTTCGAACTATTATGATTTTAACTTGTCCAAACCTACCTTTAAACTTAGAATAAGTAGCCATTAGAACAGTTTGTACGATATTTTTTCGAAGACTTATAAATAAATAAAATTAAAAGAAGTCCAACGTAGGCGGATCCACAGCTTAACCATCATCCCCAATTTCTCACCTGTTCTCCTTGGCGACTCTCATACTTTTCTCACCGTTCAACACCATTTTAAAGGGTTGTTTCCAACGCCTGTCCACCTGCGACTCATCAGTAATCGAGTAATCCTCTCACAGTTATTATACATGGCAGGAATTGGCATGATCCGGTTTCTGAATCCGTTAATCATCCCGTGTCGTGTTCAGGCATCCCAATTGTACATTTTTTTTACTGTCTTTCAGGGATATTTTAGTTGTTGCTGTTTGTTCGTGATAGCTATCCGCGCTGGTAGTCACATTGAGAACGTATTGGCAACAGAGCATCACAAGACGAAACGAAAAATGTACTCCGTGTATCGATTCTACATTATTTGGAGGATGTCTTCGGGATTGCGAATGTAAAAAAGAGAAGAAGCTGTTTTTTATACAGACTTTCGTGTCCGCACTACAAAAACAGCGCGTGCCGGTAACAGCCCGAATCCACCGGAGACATTTTCTCTCTCTTTTTTTATTTGCCTATGATGGATGTCGTGTGATGGCTGTTAAAAAAGGCTGTGGGAAGAAGACGCGTAAAAACTGCTCGGCTCCTCATCTACAGCCTTCGTGCAAAGAAAAGAAAACTCGGCATTTAAGCGGCTGTGCACTGAAGGATGTGTGTATCGCATACCGAATGTTATATACAACCATACATGCTATCGTCGACATGAGAATAAGGTGACCAGCAAAGAGAAAAAAAACATTCATGAATGGGGAACTAGACGGAAACGTTATAGTCGCAATATATTTTATCTTTCGGCTGTCTTTATTTTGCCAATACCAACACTGTCATAGAGAGACGCTCTCGGATGTCATCAAAAAACTGTCATCGCTCAGTACATTTTTTCCCTGGTTGTGTCTATAGAAGTTTCTCGAAGGTATGCGATAGTAAATTCTATTTTCATGGCGGTGAAGTCTCTTTCCGGCAGCTCTTGCTTCCCGGTATTTCGTGTCTTCTTCAAATTTTTATATAATTTCATGATCTGATCTGGTTGGTAAAGGACTGGATACGTGTAACTTGAGACCCTTATGTGATCAATCACCTCTATCCAGCCACTCCTATTCCAACTTCCATGAGCTGCCGTGTAACTTTAGCGCAGATCGAGTAACTAACTCCCGGTGGAAACTTTGATCGAATGTTGACTGAGAAGGAGGGATCGTATGTGGCTGTGTACCCATGTTAAAGGCGGCGTATGACAGCGTCAGACCTGGAGCGAGCGGTTTAATCATTGAAATGCTGTATCCCGCCAGCTACACCTATTATGGCAGCCTTATTTACAGGATAAAAGGTATCGCGACCCTGGTAGGGTTTTTATACTAAACCTTCTGAGCAGTTCCACAAAAAAACGTCCCAGTTTCAATATTTTTTTAATTGTCATTTTTAATTTGGCTGAACCTTTGCATAGGCAGAAGATGCCATTTTGTGCTATCGGTTTAATTTTTTCGAACATGACTCATTTTTGAGAAGCTAATGAAAAATGCTATTTTGGGAAGGTATCGATGGTTATAAATATTTTTGGGGCCCAAACGGTTTGTTTGATCGGTGTGACGTCTTCGACAAAGTTGTAGATAATAATTTAGTATTTCCAAAAAAAATTACACTCTATAAATTTACACCAATAAACATATTTTTGTTTTGAAAAAAAGTTCGAAGAAAAATTAAAAATCAGTTATATAAATAAGCTCATTGATCAGTAATCTAATGTTTTTTTTTTTCTAAAAAACTACGAAAGATTACCTAAACAATGCAACTGATCCGATAATAGAGAAATCAAGAAAAAAAAGTTATAATTTTTTGTGTTCCAAAAAATTAAACTAACAGCACAAAATGGCATCTTTCTCCTATAAAAACGTCTGGGCAAAGTTTCAACCAAATCAAAAATGGTCGATTAAATTGGATGCCCGTTTTTTGTGGAATTGCTCCTCTCCTTACCACGAACAACGGAATTAGAAATCAGCAAAGACTTAGGCTACGAACACGGACACAGACAACGGTAGACGGTTGGAAATTGGAACACCCGATCTCTCTATGAACCGACACGAGCCGGCTTGCTTGTCTGAGAACTACAGCGATAAGGGGTCGAAATCGCAACGATTCAGGAGGTACGGTGGCTAAATTCTGGAGAAAGGGAACTCTATGCAGTAGACCCTATTGCACACACCTCTTCCAAGTACCACATCTACAAAGATGAGTTCTACGTGAGATCTCATTTTCCTCCTGAAGGTTTTCGAATTGAGCAGCCTGCTCCCAGATCGATCACGTACTGATTGACGGTCGGCACTCCAATGTTACTGAACGAGATACTAACCATGACCGCACAGTTGTCGAAAACCTGAAATTTTTTCTTGAAATCTGAAAATAACCTACCGCCCGGGTCCCCTGACCCCCCCCCCCTCCTCCTTAAATCCGAGTCTGAGGACGGCAACCTGCTTTCGTACAAGCCGACTCTTGCAGCTTCGTGGAAGAAGCATTTTAAGGCGCCATTGAACCGTGACAAGCAAGATGAGCAAAACAAAAACGGGATGAGAATTATGAGTTTTGGAGCCACCTAAACAGGGCGTTGAAAAGGCGATTAGCCGACTGAATAACTACAAAGCCGCTGGGAAGTATAGTATCTTGGCCGAACTTTTAAAAGCGTGAAGCGAGCGGGAGTACTATGCGATGCACGATGCACTAGATCACACTGAGGATCTGGAAGGATAAATAGCGACTGGTTGAAAGGCCTTATATGCCCAGTCTACGAGAAGGACCATCGACTGGATTGTTGCAACTATCGAGGCATTACGTTGATCAACTCCCATACTAAGTGCTCTCCCGTATTCTGTTCTTCAAATTGAGACCGTTAACGGTCCTTTATCGGCGAATACCAGACTAGTTTTCGACAGGTGCGTTTCACGACAAATCAATTTTTCACCCTGCGACAGATTCTCGATAAGTTTCGGAAGTATAACTTGCAGATTCCAAACCAATTCTGAAATGCAAAATGGTCTGAAGAGGTTTCCAGAGATGAAAAAGTTCGTTCTTGACGATTCGATGTTTCAGGAGACGAGTGAACCTCGCAAATTCAGAGGAGTTGCCGTAATTGTTTAAACAGGCATTAATAACACAAGAAAAACTCCAATATGGGTCATTCCATGTCAAGTGTCCGAGGAAATGCATCGACCATCTCCGATTTGGACCAAAATTTGTGAGTCGATGTATTTTGGGCCGGAATTTATGAGTACAAAGTATTGTACCGATTGGTGGCCCTCTCGGCCAATGGGACTGGGAATCACTTATCAGTAAAAATTAAAATGTAGCGTTCCAGAGATACAGCATTTTCAAAATTGCAAGATTTTGAATTTTGTCTACGCACGAAAGCGCTTCTACATAAATTGCTGCATTCTAAATGGTATCCTAGCAGGCGTTTGTGTAATCGACGAGATGAACCTTAGAGGAGCATCCGTTAATGATGTAACGCAAAAAATCCCGCTCTAGAATCCTTTTCACGAAAGGTTACAGGAGAGTTTTGGCTACACTTTTCGTATTTAAATTCAAACTGTTTTTTGTTAAATGTACACTTTTGTCCATGATCCGAATTTTGAAACCATTTTGCATGTTTACATTCAAGGCCACATGCTTAAACAAAACTTCGAATGCATCCAAAATATTTTATCATAACCGAATATCTTAATTTTCTCATATCATAGCACGTCATAGAGCAAGTAAGTCTATCATAACATTCATCTGCCTATATTCTTCTTCTTCTTACCCAGGATTAGAGCGAAGGTGGCTTTTTCTGTTCTGTTTATTTGACACAGGCTTCGCAGTCACTGATTCCTACTGATAAAATAACAGTCTTCTCCCGAGCCGGGACTCGAACATGCAACGACTAGCAGTTTTGTGACGAAATTTGACGAGGGTGAGGCTAGGGGGTCAAGCCAAGCTACATAGCAAATGTGAAATCAAAAAATTTGGATTTCTTCTAATTGTTTTTTTTTTCACGGCTTCGTTTGTTTATGGGCATTTTTAATTTTTTGTCTTGTCTTATTCATTCATGATACAATGTATGTTTTTAGTAATAAAATTTGCAAAAAAAGTCAATGGGGTGGGGTGAGGGTGGAGTTTGTTATGATACTACGTAATTATCTTTAGGGGTCTGACTTTGTGACGAAATGCTACGGTGGGAGAGGGAGAAGGGGATAAAAAAAAGCAACGTCTTTTATGCATGCTCCCTCAGTAGCTAGTAAATCTCATCGCGTAAGCTGCTGTGATAACCAATACCGTTCTCCAGCGACACAAATTTGTTTTAAATATAATCCAATTAAACACACCATCTTCAAGAATGAAATGACTGCACCCGTGATGAGACACATTGTTTATAATTTTGAAATCATAGCAAACCTTAAATCAGGAAAAAACATGACCATTCGCATGTTAGGAAACGGTTTTAAATTGAGAGAGGATGATTTCTACAATGTGATAAACCAATAAAATGAAGATTCATGTGGAAAGTGTAACCAAAACTCTCCTGTAGCTTTTCGTGAAAATGATTCTAGAACGGGATTTTTTGCATTAACGGACATCATTAACGGATGCTCCTCTAAGGAACAACTCTTCGATTACACAAACGCCTGCTAGGATACCATTAAGAATGCAGCAATTTATGTAGAAGCGCTTTCGTGCGTAGACAAAATCCAAAATCTTGCAATTTTGATAATGCTGTATCTCTGGAACGCTACATTTTGTTTTTTACTGATAAGCGATTCCTATGTAAAATCGTCTGCTAAACACATTGGCGTGGTCAAAATCAAAATCGAAGGAGGGGTATTTTGAGGAAATTGCAAATTAAGTTTTGAATCGAAAAAATGTAATGTTGGCAACACTGCAGAAAAAAATTGATCACTTAGTTTGATTCTACATCTAAAACCCTTCAAAATGATATATCAATATCACCTGTAGCTCTTCAGGATCCCGAGATATTCACAAAAAAAGGTGTTTTGCTAAAATCGCAAAAAGTGGAGGCAGACCCATTGGCCGAGGGGTCCACCAATCGATACAACACTTTGTACTTATAAGTTCCTGCTCAAAATACATCGACTCACAAATTTTGGTCAAAATCGGAGATGGTTGATGCATTTCCACGGACACTTGACATGGAATGACCCATATGCTTTATATCAGGCAGAATGAATTCCGAGAAATACTGGGTATGGCTAAGGAAAGCTTTGTTTTCTTTCATGGAAAAAGTTATGAACGAAAATGTTAGTTTTCAGCAATATATTGCTTTATTCTAGACAGCCGGTAACACACAAAAATTCTAGAGGCCCATTATGTTGGCTTAATGGGTTGGCCATCGTGTAGTTCGGACTTGAATCCTTTTAAGAATGAATGGGGAAAGTTATCAGTAAGTTTATTTGCACAGGACATGGAATTCGAAACTGATGAACAGCTGAAAAAAGCCACCATCCACAAGTAAGCTAAAATTACTCCCAATATGCTGAAATCTTTTATACATTCTATGCCAAGGCGGCTTCAAGAGGTTTTACAGAATAAAGGCAAAACAACTCATTACTAATCATATTTGCCTTTAAGTTTCATCGCAAATTATTTGATTAGAAAAGTATTTTTTCAAAATGGCGTTATATTTATTTCCACCTTGAAATAATGAAATGATCCAACAATTTATGTATAGAATTAATAATCAAATGATCGACTGGTACAAAATAGTAGGTAATCGTACATAGATTATAGAAATACAACAAAATATTCTTGTTTAAGAACTTTATAAAAAGCAATACATATTAGAGGTATCGATTAACTCCGAGTATCATTTTCAAACCGGGTGCGTAAAAACTATAGCTCATTGTTAATTTGTTCCTGATTCGTAGACATTTTGATATTAGAAGGTTAACACTCGTTGAGCTTGAGGATGGTCAAGTATTCGGCATTCAGCCGTATTTTTTCGAGCTTGGCAAGCTGCTGCTCAGTTTCAAATTGATTTGCTGTGGATATGCTACTGTAATAAGTCTTGTAACGTGACGGTTCGAAGACGCCTGGGGCAAAAACTAATTAAGTCTGCGCCGTCCTCTCTGTCATGTTGAGGAGGGCAGGGCTAGCTCATTTAATTTAATTTCAATACCAATTCTTAATAGAAGAAGTATATACTTGTTTTTGCTTTCAGCAAAAGTTCAACGTGTTTTTGATTTGTTTCAGTTGCAGCACCGACTGTTTACGGCTTACGATTACACTACATATTCATTGTGTTGAATGTAACCAAGCGATATTATACAAATATACAGAAACAACCCATAAACCAAATAAACCTAATTTGGGACAAACTAGTATATGTCACATTGCACAATGGTCGGAAAAATAACATTTACGGCCAAAATCATTTTATTTATTGTCGAATTGTTAGTTTTCTACTGTAGATGTTTTTATAATTTGGAGAAGTTTTATAGAGACAAGGGGCTGTCCATAAACCACGTGAATTGAGGCATAACTCAGTTTTTTTCGAAACAATAAAAAAAAACTCGTCAATGTATACAAACGATTAATTATACTAATTATACGCATACTCAATGTGTTCTGGACCAAATTGGTGTGATATACGAAGAATTTCGTTGATAAAGCACCCAAAAACTCATAATATACAGAAAAAATAACAAACTTTTAATCATCTTTATCTACAAAAAAGCAAATGTTCCGCAAAACTTTTGAAATTGATTCTTGAGGAGCATAAACAGGGCTTTCAGGCACACTATTAGGAGCTGTGCTTACACGTGCTTACATTTGATGTTTTTGAAGATTGAAATTAGGTAAATTCCAAATATTGTCTACGCCTTCTGCAGGAGACTCTGCAGGGTTGAAATCAAATACTCTTCAGTTTTAAGAAGCTAATTCAATCAGCTCTTAATCGGGTTGTTTAGCTATATCAGTTTTTATGTCATCTGAAAGAGCTGTATTTTCTAAGCAAAACGTGATTTTCAAAAATTTTCTATCGTTGTAATTCACATTTTGAATCACATCTTAAAACTGCTCGAGATCTGCTCGAAATAGCTACAATGACACTTCGCCCATATACCAACTGTCATTGTAGCGATTTAGAGCGATTTTAAATTCTTCATTCAAAAATTGATAGAAAATGATAGAAAATTTTGAAAATCACGTTTTGCTCAGAAAATTGCATGCTTTTAGCTGATATATAAAAATCAGAAATCCGTGAGTAGCTCAACAACCCAATTGTATGCAAACAAACCTTAACAGTTTTAGTAGGATTTTACATATAGAGGGTGATTTTTTGAGAATTTGGTTTTTCTTTAAAAAAACGCATGAAAATGACAAAACTGTATGAAATCTTTATTTGATCCGATAAATTGGTTTATGCCATTTACTTTTTAAAGATAATCTCATTCAAATGTTGGCCACGGCTAAGTTCTAAATGGTCCATACGAAAAGTCCAATTTTGGGTCACTTTTTCGAGCATTTCGGCTGGTATCTCGCGAATAACGCGTGTAATGTTGTCTTCCAAGGCTGGAATTGTTGTTGGCTTATCAGCATAGACGAGAGACATAACGTAGCCCAACAAAAAATAGTCTAGCGGTGTTAAATCGCATGATCTAGGCGGCCAATTCACCGGTCCATTTCGTGAGATGAATTGCTCACCGAACTCATTCCGCAATATGTCCATTGATTCGCGCGATTTGTGCCAGGTTGCTCCGTCTTGCTGAAACCACATGTCAACAAGACCCAGCTCTCCCATTTCCGGCAAAAAAAATCAGAAATCATCGCGCGATAGCGAGCGCCATTGACCGTAACGTTGCGATTTTGATCATCTTTGAAGAAGTACGGACCAATGATGCCTCCAGCGTGTAAACCGCACTAAACCGTGCATTTTTCTGGGTGCATTGGCGATTCTTGTATTGCTTCTGGTTGCTCTTCGATCCAAATGCGGCAATTTTGCTTATTAACATACCCATTTAACCAGAAATGAGCTTCGTCACTGAACAAAATTTTCCGGTAAAAAAGTGAATTTTCGGCAAACGTTGTTCAGGCATTATTTTTGGATTATTTGTAAGCGTTGTTCAGGCGTAAGTCTGTTCATGGCAAAATGGCAAACCAAACTGAGTACATTAGACTTTGACAGCTGTCAGAATCCCCGCGTGAACTGTCAAATCTGAATACACGAAAAACCAAATAGCAAAAAAATCACCCTTTACATATTCCAAAATGTTCAGAAAAACTGTTCTCTTTTAGTTTTGAAAGAGGTAACTTAGGAAGCGTTTTTCAACATTTTCCGGTTTATGTATCGAAAATTTCATTGATAAATTATAAAAATATAGTTTAAAAAACTACAAAATCATGTGTTCAAAACTTCCTATATATGAAATTCGGCCACTCTTCTATATGGAGACCATCTTATGTGCATTGCAACACGCACCTAAATTTAAAACTTCACTGTTAGAGCTAAATTGTTTACAGTGAGAAAGGCAAAGCATTTTCTAAGCTAGAGGTGATTTTGTTTTATTACATTTCATCAACATGAACTATCCTGATGGACGTTATATTGCTAGGGACCCACTTATTGTTGACGGTGACGATGATGGCGATGATGATGATGATAATGATGACATGGGAGTACAGTTAGTTGAAAATATGGCTTCTAGACCATGAGACAGGACAGCTATGAAGGAATCACATGTGCCATATGACTTTCGTTTGTTTATCTTTGACTAGTATGTATACTTTGGTAGCATGCGTGTACGAGCTGTCGGTTGTTAGGTGCAGCTGTAACACGTAACTGCGGACATGAAACGCGTCGATGACGGCATCAAGAGATGCCATTCACAGCTGCCTGGTGCTGCTCGTCATACTGGCTGGTAGCTGTTGAACAGTTCCCTTGGATGTACAATAGGAAACACTAAGCAGTGTCAACACTATCCAGCCGAGTGAAACAGTCAACTTATTTAAAGTTACTGAGGATGCGAAGTTTGTTTGCTTAGAACGAATGGGCTTCGTAAGCAAGATGGTATTGCTCGCTAAAGTTTACAATATATCACAATTTTCACTATAAAATGTTACAAATCTCGAAGTGGTTGGGATTTCGCTTTTAACTATTCAGCTATTTGGGCATGGTTAGTTGTGCGTGTGTTGGTAGCGTGTATTACACTATAATATGTATTGTTTGCTTGCTTGCAGTGTTAGAAGAAATAATCGGAGATTTAGAACCATCCCGTGCTATCGGCAAATGGCAATCCACAATGACGATAAATTAAACTAACTTACCGATGTCTCTATTGTGACACACCAATGGCACTTTTAGGCGTCTCAAAATCATTCAATTAAAGTACATAATTATTATTTCGTTGCTGCTCGCCAAAACGTCGCTAATAGCGATAAAAAGTCGTTTTTTGAACAATTTTCTTTTTCAAGTAGAATTTAGTAGTTCCACCCACTCTATTTTTTAACTTCAAACACCAAATTGACTTCGGGACGCTGAGAAGTGTCATTGGTGTTCTCACAATAGTGACACCCGACGAGTCTGTTATTTCTCTGGTCATTGCGAATTATCATTTGATATGACACAGGATGATTCTCGTTTTCCTGTTAATTCTGGCAGCATTTCTGTTAACATAATTACATTGGTCAACACATGTGTGGCCGCTCAATCTCAAACTGAAAAAAAAAGAAATATTCAGCTATTTAACCATTCCTGTAAATTTTGGTGCCCCTAGCCACCAACTCATTTTATCAGAGACTCAAATGTGTTTTCTCGAAAACATAACGTTGAAACGACGAGCCCGGAGATCAATTATTATGTGACACTTTGACGTAAGTTGACAAATAGTTGAATTTAAAATAACTCGATAATCAAAACATGATTGCATTTAGTGGGAAACGATTCAAGAAACGTTGAAGAGATGTTCTGTCCCAACCGAAATATTTTTCAGACATTGTTTCATCTGATTTTTTATTTGTTACGGTCTATAGAGCGTGGATTGTCAGAAAAACACAATTCGTTCGTTTTTTTGTTGAGATTAGCTCAGAGCAATGTGATTTAACATATAAAAAACAACACAAAAAGTATATTATCATTATTTTCAAAATTTGTTATAATTCATTGAAACTAGAGTAAAAAAACGCGTGATTTATTTTCACTCAAGTATTACTAATTCCTACCTTTTCCTTGCTTCTGATGTGTACTGAACCAGTTTTCAAACAGACTGCTCAGATGTGAAATGATTTCCATGTTTATGTATCGTTATAAACTTGCTTCCTGTTGCATTTTGTCCTGCATCCGGCCACATAAACATAGCAATGGCAACCTTATGCACTCCGTGTTTGCTTGTGAAACACTATTTATTTCAAATCTGGGCTGTGTAGTGTGGTCAAGTGCCAGGACTGGGGTGTCAGTTGTGCATACTTCGACCAAAGAGCACATTTATGTTGGCGTATTATGGTTGCATTGAGCTACAGTGAACGCAGGTTGAAAGTGAAGCAGTAAGCAGCAGTTATAACCAGAGTTGCCGTTTTCATAGATTTTTCTGTAGAATCACAGATTTTTTTCCTTTTTCAAATCACAGAATCTGTGATCACAGATGACAGATATTTTTGAAAAATCACAGATTTTCACAGATTGTTCCCATAAATGCCGGAAATAACAAATAACCCATTTTTTCTACAGCTCAGACTCATTTACCCGAGGGTACGATTTTCCAGAGGCTCGATTAATTATCCGGAGAAAATGGTTTGACTATCCGGAGTAATTTTTTCTTGAACTTCAGATTTGCCTTTTATTCGATTCTCACCGGGAATGCCAGTTTTTCGCGCTATATGCTGCTTAGATAACTCAGTGAAGTATGGAGAGGGGGGACCTGATTGTATCACCTCATTATGATTGAGTTTTCGATATTTTAAAGTTAACCGTGTCCAATTTATGGACGAGTTTCTTCTGACTAAATCATAGTCACTTTCTTTGATCCACAGCTTATCTGGTTTGTTTCAGTGAGGTCGCAAACAGAGCAGATTGTATAATTATCTTTTAACTTTCTTCGAAGATCATTCGTTTCTAACTTTTATGATAATCAGGGATGTTACGGATGTGATTTTTTAAATATCTGCAGATGCGGATGTCGGTTTTCTTGTTTCGCATTTACGTATCTCGCTTATTTTGCTTATCTTGCATGACAAATCGCATTCCAGTGCGAAATCTATCGAAGCGAGCAGCAAATACACTAAAGAAAATTTTTTTGCAAAATTTCAGAAAGCAATATTTTTTTCAACATACGCATGATGTCAATTTTCATGCAGATGTTTTGCATTTATGAATGCAGATGCAGATTTCCGTAACTTCCCTAATTATAATGCCTCTTTCAACAGCAGTTGGAGAGAGAATTTTGTCTTAATGCCAACCTGAGCAAAACTACGTTGGGGATGAAGTTGAGTGTTTCAATGCAATTTTGAAAACTGAATAGTAATTCAACCGTGTGGAGGAAAATTTAATGTTTATTTAATGTTTTATTTAATGTTTAGTCCAAGTTCAAATATTTATAGAGCGGCTCATTAACAAACTATCAAACTATATTCAGCAATTCAATCAATGTCGTTTTCTGTTTAAACAAATATTAATGTCACAGATATGATCACAGATTTTTTTTTCTGGTCACAGATTTTCACAGATTTTTATTTTCAAAACACAGATTTCGGAATGGCAACTCTGGTTATAACGAGTACGGAGCCGGAGGAGAACGACAATTTCGGTAGAGCTGCAATACTTTGCTATGTATATGTTTACAATACATTCCTGCTCAGCAACTCCTTTCAGTGGAAAAGTTTGTTGGAACTGAGCGGTCCTTATATACAGTTATTGCAATGTCATTCCAAAGAAACGTCACTAAGATAGAAAAAAAAATGACAGGGTACAGCAACGACCGTATCTACATTATGAACCCTTCTCACTTTTCAGATGAACATTTGATGACTGACTGCTGAGAAAAGTTTTTGAAGTTAAGACTTGGCATATGAAAGCTACGATAATGAGAGGTAGGTTTTCATATGCCAAGGTGATATGATTTTAGTGTCAGTTCGACTAGATTTTTGAACTTTGTTTTAAATGAATTCATTTTTAAATGCTACAGTTATTCATATGTATTAATGTTTAATAGTTAAATTTCCATGCATATTTTACTGGGATGCAAATAAAGCACTCATTGACACCTACCTCTACCGTGATACCCAGCACAGGGAACGCTTTCAGTGAAGGATTTTCTTTGGGAGTGTAACGAAAGAATTCTCGCTTTCCTTTATACCACTTGACAGAGTACAGGGCGGCACCTTCCATATCGTAATGGCAGATCAGATTAGCGTTATCACCGCGTCGGATTGCAGCCGGTACACTCACGCGTACGTCTTTCAGTGTGCTCACGAATTCTGAAAATGATATGAAAATGCAACGAGCATTATTGGATGGTTTGTGTTACATACAAAAAATACGTGTTGAACTGTTTTAGCCATAACTTTTGGATAGTAGTAACTGGGGCAATTTTCTGATGGTGATGATCATTCATCGTTCATACATGCCGTCTCAGTCTGGGATTTCATACTAAAACTTGAATTTTTTTGAATATTTTCCATCAGACGGACGGAAACGAAGTAACTATTTAGCACAACGTCAAAACTTGCCAGAATAATTGAAGCGGATGATTTATCGAAAAAAGGATGCTTGAACAGTGGGTAAAATCCATTTAGTTTTTGCACTACTTAGTCGTCTAGTGCGCCCAAGTCCTGCAAAGTTTTTAAACCATCAACTGCACAGCACCAGGGCATGCAATGGGTTCGATACACAGCCAATAAGTCGACGCTCGTTTGATGTAGCATAAACGAATATTCAGTGATGTGGCAAAGTTTTTTTCTGTCGTTTTTGTATTACAGAATATCTAGATGCAGTAATGCTAGGGTGGTCTACAGAAAAAGAAGCGAATGTTGAAGAAGTTTTTTGGAGATGCAAACGTATAACTGACCCAATTCGGATCATAACAAAAGGTTGGTTTGTACTGCATTAGAAATATTCAGAAGTTAAATTGAAATTGACAGTAACAGAACTCATTTCTTGAATAAAATCTCGTAAATCTTTATTGTGATACTTGCCAACTGTCAATTGTCAAAATTTTGATGTCTTTTCGGTTGAAGAAGTTTATTAAATTTTAAATGGTTTTACCATTTAAATGCAGACAGAAAGGGGTACTAACTGATGACTGGCGACGCATGGTTTGTAGTGAAAAAATCTATAAAAATTCTGCCAACCCTCGAACATTTCAGAGCAGAACCAAAAGAGTAGTGGATGCATTTCACGCACTGCTAGATAAAGTTTACTTTACCAGGACTGCTCTTCGATTAACTCCCTCTGCTTCCCTTTGGCAGTTTACTAGCAAGCTGGCCGAATACATGGCAGAACCTCCCTTGGAACGGTAGTTGAATGCTGCTAGACTATATAAAAAAAACAATTTTCCATTAAAAGTGGACAGATGGCTTTAAGCACTAAAAGAATATTTTGAAACACTGCTTGGTCATGCTTTAAACCTTCGGGTTATTAAGTAATAATCAATAACTGTTTGTTCAAATATGGGTATTATGTTTTCATTAGGCTTTAAAAAAATCATGGCAATTTTACGATAATGTATGGGTAAATTCTCTATTTTTCACGTGGAATGTGAATAGCCCCCATATTGCATCTCATATTTATTAACTCATTTACATCAGTTAATAAATATGAGAAGCAATATGGGGGCTTGGCTATTCACATTCCACGTGAAAAGTTTATGTTAGCGAATTAAAAGATTCATACAATTTTTTTTTTGGATAGAAGAGGAAAGGAGGCTTAAAATCTCCTAAAACTAGTCCACGTGGAATATGGCTTATCCAGTGATTAAAATTGGCTTGTTACGTGACGTCTTGGGTGGTCGTTAAGAAGAAAACATGTAATACACTGTTGAGATCAGAGCCTGACAAAGTCATTTTCAATTGACAATTTTCAGGTTATAGTGACGCTTTGACCCGTCGCTTTCGATTGAAAAGCTTTTTTATCATTCTCAAGCTCTTCGTGAGCCACATGAATACTGCTCAGGAGCTCTTGCTTTGAGTTCGACAACTGAAGGGCTAGAAACTGATACAAATGCGTTTCAATTGAAAGAAAAGATTATCACCTCACCATCACTCTCACATGACGATTCTCAATCGAAAATGACAATGAGCGCTAACGGAGACAGGGGGCTTCCATACAGTACTTCCTGCAAATATATGGACGAGGGAGACAAGAAAACCATGACGATATGAAACGGAGAACACCAAAACCAGTTTCACAATCCGAAGTGGTTATGCAGCGCCAGTGATCAATAGCGATAAAACTTTCCAAATTTCGATCGGAATTTGCGTGACGTATTTATTGGATGCCATTGCCGTTTTAACTGCGGCTTGCGGTATTAGAAAACTATCATCAAACGAAGCGATGCGGTGCTAGTTTCAATTGAGACGCTGAAGGAAATGAAAATGTTGAGCCCTGGCTGAGATTATTGGGACTCAACGTTGCCTTTGAGGAAAAAAACCTAAATTAATCCACCTAGCGGTCAGACCCAGCCTTTCTCATTCAATCTTTTATTTGTAAAAATAGATTTACATGAACGCTTCAATCCAATAAATGTATATTCACTCTTTAGGTTCTAAAATATTGATTTGGTAATCTTCACATGTAAAAATGCAGTCAAGTCTGTCTGTCTGATCCATGTAGGCCCGAAAACTACCGAACCGATGGGTTCGCGACAGAAGGCAGAATCACGAAAGGCAGAATCATGAAAAGCAGAATTATATGACCGTACACACAGAATATTTCAAAAGGCAGAATTTCGAAGGGCACGAAAGGCAGAATCACTGGTAGCAGAACCTGACTTACGATAGCCAAGTGCGTGATGGTAAATTGGTGCGAATGCTGGTCACGGTATCAAAGCTGCTACTCTACATTTATTATTTAATATTATTTGGTAACTAGACATTATAACTGGTCACACAGCGATGACCAGTTTTTAAGAGAGGTGCAGATAAAGCCTAATTATTAGATCCGAGACGCGCAAACTGGTTTGGCTCAGATCCTGAAGAGTCTCACGGCATCGCGGGGAGTAATTTTTCGATGGTAGGTATAACTTACACTAGTCTCAACGGCTTGTTGATTATGATTAACATAAAACAATTTATGCGGCGAAGACGCATAATCGAGGGCAAGGAACCGAGGCGACACAAAGCCGCCTTGGTTTCCGCGGTCCGAGCCGGCCGCCGACCCGCCGTCGGAAGCGGCGGCCTCTCGCATACAAACAACTGATCTACTGGTTTTCTAGGATTATTCAAAGGAAGGTTTTCTTTCCCTTAGTTGAGTCCGAACGAGCGGTAGCGAGTAAGGACAGCATACATTTGGACAATAGAGCGGCCAAAGGCCGCGAGTGTGTGTTGTTATGAAGAAAATAGACCAATTTTTGATTCTGAAATTCGTGCTCTTCGTGATTCTGCCATTCGTTATTCTGCCCTATGAAATATTCTGCCTTTCGTAATTCTGCTTTTCGTGATTCTGCCTTTCGTGATTCTGTCTTCGATTTTCTGCCTTTCGTAGGAGACCCGAACCGATCGACGTGAAAATTTGTATGTAGGGGTTTTTGGTGCCGATAAAGGTTCCTATGATAGTTTGAGACCCCTCCCTCTTCTGGAAGGGAGGGGTCCCATACAAATGAAACATAAATTTCTGCACAACTCAAGAACAAACCAAGCAAATGAAACCGAATTTGGCATGTGGATGTTTTAAGGGGTAACTAATATGTCCATAATAGTTGGATGAAACACAAATTTGTGCACATCTCGAGAATTAATCAACCAAATGGCACAAAATTTGGCAGGTAAATGTTTTTAGTGGTAACAAATATGTACATAATGGTTTGAAACCCGACTCCCTCTTCTATAAGGGAGGGATCCCATGAGAATGAAACACAAATTTCGCACAGCTCAAGAACCAATCAAGAAAATACAACCAAATTTGGTATGTGAATGTTTTTAGAGGTAACAAATATGTCCATAATGGTTTGACGCCCCTCCCTCTTCTGGAAGTACATGTTTCTTCACAAATTTCTGCACATCTCGCGAACTAATCAACTAAATGGAACCATATTGGCAGGTGAATGTTTTTAGTGGTAACAAATATGTTCCATAATCGACCTCAGACAACATTTTGGATTGTAAGATGGCAACTTCCGGTTTCTGGAAAACAGCCAAAAATGGCCGATTTCCACCCAATATAATAACATCCGGATCTAGAATAATACACAGGAGCTAAAATCGACCACAGATAGCATTTTAAATTCTAAGATGGCGACTTCCGGTTTCTGAAAACAGCAGAAAATGACCAAATACCACCCAATATGCGTTTTTCTTTAACCAGTATGACGTTCAAAATCCAGAAATTGTCTTCAAATACCATTATGAAATCCAAAATGGCGACTTTCGGTGTCGGAAAAACAGCGGCAAATGACCAAATACCACCCAATATGGGTATTTCCGGAACCGTAATGATGCACTGGAGCCACAAATCGACTTCAGACAACATTTTGAATTGTAAGATGGCAACTTCCGGTTTCTGGAGAACAGCCTGAAATGGACGATTCCCATTAAATATTAGTATTTCTGGAACCAGAAAGATCCACAGAAGCTAAAAATTGATCACAGACACAATCTTGAATTTTAAGATGGTGACTTCCGGTGTCTGGCAAACAGCCGGAAATGACCAAATACCATTCAATATGAATGTTTTCGGAACCAGAATTACGCCCAGATGACAGAAATTGATTTCACAGGCAATTTTAAAGTCCAAAATGACGACTTTCGGCTTCTGAAAAACAGTCCAAAGTGACCAAATATCACCCAATATGAGTTTTTCTTTACCCAGTATCCTAAATACCATTTTGAAATCCAAGATGGCGACTACCGGTTTGTGAAAAACAGCCTAAAATAAACAAATACTATCCAATACGAGTATCTCTGGAACCAGAATGATGCAAGGAGCTAACAATTGACCTCAGGCATCATTTTGAACTGCTAAATGGCAACTTATAGGAAACAGTCGGAAATGACCGAATAATACTCAATATGGATATTTCCGTAAACGTGATGATGCATAGAAACCAAACATTGACCCTGGACACTATTTTGAATTAGAAGACGACCACTTTTAGTTTCTGGAAAACAACCAAAAATACCTCCCAATATGAGTATTTCCGGTGTCAGATTGATGCCAGAAAGTCTGCTGATAATGACAGAATACCACCCAATATGAATATATTCAGAATTAAAGCGATGTACAGAAGCCAAAAGACGAGGATGTTGTCATTTCGATAAAACCAATCATTTCAAACGATCTGTTATTTGACTTTGATCATATTCTATGGCCGATTCGTCGTGCATTTGCAGACTTCAAACAAACCGCAAGGAATCAATGAACTTGGAACGTTCAAATAGTACGACACCACATTTAAATTATGTTGAGGCCACATATATCAATCAAAGCAGGTATAGTTTTAAATAGCCTGTGAATTTCTCTTCTTCCATAACTTTTGATTTTTATGTTTGAGAGGTGACTCGTTCGTATGACACTAGTTATGTTCAAATAAGTCATGTAATCTTTGAGATAAAAGACTTTTGTTGTTTTATTAACAATTTAATACATAATGGTTGCTTAAGTTCGATTATAATTAAATGAAATGGGAACGTGTAGGGCAGCCAAACTTTGAAACCACGTGTTCAATCATAATTCATCAGTTAACCCTTAACTAGCCCGCTCATCTGATAATAATAATCAAATCGGTTGTGTAGTTTCTGAGATAATGAAGTTTCGTGATTTTCACAAGTCGGCACATTACAAATGAAGTTACAGTTCGATTACAGTAAAATTCAATAGGGTCTTCTGAGGCAGCTAGACCATTCATTTGACACTAATTTTGTGGAAATCGGGTCAGCCATCTCTGAGAAAAGTGAGTGAGTCCAAGTAGTCTTCGGAATATGTTCCTTTGCATAGCTGGATTTCACATTTTTAAACATAACAGGCAAAGTAATAGTCCGATTGCAAAACAAATCAATAGAGTTCTTTGGGGCAACTAGACCTTCAATTTGACACTGATTTAATGAAAATCGGTACAGCCATCTCTGAGAAACATGAGTGAGATTAAACAGTCTTCAGAACACGTTTCTTTTCATAACTTTTGAACCACAAGCTCAATCTTTATGAAATTCAAAACTTAAGGGTTTTCTAGATAGCCTGTTCTTTTGAGACCAATTTTGTTCAAATCGGTTGGGTAGTTTCTGAGATATTGATGTTTCATGATTTTCACATTTTTAAACATAACCTCTAAACTAAAAATCCGATTACAATAAAATTCAATAGGGTCTTATGGGGCAACAGGACCTTTCATTTGCAATTAATTTCATGAAAATCGGTCCAGCCATCTCTGAGAAAAGTGAGTGAGAATAAAAATCTGCACATACACACACACACACATACAGAAAATGCTCAGCTCGTCGAGCTGAGTCGAGTGATATATGCCATTCGGCCCTTTGGAGCACTTTTATACTTTCGGTTTTGCAAGTGATTGCTATACCTTTCTAGGAGAAAGGCAAAACTGCAAAAAAATAATAAAAACCGTTGTATTAATATTTTCGTATCTAGAGAGCTAATCTAGGAACAAAATAAACAAACTTTACGTATTGCAGCTTGTTGTTTCGTATCTGCTTGAGCCGATTGTTTGTATGCAATAAAAATCGCTCTAAATCCACTTTTCAATTCATATTTTAGCATGAGAAACACTTTAAATGGCAGTATATGCACGAATAGTAACAATTTAGACATACCTGAACACAACCAGTGAAGATTATGACAAATCTCAAACTCTACGAGCATTTTTTATCACAAATTCAAAAAAAGAGGTAGAGTGATCAAAGTCACCCCGCTGATCTAAGTGACCCCAGTTTACGGTAATAAGAACCCCCACCCTGTAACTTCTACGAATTGTGAAACTGATATTGGCGGAGGAAAAATCTCCTTGGTAGGATTTCTAAATCAAAAAAATCACAGGAGGGTTGTGTGCAAAGCCACGACCGTAAGTTTGAAGTAGAATACTTTTACACAGCTCTACTTACGAATGTACATTCACCTACGGCCGGGCGAATCGGTTCGCGCCGTTTTTCGCGTTTAGCCTGGCAGAGGCCTAAGGGAATTATTCCACAATAATATTCCGCATCTCTGTAATATTACCGACAATAATATTCTTCTGAACAAAATGATCCAACTTTTCCATTAGAGGAAGTGCCGGCTGATGTACGGCAAAAATCTCGCCCGATCGCTCGTGTTGGCTTTCAGCCTGGCAGAGGCCTGTGACGTGGTAGACGTGGTGACGAGGCAGCCACAGGCGCAACCCGCTGCTATCCTCTGTTACTGCTGAGTGCTGATATCTGCTGCTACTGCTGTCAACGTTGTGGACGGTCCATCCAGCTCTCCTTCCGACTAATGAATGTAGCTAGTTTTCCCAGAAACACTCTTTTATATTCGAAGGGTGCTACGAAATAGGTCACGCCTTTCTGTTCAGTTTTACCATTTTGTAATGTTCTTCAGACGAATTATTCCACAACTCGCATTTGATTTTTGTATCCAGCGAATAAACAACGATGGTGCTCTCACACACGCAACGATTTTACCCCTAACCGTATTGCGGCTTGTAACATCAAGCGATTACGTTTGCTCGCTGTTGCGTGTTGCATCATGTTGCAACTTGGCAGCTGGGAGACGACGAAATTCTGTTCATGCTGATTGATTGAATCGACTTCATATTAGCTCTGCATAGTCTAACTAACTGCTTTTGTGAATGCGTTCTAACAGGGCAGTTTGTTATTCAAAATCGGTTATGCTGATCACAGCCTTTGCACTGCCCCAACAGTGGGGGGTTAACTCAATAAAGTAAAAATTAGACAACTAGAATTTGAAAATTATTAACCTTCAATAACTAGTTTATTTGCCTTGAAAAAGGCATTTTGCGGTTGAAAATCGGTTGCAAAAGCTAGTGCTGCTGCTATGGAAGGACGATTGCTGTTGTCGCTGTCTAGAACTATTATGAGCGGCTTCGGCTGAAACAGGCTTTTATATAGGCCAAATAGCATGTTTTCAATTGCAAGGTATATGATTCTGTCGACCGTGCTTGGGAAGCAATCTTGTAACGACCAATCAGAGGTCGAATTTTTCGTTTTGACAAGGCTTGGCTATTTTCAATAGTACAATAGTGTGAATAATAAAATTACAATTATCTTCTTTTGGGAAGAATCTTAGAAGATTTTCCAATCTATTGCCACAAGAACGAAGGAAATCCATCGAATACTAACCGATTTATTAGCATTTGAAATTGGACATATTTTTCACTTTTTTCGGTTTTAGATTTTCATTTCACATCCCTATGTAGCCGAACTTCCTGAGAGAAGTATTCTACTTAAAAAAAGGAAGTGTTTTTAGTTTGTCCTTCTGATCATGCTTGACAATTTACCATGGAAAATGACGAGAATCAGAAGGCTGTTTGAATGCGTGCTGGTGCGGGATTGGGTCAAACTTTCAGGGTGAAACGAAAATGCTACGGTTAACTGATAAAGTACCACTTTTGAATCAAAACTTCTTGCACATGATCAGTTAATTTTCACACCGTCTTGGATTTTGTATCTCCATTGATTAAAAAGCAACATTTTGTACATGAAGGTTCCTCCATCATTCGACGATTTTCATCGAAAGACTATACAATTGCGCGTGCCATAATCCGTATTGTTGCTGGGAAAGAAGGAAACCTTTGACTTTGAGTTTAATTAGAATATTTATGTCAAGTCGCATTTTTCGAAAAATCAGATCAATTTTCAATTATTAACATCGATTATAGGTTAAATTTACTGGATTACTTGGCGCTACAATTACATTATCAAGTTCGATTAAGAAATTAAATAATAATTAAATGAAGCATGAATTTTAATTTGGTTTTAGTATTTTTTAACGATTCAAGAAACTTTTACTAAAGTAAAATTATATCATATTCACGTGTACTGATAACTACGTGGACTACTCTCATCAAGTAGAATCGAAACATTTTAGGTGAAGTGACTCATTGAAATCCATTTGCTGCAGTTTGCTCATACCAAATTTCAGTATGAACAAAGAAAAAATACATGCAAATATTCGCTCGGTCGTGACCTCATCAGCAAAGAACGACAATAGACGAATCAAATATTTGCCTAATTTTTTGATAAGCAAATACGATGGCAAATATTTTTCAACAAATAATTTAGCCAAATACTTTGATATTACACGGGCAAACAAATATTGACCGTCATTATAGGCAAATATTCGCTTCGTGTAATGTCCGCTTAAGGTAACAAAAGAAAGTTTTTAGATAGAGAAAGCCTTTAAACACCCCAATATCACCTATTGGGATTATAGCTTTGTTTTTCTTTTGCCATTTATTTACTTGTTTGTTTGTCGACTGTAGCGGTTAATTTTGTAGATTTGAGCCGTTGATAGCAAAAGTGGTACATGTGCCATTTTTACACTTTTTGAGTTTTTTGCATAAATTGATGCAGAACGCAATAATGTACTAGAATATCAAAAAAAAAACGAGATCTGATAACCTAAACCAAAGTTATAGCCAACACAATTTTTGGTAATTAACATAATCACCATTTCGTTGAGAGCAAAAATGGTACATGTCCAGTCTGTGCATGTTAGATGAATTGTAAGTCGAAGATCTTAGGATATAAAACAAACATGTCTTCGGCAAAGTTGGTCAAGTGATTGAGTACTTTCAGATGAAGATCTGTCTGTTTTGGAATTTTCTCACTACGTGGCGCTATTTTGTACCAGAATGTATTTTACCTATTTCAGTATCAACTCGTATGCTGTTACCAAATACATATACACTACCGCCACGAAGAGGCAGATTTCTTTAACAAACAGATCATCATTCCATAGTATTCAATCACTTAGACAACTCTGCAGAAGACATGAATGTTCTATGTCCTAAGATTAGAGAGCTATAATGCATCACTGGACATGTACCACTTTTGCTCACAACGTTTTTTGGTTGTCATTATTTTTCCTATAGAACAAAAGTGGTACATGTTTTTCCATTGAAGTATGGGTAAGTTTCTCAACCAGAACTCGTTATGTTTTCATGTACTGTCTTTTGAAACCTTTCCAGCAATGATTTAGTGCAACTATGTTGGAAAAAATTGTTGAAAATAATTTACAATTTGAGTGTTTATCGCGTCTCCTGAAAAATTCACTGAAAAAATAATAATTCACACATGTACCACTTTTGCTCTCAACGGCTCATTTATCGGTTTAATCAGTTCGTGTATAGAAGCAAAAACGATTTTTTGTTTCTTAATCCGACAGTTTCGGTGACTTTATTACACCTTTTTCAAGGAGTCTAAAAATATACAATACGTGTAGTTTTCCTTTTTCCGTCACTGTTTTGAGTTTTTTTTTGTGTGTTTGTACTTACAGAAAAGATTATCGTTTTATTGTTGAGTGTGTTGGTGTTCAACATAGGTTGTCTGGTGTGTATTGCAAATGGCGTCTTAATTCGGCTATGTGTAAAAATAGATTTCCTTAAATTCAAATTCGACTGTTTTTTAACAAACTGTACTCACTGCATATGTCTTTATTTTTGAGTGCACTATACTGTATAACAGTTATCACTTTTTTCTAGCACTGCTTTTTCTAGCACTATATAATTTCGAGCGGTATTAATCAGAGCAATAGAGATAAGTGACTTTTCACCTACGCACACTAGTAAACGTGTAAACCCGTGTGAAGTTGCTTTTGTTTCTTCCAAACTGAAAATCATCGCATCTCGTTGCTTCGACTTTTATCACTTTTTAGCATTTTTGGTCGATTATGTTCAGCAGCTTCTTCCGGTTTCTGATCAAGAATAAAAAAATATTCAGATACAAGTTTAAAACATATAACTCAACATATAACTATTAACTGAATATTTGTCCAGCTGCTCAAAACATAGCATTGCAAGCAAAACAGCTCTTTGTAAATATTTTCCTCAACTGATTGCACGAACACATTCGTACGTTAAAAGGTCTATAGGTTTTGTCTAAGACAAGACGTGACAGCTGGTCACCGTTACATTCAACCAATTTGAACCGGCTGCTCATTGGCTGAATCCGATAACGCAATCGTCACGTAGAAAATACAACGAGGTTACTTTTCACTGTAAAGCAGTGATGCTGGAGAGTAATAATTTAGCTATTATAATTGTTCATAAATAATGATGCAAAAGTATGCAAGGTACATGATATTACCGAGTAATGTATTTCACTGTTATAACTTTAAAAATGCATTGATTAATCGTTTTTTACTATTTCGGTTGAAGTCCAAGAAACTTAGGAAGAAAAAACTTGGGTACCAAGAAACTTAGGAAGAAAAAATTTGATAGTAGAAGCATGGGCGCAACTACGGGGGGGCTAGGGAGGGCTTCTGCCCCCTCTAGAAAGTGTTTAGCCCCCCCTAGAATTTTCCAGAGAATGATTGTATTCAATATAAATACATTCTATACTACTTATCAGAGCATCAAAATCAACACAAATTGAGATGTCGTCATTCATTGGCTAAGGACTAGTTATGATCCAGGATCGTTTCTCAAGCCTTGCTCTCTTACTCATCTTACCAGTCAGACAAGAGCTGTAGTAACTCGTGCCGTATCAAGAAGTTGTCGCCATTTTACTCGGTTTTAGGCTGTGTTTCACCAGTTCCTGCGCCCCTTACTTTCTGTTGCCGGTATGGTTTGCTGAAGAGAAGTGATTTCACAGGGTTGTCGTCCGGCATCCCTACGACGTGACCGGCCCACCGCAACCTATTGTCTTTCGCCAGGTGCGCAATGGGGTTCTCTCCAAGCAGCGCTTGTAGCTAATGGTTCATGCGCTGTCGCCGTTATCCGTCGTCCGTTTGTACTCAACCGTAGATAATCCACAGCACCTTCCGTTCGAAAACACCAAGAGGACTTCCGTAGAGGACTACCGGTTATATCAGAGTTTTGTAGCTTTTGTATTGAAGTAGTCATGTCCGATCAGCACTGTGATTGGTGCGTACGTATGTAATGTCTGTGAAGAACGGGCCGTCGATGAGAACGTGGTCAATTGTTTTGCTGTACGTTGGTCGAGGAAAGAAGGGACTTTGGACTGCCAGCCCGCTTGCCGTTGTCGTTCGTCACGGTGTACAGGCTATGCGGGCCGATCACCGACTAATATAAGTCTTCCCTTCTGTTCATGTCCCTAATGACAATCTTGGTGTTTCTACGCGAGCAGCTATCGTAAAGTTTCTCCAGCTGTGCGTAGAACGTTTCTTTTTCTGCATCAGGTCTTCCTTCGTGAGGGCAGTGCACATTGGGAATAGTGTAGTTGTAGAACCAGCCTTTTATTCTCAACAAACACAACCTGTCGCTGATTGCCTGCCACTTCATCACACGACTCTGCATCCTGCACAGCACTATAAAACCGCTACCAAGCTCATTGGTTGTGCCACCGCTTCGGTGGTTCTGTGCCTTGCGGTCACAAATCCACCGTACCTTCTCTCCTTTCAGGCAAAGCTCCTGGAGCGCAACGATGTCGAAGTGGCGGGATTCTAGCTGATCCAGCGGAATCCAGTCGACATCCGGCGCGTTGAGCGATCTACTGTTACATGTACCGAGCTTCTAATCGTCGTCCTTATTTCGTCGGCTGGGTCATTGCCTATTGTTCCGGTTCGTTTTGAATTCTTGATTCTTCGTAGTATGTTTATTTTAGAATGCTGCCTTACTAGGGCTGCGATGCCTAGTCTCGCGACGGGGCTGCCGCCATAGGTGTAGCTGGCGAGACACCGCATTTCATAGTTCAGCCGTTCGGTCCGGATCAGTCGCTGTTTGAGCAGCCCCTAGCCTGTGGGGTTCAGACAAGCTGCTCTCTAAGGAGAACAACTACCCCTTTTGGTTGCTCGTATCACAGTCGGTAACACGTGGAGGTAGGAATAGTGCATTATGCCTTGAACCACACTGGGGTCTATTTTATTCCAGCTAGTACGGGTGTGCTGTTAAAAAGCACTGCCCAGCCATTTACCAAACCTGGCTCTCCTCAATATCAAATCAGTGTTGCTGAAAGAGGTTGGCGTTGACGCTGTGTTCAAGATATTCAGTACATCTTCGGAGATTCTATCCCGAAGTGATTTTTTCTGCTGTTACGACACTATTTTAAGCGTTATTGAATAAGCATATTAAAACTTTTTTTTCGTTTTTTTTTAAATTTCATACATGAAAACTAGCCCCCACTAGAATTTTCCTTAATTGCGCTCATGAGTAGAAGTATGCTTTATTGAACATAAAATAATAAATAAAAATTGAGTATTATTCGCCTACATATTGCAATTTTAATTTGTTTTATTTTCATTGACCTGCAGAAGTTGTTAAAAATAATCATTCTGGCATCAACGGTATGGAACGTTCGAAAAAATTTCGACGGGGATGACGGCCGTTACGAAAAGAAAAATAAGAAGCCAGCTGTCGCGTCTTGTCTTAGGGTTTTGTGTCTTTTCCAGTAGTCTACTATTTCTTGACAGTTTGTTGTGAGTGTGTTGGAGAGCTCACTGTTATAACTTTAAAAATGCATTGATTAATCGTTTTTTACTATTTCGGTTGAAGTCCAAGAAACTTACGAAGAAAAAACTCGGGTACCAAGAAACTTAGGAAGAAAAAATTTGATAGTAGAAGTATGCTTTATTGAACATAAAATAATAAATAAAAATTGAGTATTATTTGCCTATATATTGCAATTTTAATTTGTTTTATTTTCATTGACCTACAGAAGTTGTTAAAAATAATCATTCTGGCATCAACGGTATGGAACGTTCGAAAAAATTTCGACGGGGATGACGGCCGTTACGAAAAGAAAAATAAGAAGCCAGCTGTCGCGTCTTGTCTTAGGGTTTGTGTCTTTTCCAGTAGTCTACTATTTCTTGACAGTTTGTTGTGAGTGTGTTGGAGAGCTCACTGTTATAACTTTAAAAATGCATTGATTAATCGTTTTTTACTATTTCGGTTGAAGTCCAAGAAACTTACGAAGAAAAAACTCGGGTACCAAGAAACTTAGGAAGAAAAAATTTGATAGTAGAAGTATGCTTTATTGAACATAAAATAATAAATAAAAATTGAGTATTATTTGCCTATATATTGCAATTTTAATTTGTTTTATTTTCATTGACCTACAGAAGTTGTTAAAAATAATCATTCTGGCATCAACGGTATGGAACGTTCGAAAAAATTTCGACGGGGATGACGGCCGTTACGAAAAGAAAAATAAGAAGCCAGCTGTCGCGTTTTGTCTTAGGGTTTTGTGTCTTTTCCAGTAGTCTACTATTTCTTGACAGTTTGTTGTGAGTGTGTTGGAGAGCTACGCTAAAACTTTAGGTTGTGGTTGCATATTGGTTGTCGTGTTTATCGGTTTTGTTGTGATTGATATTTCTTATTGTGTGTATAATACCAGCATATACAGTGTTGAGTCCCTCAGTGTCTGTGCGTTTGTTGATACTATTTTCTGTGTTAGCAATATGGCATACTTCTATAAACGGTAGAGCGTGTGGTTTATCGTGTCTGTCTATAATTTTCGTTTGGTGAAAATCGAATCTGTGTTTTTGTGTGATGCTGTGGTACATTAGTGCTGTTTTTTTTCTTTTAGTGAACTAATTTTGTTGTGTTGCGTTGTAGCCTTGCTGTAGTAGTTTGTCTCAAGTGTTGTAGTACTTTCGGTGTCCGCTGATTATTGTTTTAAGCATGTTTGTTGTCATTCCGACGTAGCAGGCGTCGCAATTTTTGCATGGTATCTTGTATATGACGTTGTTTTGGTGCTCCTGGGGGACGGGGTCTTTAACTTTTGTGAGTAATTGTCCAACTGTTTTTATGTTGCGGTGTGCTAGTCGTATGTTTTTGTATTCGTTTTTCAGGTGTTTGTCGATTCGGTACGACAGGTATGGAATGTATGGTATTGAACGGTCAGTATATTTCAGGTTTTCATCGGATGATTCTTGTGGTGTAACAACGTTTTCTTGCCTGCGGTTTATGAGTCTGTTCCTGAGCGATTTTGGGTAAGTGTTGAGACTCAATTGTTGATGGATGATACGGGCTTTGTCGGCGTCTTGTAAATGAGTGGATAGTTTGTCGACTCGTCGAATGAAATTCTTGGCCATGTTTATTTTTTGATGGAGCGGGTGGAACGAGTTATAATCCAAGAACCTGCCACTGGCTATAGGTTTCATATACCATTCTGTTTGAATTTTTTGGTTTTCCTGTCTTATCAGTGTCATGTCCAGGAACGGTAGTCGTTTGTTGTTTTCCATTTCATATGTAAATTGAATATGTTCATTATAGCTGTTGAATGTTTTTAGTACATGGCCTATTTGATTTTCAGGGATTGCTAGTTGAAGATCGTCTACATATTTTTTGATGAACGGAGGTTTGAAGTTTAATGACTGTGTTACTGTGTCTAGTAGCGTTCCCATAACTAAGTCTGCTATTATGGGCGAGAGAGGATTCCCCATTGCAGCTCCAAATACTTGTTGGAAATGTTGTTCGTTGTACTTGAAGTAACTTGATTCGATACAAAATTCAGCTATTTCGATGAACAAATCTAGGTTTATGTTTGTATTAACTTTGATCTTCTCCCATTGTTTTATTATGTTGTGTGTGACTAGGGCTTTAGGAATTGATGTGAACAGCGATATGACGTCTAGAGAAATTAGAATATAGTCTGGTGGCAGTGTAATCGAGCAGATAAAGTTGCAGAACGTGAACGAATCTTTTATGTTGTATTGGCTATCAATGGAATTTTGTATGATTTTTCCGATGCATTTCAATAGGTTGTAAGCGGGAGCGGCCATTTATTTAGATTAAAAAAAAATCCGGAGATAATAAAATAAACCACTTTTTTTTTCAAACTAATATTTTATCTCTAATCCCGCAGCAAACTTCACTTTTGCCAAAGCCAAGTAAACATCATTCAGAACTTAACATGAACTTTAAAGTGAAAATGAAGTACGACATAGACTTCTCCTGAACTTTCGTGCTGATTACGGATAAAATGCTTAGGGCATCTTCAGCGGTGGTCCAAATCGTTGTTTTGTTCTTTTTTTGGAACAAACTCAAATTCACTGCTGCACCGGTGGTGTAAATTTTGTTTTATACCAGATCTAAATTGAAAAAAATTGAAACTGGTATACGTTTTGTCTATTTTTGTCACATTTTGGAACAAGTAATAGATCGTTCTAAAACCCTTTATACGCTACCAATAGGTAGGTAAAATATTTTAATTGAATACCTCATTTTTAGCTATACCTTTAGCTATATCTTTAGCTATATTTTTAGCTATATTCCTAGCTATAGCCATATTTTTAGCTATAGCTTATTACGAAATTTAAAACCATTTTTGTAAAAATGCTATATCTCGAGATTGGCTCATATTACCACGAGGTGATAAGTGTTTCTTATGTAAAATTTTCCGAGAAACACGATGAAACTTTCAAATTTAAAATTAACTCAGCTACATTTGCCGAAAAATGCAAATTTAGTTCTAAAATAGAAAAATAATCCATCTGGCAACACTCCCGGTCAAAAATAATATTTTTTCTGGATTCCTTGGTTTATTTTCTTCAAAATTCACTCATCACATTTTTTCGACTATAAACTATAAAATAAATTAGTTACGAAAATTACAACTATTTTCGTAAAAATGTTATATCTCGAGATTGGCTCATACTACCTCGGGACGATAGTTGTTTCTTACGTGAAATTTTCCAAGGAACACGATGAAATTATCAAATTTAAAATAAAAATGGCTGCATTTGCCGAAATATGTAAATTTAGTTTTCAAATACAAAAATAATATCTGGCAACACTTCCAGTCAAAAATTATATTTTTTTGGATTCCTTGGTTTATTTTCTTCAAAAATCATTTATCAGTATTTTGCGGACGTCCTACATATATGAATTGTAAGAAAAAGAAAAACAGAATTTTAAACAAAAATTGCCTGACTTTGTCACAAAGAGGGGGGTATTCCAATCGACACCAAAATTGGGATTTTTTCATAGCGAACCTAGATGAATAATTCCCCCAGCTTTTAACCAAATCCGTGATGGTCGTGTTCAAGTTTATTCTTTTCCGTGGTCACTTCGTATGGAAGGACCCATATAGAAGCCGATCTTAAAATTTTATTTTCTCGACTACGTATCTATATAAGTCGTTTGAGCTGCAAAATTTGACGTAACACCGACTGGAAACCATGGGTAATATATTAAAACCATTACAATTTGGTTTGGCATTTGAAGATACTAAAAACAATCTCTTGAACCACTGTAAGCGCATTTTTAGCAACTCGTTATCTCGATGGACCCTCTTTGCGGCTTTTCATCAAACATTTCAGCATTTTGAGCCAGAATCGCAATGCACTAGATAAACATCACTATAGGCAATGCGGTGCTTCAGCATAATTTGTACAAATGCAGTATGCGTTTTCCTTGATTTTAGCAGCTGCATCTGCTATTACCCGAGTACGATTTTGGGGCGCATAATCTGCTCAAAAGCACCAGTACTGGGAAATAAAATAGCTTATTCGTTTGCCGCTGTCAGGCGAGCAGGTCAAACAGTACCCACAAAGTGCATTTCAGGTATCTTTGCAGCTCTAATTAAATTTAATTTGACTCGATGCAGCATCCATTTGTGCTTTTATATTTTCTTACATTCATTTATTTTTGATCCTCTTCCTTGCCACCTATTTACTCCGGGCGTAACGCTGCGGAATCCACTTGACTGGTGCGAATGAGGGCTCTTTTGATTGCGTCGCCGTTTGCGGAAGTCCATTCTGCGTTCACACAAACATGCGCATTAGGGTGTGATAAATTTTGTAAACTAGAAAAGCACCGAGCTTGCCGCAATAGAAATACTCACATTATCTTCATACTAAACTCTAGCGTTCCATTTAAAGCTTTTACAAGATTGACGGCACTGTCATTATATGAAGACCATTCACATTTAGTTCTTTCCCAACAAAATTTTCTACTCGATTATTACCACTGCGATTAGTAATTCAACTAATCCGTATTGGATTTTGCAGATAGTACTGAAAACAGCATCAATCAAGGAAAATTCCCACTGACGTGGACACAATAGCTGTTCACCTTTGGGACTACAAATGACATCGAAATTTGACCCACCCTGATGTTCACACCGGAGTGCACACTGTAATACCTTCCGCGGTATCAGCGAGTTGGTATGGCAAAAGTCGTACATTTTCCATTTACGAAAGCAATAAATTGCGCACAGAGTGCCGCCATAGCTGTGGGGAAATTATGCCAAGATACGCTCTTTTAAATGAATTTACATTGTAAGGATACGCTTTCCATTCTGTGGCATTGTGGCTTTAGAATTTCACCCTAATGACCGGCTGAGCATGAATGCGCTAAATTGAATATACGTAACAATGAATGGAGGTCAGCGTGGCGCAGGTTCTGAGATCGAATAGATTATATTTTTTTCGCGCAAAGTTGTGTTATTGTTTCATTTCCGGGAGATTTATGTTGACTTTCTTTTGTGAACTGAAAATCCGGAATAATTTTCAAAGCTTCACAATTGTTTTGCGTGAACAACTGTGATTCCACTGTAAGTCAATAATTGGCAAAGACTCTGTCTCTGGTAAAAATGATTATAGTTACCAATTGCTTTTCATCCATCGCGAAAAGTAAACAATTCAATAAAACTAAATTGCAACACGAAAACAATCCAAGCATAAAGATACACTTTCTGTGATATAACGAAAAAAAAAAAAAAATTGATGAAATTTGCCAAAACCACCCGAAAGTAAGCGGTAGGAAACCATTGCACGAGCAAAGTATGATTTAGAGTTCGCTGCCGAAAGAGCTGTCCTTCAAGAGAAGATGACGAAATTAAGACTATTGTACCCGTTGGGTGATTGCTTTCAATTAAATCACAACTGCGTGGGTTTGATGCGGTTTGTGGCTAGGATATAGAGTATTGATTTTTGTAGCCTACGGCACCCAAAATTTATTAGGAATCGTACCACAGCAGTAAGCGTGTGTCTATAGAATTATCGAACGAGGAAAACACTTTAATCCATAAGAATGATTTTATATTGTTTTTGGTCAATTTGATTAGGTTTCATTGTTTTAGAAGAATTTTGGATGTCTCTCAAGTAAGCTGCAAAACAATATCAAAATTGGACCAACTCATCAACCTTCTTTATTTTCAAGTTACTTCATGCTTATCTGTCATCATAGCTTGAATGCTATTACCAACTTTTCGAACGGGTATGGCAAAAAGGTAATCTAGTATAACGTGAGTCTAGTAATCAGCGACTTATCCGAAACTAGAAAGCAGTTTCGTCTATCATTATGATGAATCCCAATTCTGAGCGCAGAACTCCCGGCTATTTCAATAAACTGGTGAAAATGGTAAAGATTGGCGATTGCATTATAGTTCAAGACAGTATACATAGGGTAGGGAACCTATTTCAAGCAGCCGTGTATTGAGACGAAATACTGTAAATGTGTGTAAAGTGAAATATAATGAAGTTGATTTAGCAAACTTTAAAAATAATCAATTGGAGTTCGCAATCGAGGAATACTATCTTATTCCCATTAAACCTATTTTAAGCAGTCTACAGGTCATTTGCAGGGGATTTTCTTCAGCACCTAAGTGGCGCCTTAATGGCGAAAATTTAGGTTATCTTTTTTCGATTGATGCTTCTTCAAAGGTTTTTCGGTGAATCAACTCATCGGTTTTTGCCTTTCTCGTAGAAAGGTATAGCAATCACCTGCAAAACTGAAGATATAAAAGTGCTCTGTCATATATCACTCGACTCAGTTCGACGAGCTGAGCATTTTCTGTATTTGTGTGTGTATGTGCAAATTTTTATTTTCACTCTTCTTTCTCAGAGATGACTGGACCGATTTTCATTAAATAATTGCAAATGAAAGGTCTAGTTGCCCAAAAGGCCTTATTAAATTCCATTGTAATCGGATTTTTAGTTTAGAGGTTATGCATCAAAATGTAAAAATCACGAAACATTCCAATCTCAGAAACAACACTACCGATTTGATAATTGGTTTTAAACGAACGGGCTACCTAAAAACCTAAATTAATCCACCTAGCGGTCAGACCCAGCCTTTCTCATTCAATTTTTTATTTGTAAAAATAGATTTACATGAACGCTTCAATCCAATAAATGTATATTCACTCTTTAGGTTCTAAAATATTGATGTTGCAATCTTCACATATAAAAATGCAGTCAAGTCTGTCTGTCTGTCTGATCCATATAGGCCCAAAAACTACCGAACCGATCGACGTGAAAATTTGTATGTAGGGGTTTTTGGTGCCGATAAAGGTTCCTATGATAGTTTGAGACCCCTCCCTCTTCTGGAAGGGAGGGGTCCCATACAAATGAAACATAAATTTCTGCACAACTCAAGAACAAACCAAGCAAATGAAACCGAATTTGGCATGTGGATGTTTTAAGGGGTAACTAATATGTCCATAATAGTTGGATGAAACACAAATTTGTGCACATCTCGAGAATTAATCAACCAAATGGAACAAAATTTGGCAGGTAAATGTTTTTAGTGGTAACAAATATGTACATAATGTTTTGAAACCCGACTCCCTTTCTATAAGAGAGGGATCCCATGAGAATGAAACACAAATTTCGCACAGCTCATGAACCAATCAAGAAAATACAACCAAATTTGGTATGTGAATGTTTTTAGATGTAACAAATATGCCCATAATGGTTTGACGCCCCTCCCTCTTCTGGAAGTTTATGTTTCTTCACAAATTTCTGCACATCTCGCGAACTAATCAACTAAATGGAACCATATTGGCAGGTGAATGTTTTTAGTGGTAACAAATATGTTCCATAATCGACCTCAGACAACATTTTGGATTGTAAGATGGCAACTTCCGGTTTTTGGAAAACAGCCTGAAATGGACGACTCCCATTGAATATTAGTATTTCTGGAACCAGAAAGATCCACAGAAGCTAAAAATTGATCACAGACACAATCTTGAATTTTAAGATGGTGACTTCCGGTGTCTGGCAAACAGCCGGAAATGACCAAATACCATTCAATATGAATGTTTTCGGAACCAGAATTACGCCCAGATGACAGAAATTGATTTCACAGGCAATTTTAAAGTCCAATATGACGACTTTCGGCTTCTGAAAAACAGTCTAAAGTGACCAAATATCACCCAATATGAGTTTTTCTTTAACCAGTATCCTAAATACCATTTTGAAATCCAAGATGGCGACTACCGGTTTGTGAAAAACAGCCTAAAATAAACAAATACTATCCAATACGAGTATCTCTGGAACCAGAATGATGCAAGGAGCTAACAATTGACCTCAGGCATCATTTTGAATAGCTAAATGGCAACTCATAGGCAACTGTCGTAAATGACCGAATGATACTCAATATGGATATTTCCGAAAACGTGATGATGCATAGAAACCAAACATTGACCCTGGACACTATTTTGAATTTGAAGACGACCACTTTTAGTTTCTGGAAAACAACCAAAAATACCTCCCAATATGGGTATTTCCGGTGTCAGATTGATGCCAGAAAGTCTGCTGATAATGACAGAATACCACCCAATACGAATATATTCAGAATTAAGGCGATGTACAGAAGCCAAAAGACGAGGATGTTGTCATTTCGATAAAACCAATTATTTCAAACGATTTGTTATTTGACTTTGATCATATCCTATGGTCGATTCGTCGTGCATTTGCAGACTTCAAACAAACCGCAAGAAATCAATGAACTTGGAACGTTCAAATAGTACGACACCACATTTAAATTATGTAGAGGCCACATATATCGATCAAAGCAGGTATAGTTTTAAGAAGTCTTTGAATTTCTCTTCTTTCCATAACTTTTGAGCCACATATCAAATTGTTATGAAGTTTGTTATTTGTAAGTTTGAGAGATGACTCGTTCGTATGACACTAGTTATGTTCAAATAAGTCATGTAATCTTTGAGATAATAGACTTTCGTTGTTTTAATAACAATTTAATACATAACGGTTGCTTAAGTTCGATTATAATCAAATGAAATGGGAACGTGTAGGGCACCACGTGTTCAATCATAATTCATCAGTTAACCCTTAACTAGCCCGCTCATCTGACAATAATAATCAAATCGGTTGTGTAGTTTCTGAGATAATGAAGTTTCGTGATTTTCACAAGTCGGCACATTACAAATGAAGTTACAGTTCGATTACAGTAAAAGTCAATAGGGTCTTCTGAGGCAGCTAGACCATTCATTTGACACTAATTTTGTGGAAATCGGGTCAGCCATCTCTGAGAAAAGTGAGTGAGCTCCAAGTAGTCATCGGAATATGTTCCTTTGCATAGCTGGATTTCACATTTTTAAACATAACAGGCAAAGTAATAGTCCGATTGCAAAACAAATCAACTGGGTCTTATGAGGCAATTAGACCTTCAATTTGACACTGATTTTATGAAAATCGGTACAGCCATCTCTGAGAAACATGAGTGAGATTAAACAGTCTTCAGAACACGTTTCTTTTCATAACTTTTGAACCACAAGTTCAATCTTTATGAAATTAAAAACTTAAGGGTTTTCTAGGTAGCCCGTTCTTTTGAGACCAATTTTGTTCAAATCGGTTGTGTAGTTTCTGAGATATTGATGTTTCATGATTTTCACATTTTTAAACATAACCTCTAAACTAAAAATCCGATTACAATAAAATTCAACAGGGTCTTATGGGGCAACAGGACCTTTCATTTGCAATTAATTTCATGAAAATCGGTCCAGCCATCTCTGAGAAAAGTGAGTGAGAATAAAAATCTGCACATACACACACACACATACACACACACACACACACACACACATACAGAAAATGCTCAGCTCGTCGAGCTGAGTCGAGTGATATATGCCATTCGGCCCTTTGGAGCACTTTTATACTTTCGGTTTTGCAAGTGATTGCTATACCTTTCTAGGAGAAAGGCAAAACCCTCAACTTTTGAATTTTAAAAAGATTGAACATGTGATTCAAAAGTTATGGAAAGAAACGTGTTCTGGAGACTGTTTAATCTCACTCATGTTTCTCAGAGATGGCTGGATCGATTTTCATTAAATCAGTGTCAAATGGAGGGTCTAGTTGCCTCCTAAGACCCTATTGATTTGTTTTGCAATCGGACTATTACTTGGCCTGTTGTGTTTACCCTATTGAATTTCGAAGACACTGCAGATGATGAAATGACTTATATCATATAAGGATTCCAGAGTATGAATGTTACAGATCCTGGCATTGACGATGGATTCCAACTATTTCCTGATGAATGCTGTTGACAGTATGATCAAATATATTGAAGCTGCTTTACGAACTAGTTTCAGTTTTGTCATATAACTTACATTTTAAGTTTAATAAAGCGGGCAATGTATATAGTTTGCGAGAATGCGAAAATGAACGGGAATAGAAGGTGTGACTTTAGGCTTAGAAAAAATTTCCCTCGTCCAGACGGGAATTTTTTTCTAAGCCTAAAGTCACACCTTCTATTCCCGTTCATTCAGATCTTGCTCCACCTGGTCTACCCATCTTGCTCGCTGCGCTCCTGGTCGTCTTCTTCCTGCCGGATTCGAGGCAAACACCATCTTCGCAGGGTATTTGTCCGGCATTCTTGCAACGTGCCCTGCCCAGCGTATCCGTCCAGCTTTAGCCACCTTTGGAATACTGAGTTCGCCGTAGAGTTGCGCGAGCTCATGGTTCATCCTTCACCTCCATATTCCGTTCTCCTGCACGCCACCAAAGATCTTCCTTAGTACGCGTCGTTCGAAAACTCCGAGCACTCGCAGATCCTCCTCGAGCATTGTCCACGTTTCATACCCGTAGAGAACAACCGGTCTTATGAGCGTTTTGTACAGGATACACTTCGTACGGGAGCTCAGTCTGTTCGACCGCAATTGCTTGTGGAGCCCATAGTAGGCACGACTTCCGCTGATAATACGCCTCCGGATCTCATGGTTGGTATCGTTGTCCTCGGTTACCAGTGAGCCAAGATAGACAAATTCGTCGACTACCTCGAACTCATCGCCGTCGATCGTAATGCTACTGCCTAAACGATGTCGGTCGGCTTTGGTTCTGCCGGCTAGCATTAACTTCGTTTTAGACGCATTTATCTGCAACCCAATCCTCGCTGTTTCGCGTTTCAGTCTGGTATACTGTTCTGCCACCGCTGCGGTTGTTCTGCCGACAATGTCCATGTCATCAGCAAAGCAAACGAATTGACTGGATTTGTTGAAAATCGTACCCCGCGTGTTTATGTCCGCTCGATTCATTACACCCTGTAGCGCAATATTGAATAGCAGGTAAGAGAGACCATCACCCTATCGAAGCCCCCTGCGGGATTCAAATGGACCCGACAATCCACCCGAAATCCGCACACAGCACTGCGTCCCATTCACCGTAGCCTTTATTAGTCTAACCAGCTTCTTTGGAAAACCGTTTTCGTCCATGATCTTCCATAGCTCTTTTCGGTCGATAATGCATACGCGGCTTTAAAGTCAATATATAGGTGGTGCGTGCGGAAAATGATTTGGGAAAGCACTTAGTAGGCGGCATTCAGGACGGAGATCGCACGATAGTTCCCACAGTCCAGTTTGTCGCCTTTCTTATAGATGTGACAGATAACCCCATCCTTCCACTCCTCCGGTAGCTGTTCTGTATCCCAAATTCTTGCAATCAGCCGGTGCAAACGAATAGCCAGCTTTTCCAGGCCCATCTTTATTAGCTCCGCTCCGTGGCCATCCTTGCCAGCCGATTTATTGTTTTTTTAGCTGCTTGATGGCATCCTTAACGCACATTTCGGCTCGCGGCACAAAGCCTCTGCGGGATACGTTGAGCTTCTGAGAAAACTTTCGCGTTTCCTGAGAATGATGCAGCTGTTCAAGCTCTGCAACTCCTCCTCCTCCAGGCGGCACTTTTTCTCCCGGAAGATTTGGGTTCGCTGCATCTTCTTCTGTCTATGTCTTTCAACGTTCTGACGAGTGGCACTGCGCATCTTCGCCGCCCGCGCAGCGTTCTCCTCATCCATCACCCTCCTACATTCGTCGTCGAACCACTCTTTTCGTTGGGTTCGTCCCACATGACCGATGACGTTCTCCGCTACGCTGTTGATGGCTGTTCTGATGGTGTTCCAACAGTCCTCGAGAGGAGCTTCCTCCAGCTGGTCCTCTTCCGGCAGCGTAGCTCGCCCCTAACCTGGAGTACAGACGCCGTTTTGAGCCGCTCCTAACATGGAGGTCAGACGCTCGGAAACTCAAAAGACCAGCACCAGCATACGACAATTTAATTGGCTAAAACACCTTGCCGGAGACAACGGAGATTGCGGGTCCCGTTTGGACGAGGGAAATTTTTTCTAATCCTAAAGTCACACCTTCTATTTCCGTTCATTTTCGCATTCTCGCAAACTACATACATTGCCCGCTCTACTATACTGAAGCTTTTCCATTTAAGGTTAAAGCGTCTCAAATAAAAAAAAAAATACTGAAGCTGGCTCTTCAATTCTCAATTTTCGTTGCGTGTAATGAAGTCGAATATCTGCTGGAAATTTGCAGAAAGAAATTCACTTTGGAATTCAGAATAGAGATTGTTTCTACATTGAAATAATAAAAAAATGAGCGGTTTAAGAGTAAGCAAACACTTTTAACATAAAAAAGTCGATTGTTTTGACGTGGAACTACGTCTCCCAGGAAGTTCGATTACATGGGAGTGTACAATAAAAATTTAAAACGGTAAAGGGGAGAAAATATGTCCAATTTCAAATACTAGCTGGTCGGTTAGTTTTCAATGAATTTTCTTCGTTCTTGCGACAATCGATTAGAAAGTAATTTATGCATCCGTCCAAATACGCCAAAAATATAATTTGATTATTCGAACTCTTGGACAATTGGGTTGTTTGGCTACTCACGGATTTCTGATTTTTATATATCAGGTGAAAAAGTGTAGTTTTCTGGGCGAAACGTGATTTAAAAAAATTGTATATCATTGTCAAGCCTTGTTGAAAAGCCGATTTCTACCCTTGATTGGTCGCTTGATGCTTGCTTTCCCTAGCCCGGCCGACAGAATTATATACCTAGTAAACCGGGAATGCACTTTTTGGTCTATATAAGAGCCTACTTCTGCTCAGTTTACTAGTTGATGGCCACTATGACGGTCCAAACTAAGCACCAGCGGGTAGCAGCAGTAGCGGTTCGCTTCAGCACATGCATTGGTGCATTCAGGGTGATCGCGAATTCTTTGAATGATATACGCTAATAATTTTTTTGATACCAAATGTCTTAGAATGAAACGTCGAAATCTGGTGTTATCTCGAAAAAAAAAATTTCGAAAAAAATTGACTTTCTGCGACTTAGAAATTTTTGATATAAGGAAGATTGCCAGCTCAACAATTTCTAAGTCCCAAAAGTCGATTTTTTCGATTTTTTTTTTCGAGATAACACCAGATCTCGACGTTTCATGCATTTTTAAGACATTTGGTTTCGAAAAAAAATGAGATCGACAATTTCATGAACTTGTGCTTTTTTTCATCGATATTTTTCGTGTAACTTCGACCACTTTGAGGCACGTATCGCAAAGTCCGATAGAGCAGTAGTTTCGCATGGAGGCTTTTTTCGAGAAGACTATCCCGGAACGTCACACCGCCGTAACGCATCTAAAAACGATCGATCAAAAATCAAAGCGGGTTGAACCTTTCTGCTTGTTTCAAATATTTACACGAAAGTCTAAAGGATGTTGCAAATAGAGCAAGATCGCGCGAAATGACCTATGGTCGAATATCGACCATTTTTGATTTGAATAAAACTTTGCACACGTATTTGGTTTAGAAAACTGAGCATTTTTACAGATGGAGAGATTTTTTACACCCATGAGATACATTCTAAAAGGGCGTATGCCTTTTGATATAGGTTTTATTCGAAGCATTGTAGCCCAGAAACCGTTGGTTGTATAGAAAATCTGTCTGAGAATGAGTTGTAGGGAATTAAAAATGCACCATATAAAAATATACACTGTGCAAAAAAAGTTTTTTTTTGACCAAAAAAAAATAAAAATAAACATTAAATTTCAATTAAAAAAAAAAAATTAGAATTTTTTTTATTTTTTTTTAAAGAAACTTGACGTTAATACGCAACTTTTAAAAAAAGTCCAGGATGGAGAAATGAAAAATAATTTTTTTATAATAGATTAATTTTTTTATAAAAATTCTAATTTAATCATTTTTCAAAATATTTGTATTCTGATGATTTTAAAAGATGCAGAGAGTCATTGTAAATCAAACAGCTCTTGGTGGTAAACATTCTAAAGGCATTGGTTTTCGAGTTATTTTAAATTTAAGCTCAATAAATTATTAATATTTCGGAAAATACACGTTTTTTTTATTTGCCCATGGTTCTCCAGCAAAAACCATACGTTCATTGGAATGCTTGATCAAAAATATACAATTCATTCTTTGACAACAAAACGATTGGATAAATAACTTAAGCGCTAAACCTTAGCCTACCTACACGTTCCCCCTTGCCGAATGTTTTATAAAAAAATATGTTTGTCGTGCAACACTACCTACTTGTTTACTAATAATAACTGTTTGTAAAGTACGCAACCAATAACTACTGGGTTACCTATAATATCTGTTTTCGTTTATAAATACGATTGCGCTTCTCCAGAAGTGTTAGTAACAGTTTGCATTTTGTGAAGATGAATAAAGTGAAAATGGAATACATCAAGCCCAAATACTGTAAACCCATTTCTGGTCATCGGTGCTCATCAAGCTTACGCAAATTAAACGAAAACGTTATTGCAAAATTAAAAATATTGGACAGTCAAGCTCATCCTAATACATCTTTATCAATTTGTGATTCGTGTAGTTATTGGAATGATAGTCAAGCCACCATTCATCCCTTCGTGGTTTACTATTCAGAATCTGGAACACTTAAGAATATCAGCTTCATCATAATATCGGAAGTACTCCATCATAATACTGTTGCGGTTCAGGTGTTCATTGCCAAATTAATGAGTTTTTTGAAAACATCAATAGAGTTAAATGAAGCGATATTAATGTCTGATGGAGCTGCCTCACAATATAAAAATAGAAAAAAATTTGCAAGTCTTTGCAAGTTCGAAACAAAATATAACGTCGATGCAGAGTGGCATTTTTTGCGACTTCTCATGGTAAAGGCCCATGCGATGCAATTGGTGGCATATTAAAACGAATGGCAGGAAATGCAAGTTCAGCTAAAGAACATGAACATCCCATATCAAGCGCAAAAGAATTGAGTAATTGTAATAAAAGTTCATCAAAAATGTCATTTAGTTGGGTATCATATGAAGAATATGAACAAGGAGTAACAGAATGGAGCAATATTTTCAAAAAATCTATAATAATAGCTGCCACACAAAAGTATTACTCTTTTGCTCCGATTTCAGAAAATAAGATACAAACGAAGCTGTTTTCAAAAGATGACGAAACATTTACTTATGATGTATATAAAATATAAGGTGAAACTAGTTCTATAAAGTATCTATGTCAAAAAAAAATTTGTTCCTAAGATAATAAAACTCGAAAATAAATATTTGATTCTTATATATATTTATATCACTTAGAACATTTAACTCTTTTCTTGAGAACCGTTCGCCCAATCGTTTTGTTGTCAAAAAATGAATTGTATATTTTTGATCAAGCATTCCAATGATCGTATGGTTTTTGCTGGAGAACCATGGACAAGTAAAGAAAAACGTGTATTTTTCTAAATAATTATAATTTTTCGAGTTTAAATTTAAAATAACTCGAAAACCAATGCCTTTAGAATGTTTACCACCAAGAGCTTTTTGATTAAAAATGACTCTCTGCATCTTTTAAAATCATCAGAATACAAATATTTTGAAAAATGTTTGAATTAGAATTTTCATAAAAAAAAATAATCTACCATAAAAAAATTATTTTTTATTTCTTCATCCTGGACTTTTTTTTAAAAGTTGCGTATTGACGTCAGGTTTCTTTAAAAAAAAAAAAAAAAATATATTCTACTCTTTTTTTTTAAATCGAAATTTAATGTTTATTTTTGATTTTTTTTGGTCAAAAAAATTTTTTTGTACAGTGTATTTTTTTTTATGGTGCATTTTTAATTCCCTACAACTCATTCTCAGACAGTTTTTCTATACAACCAACGGTTTCTGGGCTACAATGCTTCGAATAAAACCTATGCTAAAAGGCATACGCCCTTTTAGAATGTAATTCATGGGTGTAAAAAATCTCTCCACCTGTGAAAAATGCTCAGTTTGCTAAGCCGAATACGTGTGCAAAGTTAAATTCAAATCAAAAATGGTCGATTAAATTTTCGCGTATTTCCAGGCGATTTGAAATGATTTTGCTCAATATAATCATTACCCTCTTTGGATATTCCAAAAAAAAAAAAAAAAAAAATATAGATATATATATATATATATATATATATATATATATATATATATATATATATATATATATATATATATATATATATATATAAGTAAAAGTCTTTTTTGTCTTGGCGTTGGCCAGTAGTTATCGATTGAAACAACGGTGATTAATTTGTATGCAAAATACCGAAAAAATGTCGATTCACTTTAAAAAAGAAATCTTTTATTAATTTTTTTTGTACAAATGAGAAATTCAAAGTCATCATTCAATTTTTCGTTTCTAGGCGTCAAATCGGTTCTAGAAATATTATTACAGGTAAGTTCCGTTTTGGGCACGCTCCGTTTTTAGCACGTTCCGGTTTTGGAAACTTTTGGTTCCGTTTTTTTGCAACACAATTGTTTTCTGTTTTTTTACTTTTAATCTATGTTAACCTGTGATATAAGTATATACAAAACAAGATGGGTCAAGTGAATTTGCAATCAAATTCATTATTATGGCCCATTTATCGAGAGGTTATTACCAAAACTAGCGCCAAAGAGTTACATGGAACCTTTGAACGCCATTTTAACCGAATTCGTATCGAATGAATTTCGCAATATGATTAAAGGTTTAGAGTAAGGCTAATATTTGACATTATTCAGTTGATCTTTTGAAATGAAATTTGGTAAGAAATGCAACAATTCACGGTGTGGACTTCCGCGGGCTTTTATTTATACCTAGCGCGCCGTCATATTGGCAGCAACAAATATTTATGCGAAACCTACATTCAAATAGAAAAATTTGAGTTTTTTTAAGGCTGAATCATTACGTTATCTGTCATTATTTTTCTCATTTCGAAGTATCTATGCTAGAGTGGGGATTCGTTATATGGAAAAAACGAAACTTGATAGCAGAAAGCCAAAACGAAGTTTTTTTGTTCTGTTTGGGGCCCCAAACAATCCTGAATTTATTACAAGTCGATTGGTTTTGTCTCCGCTTGGCACATTGCATTTTAAATTTATATGGAGATTTGTATGGAAAACCCAACTTTTTTGCATTTTACATTCTAAAAAGCTCAAAATGGCTCAAAACATAGGTTTCATGACTTCAAACGGTAGGTTTTTTGATGCCTAACAACTTGGCCGAAGACACTAAATAGCTAGCGTGTGCCAAAACAATACTAGAGCTGTTCAAAGTTGAGTATGTCGAAATTTATGTTGCAAATCATTTTTTTCTGCCAACACTGCCAGTGTACCGGCGTCAGTCAGATTTCCATCAGAAGTTACCTCTGAAACACGTTGTAGATTCTATCTACGCCTAGAATATGGACCTAAATTTGTTTACTTGATCCAGTTGAGTATATAAACTCGTTACGACAGGTTACTTTTGATGGGAATCCTACTGACGCCGGCACATTGGTAATGTCGGCAGAAAAGAAGATTTTCTGCGTTCAAATCGACATACTCAACTTTGAACAGCTATAGCTCTTCTTAGGTACATCCTAGCTCTTTAGTGTCTCCTACAAAGTTGTTAGGCATCTAAAATTCTATATTTTAACATAATGTAGTGCATCATTAGAGCATTATTGAGCTTTTTAGAAAGGTAAATGCAAAAAAATAGGTTTTGCCATAGAAAATTTCATACAAATTTGAAATGCAATGCGCCAAGCGGAGACAAGACCAATCGACTTCAGATAAGTTTAGGGTTGTTTGGGATCCCAAAAGGAACCAAAAAAACTTGGTTCTGGAAAATCATTTTTCTCCACCCTAATCTATACCAGAATCTTTTCTGGGTCCATAGACGATTTTTTTTATGAAATCTATATAGTGATTCAGAAAGCGTGGAACCATTAAAGGATTTTTGAAGTGTGTTTATGAAATGGGGGTATGACTGATGTAACCACATAAGCGAACACAATATTCAATATGTCGTACGATTGATAAAATGATGGACAATTTTGTGATTCTTTAGTTATCGTTATCACTTCATTGTTGAACAGTGAAAATTTCCTAAAAGTTTTAAGGTCGAATTTTCACGAACAATGTACCAATCACATGCGAGCACGCCTGGCACAAACTTAATGAGCAGACACCAGCCGCTTGCTGTAATATCCTCTATAGCAGTGGCATTAAAAATTGACAAAATCTCCCCGTCCCAATAGTTCAACTAATGTTTGCTTCCATAAGCCTAGACTATTTTGATGTCTTGAAGGTGAAGCTTTTTCGGAAAGTTCGTAAGAACCTCCTCTAACAGACAGTTTAACGATCTGCTATTAAAATGTTATTGAAACCGATGTCTTGAAGAAAAAGCGGTCGTGTCTTGGATACCACTCTCCTACTTTTCAAAATATTGCCAGATCGTTCATTGGTTCGTAGTAATGAAGTTTCAGCCTCAGGCTGCAAGACTCATGAAGATCGAGTGACTTATTTTCCCTGCGCTAATGCATCTGGTACACACAAGCTTCCGATTCTTTTGATTGGGAAAACATTTTTTGTGAAGGTGTTCAAGTGATCGTTTGCATTCTCGCTCATAAAACAAATTTGAAGACACTGTAGGGTGAATTCAATGTCCAATTACAATTTTGATGTTAACATTTAAAAATTATAAAAATAACAAAAAATACCTCAGAATTGAATGTTCCGTTTTTGGTAACTGAAAATGAAAGAGCGTGTTGCCAAAAACGGAACTTACCTGTATTGCGAAGTATTGGAATATTTTCGTTAGCTGAGGGATCTTCAGACATCGAGAGATGCTATCTTCCAGTTTCTGGGCATAGCGATATATCGGAGAGCATTTAAACCTTGTTTTAGTCTAATATAGTATTTCAGAAATTGAATTTTAAAATAGTAAGTATCTTAGGTTCGAAAATACCAAGTATCTGAGCAGTTTTTTAACTGACTTTTTCATTATTTTCTTGATTTTCATATCGATTTGCAGGAATTCTTCATTTGATTTCTCTACAACGGCAATCAAGTTAATTAGGTCATACCTTACGGAAAGATACCAAGCTGTTTTCTGTAATCATGTTCTGTCTTCCTTTCAGCCAATTTTATATGGCGTCCCACAAGGATCCGTCCTTGGTCCACTTTTATTTTCGGTTTTCATTAATGACTTGTCTACTAGCCTAGATTATTGCTCGATTCACTTGTTCGCGGATGACGTTCAGGTTTACTTTTGTACTAACCATAACTATGACATTAATGATATTGCTATAAAAATAAACTACGACTTGAACAAAATATCGTTATGGTCGAATACAAACCCTCTATTTGTTAACCCCCAGAAAACTAAAGCTATACTGTTTTCCAAAGCTTTACTCACTCCTCCACAATTTTATTTTCAGGTTGAGCAAATTCATTTCGTAGATAAAGTAAACAACTTAGGAGTTATTTTCACACGTCAGCTTAAATGGGATGCCCACATTAATGCCCAGTGTGGAAAGATTTATGGCGCGTTGAAACGTCTGAATTTAGTTACGAAACACTTACATATTACAACAAAGCTGCGGTTATTCAAATCATTAATACTCCCTCATTTCATTTATGGTGATTCCCTTTTCGCTAATTCTGCTGTGGGTGTTTTGAATAAGCTTCGTATGGCTCTAAATGCGTGTGTAAGATATTTTTATAATCTTCCCAGATATTCTCATGTTTCACATCATCATGCAGCTCTACTAGGTTGCAGTTTCTCACTTTTTTATAAATACAGATCTTGTCACGCAATTTTTAAAATCAATATGACTAAGAAACCTGCGTATCTTTTTTCGAACTTGACGCCTGTAAGAAATCTCCGAACATGAAACTTTTCTGTACCGCGTCATAGTACCTGGGAGCCTGTGACTATGGCTCAGCACTTTTTGTTAGAAGCATTGTTCATTGGAACTCGTTACCGTCTTCAATCAAATCTCTTACAAACTTAGCAGTCTTCAAGCGCAATTTGCTGGCATGGCTTAACAGTACAAATTAAATAAAAGAATTAAAAATAAGAGGAAACACAAAATAAACTAATACAAATAAATATTTTTTTTTTAAGTTAGAAGCTACATGAAAGATAGACAGCCAATCAATGATAAATCTTTTTGTAACATATTAAAAGGCATTGCCTTACGTTACATATGTTAATAAATAAATAATAATATTGGAATTTACATCACCCTTAAGCCATATTTAAAAGTATTAAGCAAACATGGTTAAAACCTTTTCACTAGTGAAATTCGGAATCCAGAATTTACGTATTTTTGCGTATTTTTTAAATTTTTTTGTGTGCACTTTCAGGGTTTTCTATGTTCAAAGATAAAAAAGCACTAACTTGTTGATTTATTATTTATCGCCCATTGTAGAGCTTTAAACATCCTGTCTATTGACCAAATTCTTTTCATGTACCACGAAATCGCACCTTTGTCACCTACCTATTGTTGCAAAAAGCGTCAGCAGCAGAGCCGGTCGTAAATCCAACATGTTTGACAGGATCATACTGTTTTCTGTTGCTTTTCCCACTCACTTTCCGAAGCCTGTTAAGGCTTTAACTTTGGAGGTGAAGCTAACAGGCGTAAGACCCCGTGCTTTACTTATGCTTTCTTTTTTTCACTCCAACACGCAAACACGAATGTAACTGAAAAAATGCCCAAGGCATAACACAACACCTCAGCTTGCTCTTCTACTGGGTTTCCTTCTGAATGGCGTTCCACTCAGTACATTTCAACTTCACACAATTTACAGGCACTCGAAGAATGTGGGCTGGGGAAAGCGGAAAAACTTTACTATTGCTGGAGGTTTATTTATTTTCACTTCGAAAACAATCGTCGCAAGGGATTGCAAATTTACTTTCGAATACATCAGTTCACTGAATTTTTTTTCTGCATCTTCTGATATCATGACAGAATGAAACGACTCACTTTTAGTATGTATCGGCAAGCCATCGGTAGCAGCCAGCTGTCCATGCTTTCGACTCCATGCAATTGGGAATTTTTTATGGTCGCATCCGCGTTGGAAACTTTCATGTCAGACGTGGGTTCCTAACAGGTGGAATGGATCAAACCGCTCGCGATGTATTCGTACTAAATGAGGAATTTCCGGCGACTTTTATATTCTTTATACAAAACTTATTTTCAGAATTTATCGATTTTCTCACCAGGAAGACAATTTAATAGCCTCTTTAACAATTTAGAAACCACAAAGATTGGTCGGAGGCATCTATACAGGGTAGATTTTACAACACACAACTCTTCATTCAATTGAACCAAGATGTATTTGTTCGTTTTGATTTAGTTTTCAGTCGTCTTCCGGTTATGTTAAAATGCGAATCGTGAAAATTTGATTAAAATAATTTTTAAGTTTAAGATTTATATTGGATGCACTTTATGATTTTTTGATGTTTCGGCAAGCAGTCTTCTTCAAACTGTCGGTTTTAACTTTATAGAGAAAACTGCATACAGAAACATCAAAAATCTTATATAAAAGTTCATCTGGGCAGAATCTAATTTTAATTTAATTTTTTTTTCTGAATTTTACTTTTAATTTCAAAGTTGATCTACATTTCATTATTAAATCATATGTTTATGTACTACAGCATAATTGTTATCATTTGTTTTAAGGAAAAGCAAAAGATTTCTTTCATTATCACGAAATTTGCAGAAAAAAATTGTGGATTTAACAGAAAGCTTGTGTTTTACTCAAAATCGTTTTTAAAATTTGTGACTAAAACAAAAACAAGGTAAAAATATAATGGTAAGAAGAAGAAATAAAAACTATTTTACAAATTTAAACCAACATTATAAGTTGACTTGACTGCAATCAACTGTCCCGGAAGAGTGTAATCATTCTCTGGTATCGTTTTCAGGCAGGTATTTAAGCCAAAGAAAACACTGTTGGATGCACTATCAATTTATCCTACCATCTAACTATTCCAACCAACATATTTCGTGCCCCGGGGAGAATAAAAGTCTTTCATCACAATGAAACGACTCCAATACACTACATGGATCGGCAATATGCTTGCCCGGAAGACATCATTCTGTCTGGTCTAGTCGGTTTCTCTGCTACTAATCCTTCTTCACATTCCACATCTGTGCCAAGCTTGGTAACGAAAATAACTTTCAGGTCAGCTTCAGAAACTTTGCTATCATAAACTAGCATATACACATATCGGACTTATGCACATTCACTAAAAATACTTTTCTCCACATAATCACATGATGAAGGATGCATCATATTTTTAATACATAAATTTTATCCAGATAACAAACATTTTAAGGTTTTCTTACAATCAGCCAGACTTCCTATTTCTCAACTTGTCAGCTAGTAGTCCGTATCGCAGAAGTCCTCTCGGCGAAAAGGATGCTGCCGCGGTGACTCGCAACCGACGACTGAAGTCGCACTTTCCGGTACCGAACGCAGGTGGACTCCATGCACTCGAATGAACTGCTCACAGGAAGCTGTTCGTCTGCGATCGGAGTACAGTCGACCACGAAATGTCACGTGGTTTGATGCCAACAGAAGCAACTGAGTACCATTCGGCTCAACACGTGGTTCTTCGGCTCATGTTTACAGTACCAACAGGTGCGTTTGATAGCCAGTCGGATATGGTTGTCATGCGCAGCATCTAGTGAAAGAAATTTTGTTCTAGTCGTTACAGATCCTCGGCGAAAACATTTCATTCGTTGCTCCGATTAGGTCCAATTACAATCGAACTCCGATTAGCTTTCTACAAACAAGCTAGCATTCATTCTAGTTACAGGCGAACATTGTAAATTTTGTTATTACTATGCTAATCACCTGCAAGTTAAAATCGAATAGCTGAAATCGCAAAGAGATTTTCAAACGTTTTAGAAGTTATTTTTTTCAGTTGCCCACTAGGGTGGGACAAAAAATAAATGTTAGCTTCCGTGCACTTTTCGTGTTCCTTATGGGTCCCATAACAACTGTGCAACTTTTTAGATCGATCGGTGAAACGCCCGATTCTTAAAGCTTCCATACGATTTTATATGGGAAAATCCACTTTTTCAATACTTCAAGTTGGTTCTTAAAAAAATACATGATATTTGTAGGAAATTTTCCTGGGTAAAACTCTTCTCTTTGCTGGTGTTATTGTCGACGATCACCGGCGACCCCAAATGTATGAATTCGTGGTGGCGAACCAGCCTGTGGCTTAAGGCCACCCTAATAAAGTAATAAAAAAAAAGTATGAATTCGTCGACCACTTCAAGCTCATCGCCGTCTACATAGACTTGAGTTGGGAGCCTGATGTTGTTTCCAACGCATTTATCTGCATTCCGATTCATATGGCTTCGGCTTTCGTTCGGGCGTAGGTTTCCTCCACAATCGCAAAGTTACGCGCTATGAGATCAAAGTCATCCGCGGAGCCCAGAAGCTGAGCCGACCTTGTGAAAATCGTACCCCTTTCGCGATGTGCCACCTACGGCTCACGCCCTTAAGGACGATGTTGAACAGCAAACAAGAAAGTCCATAACCTTGTCTTAACCCGCTGCGTTATTTAAATGGCCTAGACAGTATGCTAGCAACACTCACGTAGCACATAACTTGCACAATGATGCCTTGATCAATCGCATCAGTTTATCCGGGAATACGATGTCGTGTGCATGGTTTATCATGTATAGATGTTCTCGATCAACGGTATCGTGAGCAGCCGTGAACCTAATAAAGAGATGATGTGTGGTCACATTTTATTCGCGACATTTCTGTAAGATCTATCGGATTAAGAAGATCTGGATCATGGTGGCGTAGGCTTTTAAAGGCCAGTACAGTGCGCCGGCCAGCACCACTCTATCATGTTCACAGAGCTCGCTCGGCAATCCATCTTTACCAGCGGCTTTGTTGTTCTTCAGCTTCCCTATCTCACAACGAACATCGGGGTTGGTACTCGGTAATCTGCCGCTGGTGCTCCTTGGTCAGTTCCTATTCCGCTTCTGCATGCCATATCACCACCCACTGAAGTACGCCTTCTACCAGGCGACTCGCTAGCATCTATGGAAAGGTTTTCAGCTGCGTCACTACATATGTCGGCTTTCGGCACATAGGCCCTGCGAGTCTGGTTTACCTTCCCATAGAATTTGCGCGTATCACTGGCACGGAACAACTGCTCAAGTTTCTCATGTTTATGATTTCTACACCAGCCGTCCTCAAGAGGCGATGCGTGTAGCCCCTCCGCCGTGGATAAAAGCTTCCAGCCATTTGTCTTAGAAGAATTGGCCGTCGCTGAAAAAAATGACCGCCTTGGTTTTCTGTATGGTCAGGTGATTTCCAACAGGTTATGTGGATGCCTTTACGGGGAAAGAAGGTACTTTGGACTACCAGTCTTCAGGATGCTGCAAAGTTAACGCATCGCTGGCCGTTGTCGTTCATCCAGATGTGCAGGAGTGAGGGTTGATCGATGGTTTGTACATTTCTTACCTTCCAATTTTTGTGATCATTCCCTCGCTGAGGATCTAGATGTCTTAACGCGAGCAGTAACGCAGAGGCACCGCATTTGTCCACTCCAGATCAGTCGCTATTTAAGCCGAGCCTGACATGGAAAACATACGTTCCGACAAGCTGTCCCTCAAGGAGAACAGCTCACTTTTCCTTGTCAGCATACGATCAAGTTCCCACCGGCTCACCGATCTTTCCTTGGTTGCTCATATTCCAGTCTGTTGATGCTCAGGACCACACTGGGATCTATTTCATGCTAACTAGTACGGGATGTACTGCTGGTACGCACTATCCAACCGTTTACCAACTTTTTCGTACATTCGTATGACAGTTACGAGATAATATCTCTTTGTGTCTTGCGGAACTGAGAAAATGACATAATATGAAAAAAGGCGGAGCCACGCACGATATAGGTCTAAAATAAACATCGCGTAACGAGATAAAATTAAGGTCAAAATCCTTTAAAAAACTAGATGTTACGTGCGTGGGGACACCGTACGCGGTCTGATCATAACGCATCTATGTGATAACTTTATGAAATTTACAATTGCATCAATCGGCCTTTTTCAAGATTATTACACGTATTGGGAAGACGTTGAATGATATGAATGATTTTTATTCAAGTTTCAACTGTCATCAAAATCCGCTTCAGATACGCTGTAGTTTGATGTTTCCCACAACTTGACAATACTGTGCATAAACACCGGTAGGTATACACAAAACTGATCCGATTCCGATCAAAAGTTTGACTAAACTCGTTTTTGAAAATTTATTACACCTCAGTCGAAATATTGGAAAGTCTTCAGGAAGATGGTAAATGTGACTTCACAGCATCATTTCGAATCCCTTTCTCATATCCACCAGTCAACGTCAGCACGAGTTTTATTGTCCCCCAACCGCACAGCTGCAATATGCAATACACTACAGCGCAATAAATTGTCGCGTGGCTGAGAGTGCATCATCTCCTGCTATCTACTTTCATCTGGCACGAGCAGATTTTGTTAATTATTCTTTCTAATAGGATAGAATTTCTTATTTTGTTGAAAGGCTATCGGTCCAGTTCCACTGTTTGCCATCATGGATTGAGATTTATTTCTCGTATATCCGTATTATATAAGAAAAAGAATTTCGCGCAACTTGTCCAAAGGCCTTAAGTAACATGAGAGATTCTCTCCTTTCTCACTCTGTGTCGATGATTACAGCGTCAGGGGCCATCCACGTTCCGCGTGGACAATTGTTTAACGATTTTCACCCCCCTCCCCCTCCGTGGACATCAGCCTATATTTTTTCTAAAAGTTTGGTACGAACCAGGGACATTTTACAGACTCCCCCGCACCTCCTAAATCTCTCCACGTGTATTTAGGTTTTCAACGATTTTTTCCACAAATCGAAAGATTATAATATTGACAAGCCTACTATGCAATGAGTATTGTGAAAAATATAAAAATAACTTAGATATTAAATAAAAAGAAAGTAAACAAAGATTCTCGTTTCTCAATATTACTTAGGTCCTTTTAAAAACTTACTCGCGAAACTGGGTAAGCGACATAGTTTGCTAAAAAGGTGGAGCCTCTCATTACATGGGTCTAAAATAAACATCGCGAACAGAAGGCGAGCTAGGGATTGGTTAGCCGTCACTGTTCCAACTGTTTTTTCATTGAAAAGACATGCTAATTATTATACCAACAGTTTTTGTTGAGGATCTCTTTGGAGAAAATAACAATGCATGCAAAATGGCACCTCGCAGTACAATTCTACAGTATACCATCCTGTTCTCAGCTATCGAAGCGAACTGAGGATTTAGTATGCATTCCCTTCTACTCGTTTTTAGAAAGTTTTTCTATACAACCTACTGTTTCCACGCTACAACGCTGTAAATAATGTATATTTTCAAATACATTCGCCCTTCTAGCAATTCACGGTGGGATCTTCCATGTGCAATTTAAAATTTTCGATAGTTTGAATTAACCTTGACTGCCCATTACTAATCGGAAAAAAAATATTTTTTTATTTTGATCAATCAAACTAATTGTGCTTTTAACACCCAAATTATAATTTTCGATTTCAGCCTACGATGAGCTAAAATCAAAGCCAAAACCAAATTGCGTCCGTTGATATATTCCATGTTGTATGCAGCTGTCAAAATCATACGAATAAAAAAACTACTTGCTGCTAGTTAAGCAGTACTGAATGATTGGATTACAAAGAAAATAGCATGGATAGTTGACCAAGCGTTGAGAGCTAAATTCAATCAAGAAGGGCTTTCGAAGTAATTCTCCAAGGATTTGCTCCGTGCGATTGGTTTTGTTCCTGTTAAAATCAATCGAATGTCAATCCTGTCTGAATTGTGAGAATAATACGCATAGGATTGAGAACAGATGCATTGTTCATGAGATATGAAATCGAATGCGTTTCGTTAGGTTAATTATTATACATGTTGTCACTTAAAATACAAACATTATCACCTTCAAAACTCATTCTTTGTTGAGCGTAAAATAAGAGCAAATGTTCATTCGCATACCCAAGATTCATCAAAATAGTTGTCATAATTTAGGTATACACAAAGCGCTTTATTCGTTGCTACCACGTCCACGAATGCATCGCTCCCAGTTGCCATGAACTCGCCCCTAAAGGGGCATAGCATTTGTATGGAGCAGTCAAATTAACATAAATCACACGTTTTTTTGCCGGCTACACTCCACGCTCTGTTCTCCGTCGCTCCCGGTTGGCACTAATCCAGAAAATGAGAACAATTTATGTTTTTTAGAGGTACAGCCAAGATAACCGATTCTATTGCTTATCTACGTAATTTTGGTTTTCTTCTCTCATCCGCAAGGGCAGTAGAGTTTTTATAAGGATGAAATTGCGATTCGAAACTGGAGGGCAAGGATATTTCTGTTCGCTGGCTAGTGTGCTTTTGGTCTGTTTTTCGGAAGCGTTCGACATTTACGTAATACAGGACAAAGATGGTAATTTGAATAGTTGAAAGAACCGGGTGATTCATGCTGGTTCTTCTCAACTGTGAAGTAATTTATTAGCGCTTTACTTGTTGGAAATTCCGCCGGAAAACAGATCGAGATGAAGGTATGCTTCTTTCTGGTTGGATGTTTTCTGATCCAGATTCATCTGTGCCACGGTGATGGATGTTACTTATTCGCAAAGCAAAATATACGTCTAATGCCTTGAAACCTGTCTTCCAGTTGGCTCTAAAGTTACAAACATTGGCTAGTAAATTGAAAATGGAATTAAAAAAAAATGTATTGGATTTTCTAAATTAAGGCTCACCATATCATGTGATGCAACGACAAGCGACGGGAATCTAACCTCCGATAAATTAGCAATTCAAATCTCTTTTCTCTCCCAGGCGAGCTAGTAATTCTGTTCGGGGTTTCGTGTAAACCGTGTACGAAACTGCGTGTAATTTATTACACGTGACAATTGTACCCAGCCAGTCAAAGTTGTTCGCATATTATTATCCTGACCTGTCTCTCGATGGGCGACTGGAGAAGCACTGCCCCATGTCGTGTCATCCAACCGCAACTCGGATTGAATATAGAAGGACGAGCGCCTGATAGCGGCACTCTCGGTAGGGTGACAAACATTCCGATTTCACGCCAGCGAAAACGATTCTATGGCTCATCCGGGACAAACTGAAATTGTGCTTTACATGGTCGGTTGAATGGTTGGCTGACTGACTGGCTAACCGACTGCTGGATGCTGGTCTGACACTGGAAAAGTTTTCGAGAATTCAAAGAAAAACATCTTACCCCACTGGGTGCTGGTAGAAAATATGAACTTGTTTGGATAGGCCGTGATGGGCACGCTCGTTTCTATTCACTAGCATAAACAAGTTCGTGAATCAACTGGAATGTACCAGATTTCACCGAAAGCGAAGCTGGATGCAGTGACAAAACTGTAGCTGGGATGAACGCACTGAAGTGGCGGGAGCTCACCAGATCCAAAATCTGCATAAAATGTTATGCAAATTAACAGTTCGCGCAGAAGTTTTTGGTTTTGAAAAGTTGTTTTAAGTGCTCTCGTCTTCCTTTTTGGTTTCCTTACTTTCGGTGCAAGGGAGCGGCAAAATGGAACTGGATGAAAAGGATACATGTGTTAAACAGATTCACTATTTTTTGGGCGATGATTCAGATATGAATAGCATCTGTTCTTCTTTTACTAGGTGTGATTTATTCTAGTTATTCACCTTTCCGTCAAAATTTGCAACTCAACAATGCTGATTGTGTACCAAAAACGAGATCGTTTTTATAGTAGTAAATTCATTGAAAAAAAAATTTTTTTTGCATAATCTTTTTCTGCAGGCAGTGTGAAAGTAATGGTTGCACATACTTAAACAGAACCACTTAAACGAGTTGATGTTTGTACAGAAGATTGCGGAGGTCCGGACACCTTATGAGGATGCCGGATGACAGCCTTGTGAAATCACTTCTCTTCGACAACCCTACCGGCACCAGAAAAAGTGAGGCGCAGCGTACACGATGACTGGACCAGATCGAAGGAGACGTTTGGTGAGACGCCTGGGAAACTTATGAAATTCACCAAGCAACATGGCGACAACTTCTTGATACAGCACAAGCCACCACAGCTCTCATCTGATTGGTAGGTAATATCATATTTTGAAATTTGGACCATTTCATGTGGATCTCATCAATTTTTCAGGGGATTTGGATAGGCAAGCTGCTTTAAAGTAATGGCACAAGAAAAAAGTTAGCTGTTTCAGTCATACTCGGGGTGTCTAACTCCTGAAACAAGGGTAAGAAGGAACCTCTTTTAACTAATCAGAAATTTATTATTGTATCAAAAATATTCAAGCAAATCCCCAAATCTTCGAGCTTATCTATCGTAGCGAACAATTCCATTTCAACTTTTTTCCTCAGTTTTCGCGTCAAAATTGAAGGAGTAGATCTCACGCTTCAAGCTTTCCCGGAAATTCTCAATGAGACGCAGCTGGGGGACGTTGGGCGGGTTTTCCGACTTGGGTACCACATCCATATTCATCTCCTCCAACGATCACTTCGAATAGTGGGCCCACGCCAGATCCGGCCAGACCACTGCGTCTTCGCCCTTGAGGTATTTCTTGATGAAAGTCGTAACTTCCGACAGGCACTTCGTACTATAAATTTCCTTCTTCACGGCCAGTGCAGAGCAAAAAAAAAGCGGCTTTGCTGATTGTCAGCCACAGCAGCTCCTTGGGGAATTTGGGGTGTGAAATGAACTTCATATCGGAACTCACTTCCTCGACCATCTTATTCAGCCGATGCCGCTGCGTCATTGCCTGCAGCTCCGAGACCAGTGGACGAGACCCCGCCTTCTTTTTTACTGTTCGGCCGGTTGTACCGACCTCCCGACCAAGCGCTTGCTGCGATGTAGCCGCTTTTCCCTCGGTCTTCCTCTTTAGCATCCTTTGAAGCTCCTTGTCGCTCAGGCTCGTCGGCCGTCTGGAACCGGGTTTTCTTTCGATGCTCTGATTATTGTTCAATAGTGCCAAGACGTTGTAGACGCCGGGACGGGCGTAAGTGCTGCATGATGACCGTTTCAGATGTGGCGGGGTACCGTTTTTTGAACGCGCACATGTAAACGCAAACGGAGTAACTGAACTGTTTTCGCCATCATGGTTTGAATTCGACTGATAGAACCATCAAATTTTTTCTACTGACTTATGGGTTACTATGATTGATGCTGCATGGGTAGCTTCGTCAGTTCGTGCCCATGAAAAATCGGCAATTTTTTTTTTTTAATTTTTTTTCAGTTAAACTGTTAAACGAGCATTTTGAAGCATGTCATTTTTATTTTATTACATGATTTAAATAGAGTTCGTTGAGTGAATTCGGTTTCAAAAGGGGTTTTAAAACTTCGATCCATAATATGATGAAAATTGTTTAACAATTAGGACCGCTCTTGAACCTGATTATTATTTTTTTTTGTGGTATAATAATTGTTAAAAATACAACCAAGGGGTTTAGGAACGGCCCTGCACCTATGAATACAAAAATTCTAGGAGAATCGTTGTTTTTCCTTAAAATTTTTCTATAATAAATTTAATTGTTTTATTGCAGCTCAGCTCACTGTAAAACAACAGACACCTAAAATATTTATGATTGAACATGCAACGGTAAATATGTCAACCGATACCTGGTGAGTTTGCTTGCTCGAACAGTGTACCATTGGCATTATAAAAAAATAGTACGCTGGCGCCACATTATTTCTCCGTTCACTCTGAGGCAAAAAGTACCCATTCTTTGTGATGTTCGGGTTCATCTTTTCCGCGCCAGTTCAAATAAATGGTCGTTCACATCTATAAACCCATTTCAAGCCGGTGTATGTGAAAACGTAAAACTAGCCGCCGGAATCAGCGGAAGTTATAAGATTTATCGGTGCTCGGCGTCCGCTTTTAGTAACTCAATTTGCACTAATTTATTTACGAGAAATCAGATAAGTGTCCCGGAGTGGCAGCAAAAAAGGGGGAAACCCGTATGTAATGAATCAATGTGAGATGGCACCTAAGCGCCAAATTTATAGTTTCGTTTTCGCGGGAACACTGAGAGGCATGGTGAAGTTCTTGATAGCTGGAGAAACATGAACTGCGACAATTTGTTTACAAATTAATTTTAGATTATTTTCAAGAAATTACTGAGACATCAAAAACAATATTTAAAACTTTCTCTTTGTATGCAAAATTCTAACTGCAACTGTGTGTTTAACCCGAGGACAGCATTAAAAATAAAAAAAGTAATCTGCAATTGTGCAATCATAAGCCCCCTCCTTTCTCCATGATCTTCAGCAGACTGAGTCGCAACAGAGAACATGCAGCGGCACAGCCAGGAAGGAAACAATCTATATTGCTCTTCCGACAAGTAATGTCCACTCTTCCGCTTGTAATGTCAACTGGGGTACGACTGCAAACTTTACTCGTGAGTAGATCGGTTTTCTTACAAGTTCAGCATATCCGCCTTGCAATCCTTTCATCCTCCCTAAGGATTGCATTTTACTATGCTTCTTCTCAGTTGTCGGTGGATGGTGGATGGCGCTATAGAAGAAATATAAGCGAAAGCGAGAGCTAAGGCTGAATCAATTTTATAGAGCATGTAAAATTGATTGCCATCTTCTTGCTAGTCCGTTTTCCTTAGGCGAGCTTTTCCTTCCTCGGGAGGAGCTTTGCTTATGCGAAAGTAAGCAGTTTTACACACTCCATTATATCATTCTAGCAGGTAATTATGTGTGTATTACCGCATGATAAAATACCACGGGACCTTGGTGCTGTGAACAATTTATGTTACGGCCCACAAGCAACAGTAATGTTGTATTTCCACTACAACTGGAGTGTTGAAATATACGATCAACTTCCCAAGCAATAACAGGACAGGCTTTCACATAGCACTTACAAACGAATGCGTTTTAGATTTATCTTTCAATTTATTCATTTTTTAATCTTTCTTTCGCATTATAAAGTTTTTTCTTTACCTAAATATCACAAGAGTGAATCATGATCGGACTACTTCGGCAGGTCTACTACAACATTCTAATGCAAAGCTGTCCCCAAACAAATTGATGATGAAAAAGTCAAGTTACAAACTCTAAATTCGACTTCCTAAAAAATTGTTTTCAGGTTGACCGAACGTGATTTATGAAAGAATGGCTTTTTAAGCTACAAAACCACTCTTTTGCATTTTATGCAATTTTGTTCGATTCTCACATTTTTCCATATATTTTTTTTATTTTTGTAGGGTAAATATTGAATATTTTACATGGTTTGGTTCACTCACAAAGCCCATTTATTTTTCCCATAATTTTTAGATAAAACCCTTTAAAACATAAACATTAACATAAACATTTTTTCTTTGCTTTGCTTTTGTATGTTCGGAGAAGTTTTAGGATATTCAAAAATGCATCTATGAATGTAGAATGATGAGTAATTGATCCACCAATTTGTGAGATATGAAATTTAATATTCAATCAGATTGAGATAGACGCAAGGTATATTCGACAAAATTTTAGGTTACCTCGAACCAAGAAACTTTGCCGAAGACATCATGTTTCCGAATTTTTTAACCTCTTACTAAGTTATCAGCCATCCAAAAATGAATTTCTTTTCTGAACATTGTTATTTTTTATCGCCCAAAATAAAAAAGTTATTTGACATATTTGTGAAAATGCTTAGTTTTCCATCATATATTTTTTTGATTCTCGCTTTTATTCCGTCGGTCTAGTTCCGCCACTGTTGTCGAGAGGCGACTCCACCCGGGACCCTAACTTACGACCCGTTGATTAACGGACCGGCGCCTACTAGCCGTTGGCGATGGAAGGCGTGATCCCAGAAATTTTTCGCCTCAGAAAATCTCCCGGTGTCGGCTAGGAATCTAGAATCTTGGAATCTTGAATCTAGACCAGTTAGGTTGGTTGTGAGTGGATCTCAGCCCAAGGATAAGATAAGATACCAAGGATCTTTTTCCAAATAAATTTTCGTCGTGAATCCCCCTTTCCAGTGAAAATTTAAGTTTCTGACTGAAAACATTCTTTGTGTGTGTTTTAAAGGTTTTTTTTTTCTAAAAATTTTGGAAAGAATAAACTTTATTGCGATGTTTGATGGGCTCTGTGGGTCAAATAACTGAATGCGATACTGAACCAAACCATGTGAAATATTCAAGAATAACCCTATAAATTAAGAAATATATGGAAGAATGTGGGAATCAAACAAAAGTGCAAAAGAGTGATTTAGGAAGTCGAAATGTTCTACAGAAACACTATAAACATAATATAACATAACATAACATTATCTTTCATTTTAGAGTTGAGCACCTTGACTTTTGCAACATCGTTTTTTGGGCACCCTAAAGGCCATACGTAGTACCCTCTTCTAGCATAACCTTTATATCGGTATACCTGGGGATCACCACAGCAGACTGAAACACAAATCGCCCAGCTTGCGGACGGCTGGTGTACTGCGAAAGCAGCCATTTACAACGCAGCGGAAAAGGCTGCTGTATTCGTCGAGAGGAATCAACGTAACGGCTGGTTTGACGAGGGGTGTCAAACGATTCTAGATGAGAAGAATGCAGCGCTGGTCTTGATGCTGTAGCAAAGGACCCGTTATAACGTGAGTCGATACTAACAGAAACGAAGACAGCAGACCTATCTTTACCGGGGCAAAAACCGCCACCTAGAAGTGCTGGACTATGAGGAAATAAAACCTAACGCATCCCGCGCAGGCTGTGTGCCGCGAGATGAATTGTGTCAGGATAAAGATGGACGACTCTTGCCGGACGAACGTGCGGTGGTCGACAGGTGGAAGCAGGAGGTGTTCATTACATCTGCGCAGAGGCAGAGGACCAAGACGGTAGTAGGCACAACTTCGTCAGCACAATGGATGTAGGAGACATACCATCCCCACGATAAGTGAAGTTAAGGATGCTATCAAGCACCTCAAGAACAACAAATCAGCTGGAAAGGATGGCATCGCAGCGGAGCTTGTCAAGCTGGGACCGGATAGGTTAGTTTCCTGTCTGCAACAGCTGAAATTCAGGATCTGCGATAAAGAACAGTTATCGGAGGAGTGAAACGAGGAACTAATAAGCCAAATATACAAAAAGGGCGACAAGATGGAATGTGAGAACTACCGAGCGATCACGATTCTCAACGCAGCCTACATAATGTCCTCCCAGATCATTTTTCGCCGTCTCTTGCCACTAGCACGAAGGTTTGTGGGTAGTTATCAAGCCGGTTTGGTGGATGATCGACAACGGACCAAATCTTCACGCTGCGACAGATCCCCAAGAAGTGTTGCGAGTACCGAGTCCCACGTACCACCTATTCATCGATCCCAGAGCCGCTTACGAAACTATCGACCGTGTAGAGCTATGGAAAGTTATAGACGGAAATGGTTTCGCTGCGAACATAACAAAACTGATTGAGGCCGCGATGCATGGTGTACAGTGTTGTGTGAAGATTTCAGGTGCGATATCAAGCCCGTTTGAAACACGCAAGGGACTTCGACAAGGACGGTCTTTCGTGCCTCCTGTTCAACATTGCAACGTGTGGCCTTTGCGGGGCATGGGGCACGATCTTAGATAAATCCAGTCAGTTCATCTGCTTCGCTGACGACGTGGACCTTGTCGGAAGGAAGTACAGGGCGGTTGCTGAACAGTAAACCAATCTGAAACGTGAAGCAGAAAGGGTTGGATTAAAGATGAATACGTCAAAGACTAAGTATATGAGATAGGACTCGCATAGGTAGTAGCGTAGTGATTAACGGAGATAAGTTCGAGGTGGAAGACGAATTTCTGTACCTCGGATCATTGTTAACGTCAGAAAACAATTGCAACAGTGAAATCCGCAGACGTATTGTAGCTGGAAGTCGTGCATAGTACGGACTCCACAAGACGTTGAGCCTGGCAAACTCCACCCCCGTACCAAGTGCACCATGTATAAGACGCTCATGAGACCGGTAGTTCTCTACGGACGCGGGGGGGACTTAGTATGTGAGGATGGCGTACGGAGGCGAAGAATGAACCATGAGCTGGCGCAACGCTACGGCGAGCCGAGTATCCAGAAAATCGTTGAAGCTGGAAATATTGTTCGTTCCGCATTCGGCCGAACGTAGAGGTGCGCAACGAGCTTGGTGGTTGGACCAAATGGAGCAAGAACTCGGAAATGTAGGACGCTCAAGAAACTGGAGTCAACCTACCATTGACCGAGTGCGTTGGTGTAACATTGTGACGCGGGTGGAATCCTGAGGAAAGTAAGTAAGTAATCAAGTTCCTCCATCGCCCCGCGATCTCGGTCTTACTGCTGGCACCTTTTTTTCTGAAAGACCTAGTTTTGCCTTTCCTGTACCCGTTGTTATCGTTCCACGTTCGCCCTTCCAGTAACTGTTTACACTCGTCGTCGAACCAGTCGTTTCTCCTTTTCGGAGAACCGTACCTAGTAACGATACAGCAGTACCATAATATCTCTCCAGCCATCTTCAAGATGATAACGTCAGAGAAAATTTTACCATCGATTAGTACGAGGTAGATTTGATTTCTGCAAGTCAGGTGATTTCCCGGTCCAGTTGTCTTAGTGGTCCCCGAGGTTCTTTGGTTAGCGATGTCGATCGGCTAGCTCTTCCACACGGTTGTGATATCGGGTTCGATTTTCTATCAAGTCGAGAATCTTTTCGAGCTGGAAATTCTCTCGAATCAGCACTGGGGCACGGTGTATCGTTGTACTTATCCTACAACATGCAAAATGTGCCATAAACAATATCGATAACGAATTCTCTCAGCTAATATAGTTGATCGAGACTGCTTTTAGCCCCACAGGTTAGCGTGCGATATTGTTGTTTGTAGTTGTCTTTGCGGTGGAGAAGATACTTCTGACTATCATACCGCGGGAGTCTATGAAGTTCACACATCGTTGGCTGTTATGCTGTTGGCCGTAGCTGTTCGGCCCGATCACCGGTTTGTGCATTGCCTCCCGTCTAACTGACAGTTCATATCGCGGATAACGATCCTAACGTCCAGTTACGGACAGCTATCAAACATCTGCTCCAGCTGCGCATAGAACGCCTCTTTCTCGTCGTTGAATCTTTTTTCGTGTGGGTAGCCCTTAATTCTCTGACACTCAAATGAAAAAAATCAAATGTACCAGCTATGCTCCTCAGATATCGCGCCGTCACATTTTTGCTTGTTTCGTTCGATGGCACATGGTCTGGCTGATTAACTGTTCATCTGTTCAGATAAAGATATCGAAAAATTGATTCATGGATAAAGGGTGTTACGGTTGACGATAGACCTATGTTTTTCTATAGGGCGGGACTCTGGCGTGTTAGTGGGGTTCATGTCCTTTGGCAGCATCTGGATGTTGTTAGTGACATAGCACTTCATGGCCTTTTTCCGTAATGAAAAGATCCCCGATCCAGTCAAATCAGAACGAAACAACTGTGTTGTGTTACTTTTCGATTGCCCGGCGTCACTCTATTTTACAGGGTTGGCAAAATGCACTTGGGAAAGACTTGCCTCCCAATGTAGCTTCATATCGATCACCACCTGAAAACCCAAGCTCTGGCTCACGCAAGAAACAACAAACTATTTAATTAGAAAGCAAAGCAATTTATTAGAGAATTAAGGCAAAATCTTAGGAACCCAAATGAATTGCACTTTTGGTCACCGCGGGAACATCGTAGACACTAGAAGTTTGCTCTTCTCGGGACGGGCCAACCGGCATCTGCGCAAACGTTGGCAAGGCCGCATAAACCGAGCGGCTTAGGTTCAGGACACTCGCGCACTGACGGCGGGTAGCAGGTATGGACGCATAGAGTCTATCGGGGCCAGAATTTGATTGCCTGGCACGTGGAAAATTCGTCTGGGAAACTTGCGCACTGACTGCAGTTGGTTGTTACGGATCTTCAGTATCTGAATCCCATCTCCTGCTATAAGCCGTAGGTCAGCAAACGGCAAAATCGTCTGGGACACTCGCGCATTGTCCCAAGTGGTGGAATTTCCGTTTCAACGTTCACAGTCGACAGTTTTACGCTAAACTTCCACACCTAGGGGACACTCCGGGTTGGTATCCGGACTTGGTACTGATTGTCGGCTACTTCACTCTAAACTTGTTTCTCGTTGGTTCCTTCACTCGTTATTCGTTACATGCTCTACTGTGTCTCACTTGACTTGGCCAATGGTGCCTTTTATACCCGCCTCCAAACCCACGCATGTTTTTGGCGATAATCTCTTCATCCACGGTCGGACCAAATGCCTGCCAGCACGTCAATACTCTCACTCTCCAACGTAGACTTCTCTTTCGGCCGCTTAGTCAGGGCTGGTGGCAGTCTAGACTGACGGCATTTTAGGACAAATAACAGAGTCCCCTCACATCCCTAACTCGGTATACCAGTCTAAACCCTGTCTCGCTCCTGTTCGACTCACGGATAGGCAATCGGTCCCATTTGGTAGCACATCGGGTCTTTTTGGTACGCTGCTTATATTTGAGATATTGTTGTGGTGGTAAGTTTTTCTCAACATCTACTGAACCGATTTGGCAGAAATTTATTTTTAGTGTGTAGAAATAGATTATCTAACTTGTCACATAGCCGTTTGTCAATATCTGAATTTTTCAATTTTTTATGATTTTTGCAATAGTGATTTTTCATGAAAAAATTTTTTTTTACTAAAATTGCCGCCATTTTCGCAGTTTTAGGAATTTATAAAAACGGCTATGTAACAAGTTAGATAATCGATTTTTACATACTAAAACATAATTTCAGCCAAATCGGTTCAATAGATGCTGAGAAAAACTTACCACCAGTTAGGTACTGATTTAGAGAGAGCATCCACGTTCCTAGCTGCCAACAGTGTAATACTCTCTATATTTGCACCCACAGCATACAAAATACATCTTCAATTATACTTTAATCAATAGCCAAAATACCCGAACACTTCGCTTAACTCTAAACATCCGAAAATATTCACAATAATTCATCCTTTTTCGACCTTCCAGAGTAGGGTTCCCCTTAATGAAAACGAATTCATGTAATGCAATAATGTTTTTGCGTGATCATTTACTTTTATTCGCAGAATCAGTCTATCTGTAGATCGTGTTTTAATCGCAACTCTCCGACCAAAACTTAGGAATTTAGGTTGTAACTTTTCTAGAGGTTACTGTTGCTTGAGGAAAGGCAACAAACGTTTTTTAGTCACTCCTGCACATAAATTTCCTAGCTGACGGAACCTTTCGCGATGAAAATGTTGCTCTTCAAACCACAGGAACAGAAGGCCTACCACACGAGGTATTGTTTTGCAAACTTCGACTTCCAGCTGCAAACTTCGACTTCGTTTTGCAAACTTCGACTTCCAGCTTCCAGCTGCCGGGAAATATTCCTGTCCAGGAAATTGTTCAAACCCAGCCTTGACATAAGTTTCATCATCCTGTACCACGCAATCAAACTTCGTCAGCATCTTTGCGTACTACTGTCGCGATTGTTGTCTGGCCGACTTGTTTTGCCTATCGTCACGATTTGGAGTCACCACCTTTTTGTAAGTAACAGTCCGGATTGTTTTTTTTAGCTTACAGTTGTTGACGACACTCCCAGCTTGCTTGCGACATCTAGGACGAAAAGGTTGGGATTACGCTTGAAACTGCTGGCCAATCTTTTCGTCTTTCCGGTCTTCTTGGAAGTCGACAATCGTTCTCCACACACTTTTATTACGTTGGTGACGGTTGATTTGATCACATTCAACAATTTTGCTAACTTGACGTGCGAGTTCGGATTTTCGCGATGCTCGAGCAAAACTGTGATGTGTTACTTCTCATGCTTTGACACAATTTTCACAATTGAAAAACAAATGTCAAAATCATATATAAGGCATGGCACTATACTGCCGTTCAGATCATAGTAGTCCCAAAGCAAAGCAAAGCCTTGGTGCTACATTCCGATTCGGAACTTGATCTTCTGTTTATTTATACACAGACTTCGCAGCCGACTAGTTAGTGTACAAGACAATTGCGGGGCTAGCACTACGATCCTACTGACACTAACAGTTTCTCCCGAGCCGAGACTCGAACCTACGACGACTGGCTTGTTAGGCCAGCATCGTACCTCGAGACCATCTGGGAGATTCATAGTAGTCCCTTTCTACACAAATCTTATGCAACGCTAGGACAACTATGCTTTGAATGGCAGTATACACACACATATTTTAAATTAATGGTGTTCAGGTTTTTTAGATACACGATAAAAATAGTACGGTAAGTTGAAGTTGACCAATTTTTGACCAAAACACCCGTTGCCTCAAAAGGCGAACCATTTCATAGAAACGGTGTTTGAGCTCAGCTGGAAAAATGGGACAAAGTTGTAACTATTATTACCCTGATACTCTCCCTGATATGTGCCGAGTCGATCATCGATATGACGTTCTCCAGCCCAAGACTGATCACGATCTGGAGGGTGGACGATGGCTACACCAATAGCGACCACCAGTCAGTTTGCTATAGTGTAGAAAACAACGCGAGGCGGCGAGTGACGGGTAGAACCAACACTCACACCGTCCGCGGCTGGAAGACATCGCAATTCGATGCCGAGGTATTCTGAGAAGCAATGGAAAGAGAGTGCAATGGAGGCAGTTGGCTCCGCTCGACTGCTGACCAACTAGTTGCCGTACTATCGCGGGCGTGCGACACCACCATGCCTAGGACCCGCTAACCTAGGAATAGGAAGCCACCGGCTTACTGGTGGACCGATGCGATAGCGGACCTCCGCAGTGCGTGCCTCCGTGCAAAACGGAGGATACAGCGTGCGCGAACAGACGAACAGAGGATTGAGCGCCGCGCAGCATTCGGTTCTGGAAGATCGGCGCTAAAGAGTGCGATTAAGGCAATCAAGAGTACCTGCTTCGATAGGTTGTGCGCGAGTGCCAATACGAATCCGTGGGGTAACGCCTATAGGTTCGTAATGGCCAAGACCAAAGGCGCGCTGGCGCCTGTAGAGCGATCACCAGCAATACTAGAGCGTATCATCGGGGGACTTTTTCCACGCCACGAGGCTAGTCCTTGGCCTCCGGCAGTCGAGTCTTACGTCCGACGTTCCAGTATCTCAGACACAGATCAGGGATGGTTGGCCAACCTGCCGAACATCCAATCCGTGAGCGACGACAGCCGTGTCGAGATTGAGGAAGAGGTTAGGGTTACGAATGAGGAACTCATCGTGACAGCCAACTCCCTAAAGGCGAGCAAGGTACCGGGACCGGATGGAATCCCTAACCTGGCAATCAGGCTGGCGATTAAAACGGCCCCCGGGCTGTTTCGGGCAGTCATGCAGAGGTGCCTGGAAGACTGCATCTTCCCGGCAGGTGAAAGCGGCAGAGTTTGGTCTTACTGCCGAAAGCCGGGAAACCGCCAGGGGACCCATCGGCATACAGGCCCATCTGCCTGCTGGACACTGCGGGCAAGGTGCTTGAGAGGATTATCCTCAACAGACTGATATGGTACACGGAGGGTGTAAACGTTCTGGCAAGTAACCAGTTCGGTTTCCGGAAGGGTAGGTCCACGCTGGTTGCTCTCCTCTTCGCAATCGTCACGCTTGACGTGAAGAATGCGTTCAAAAACGCCAGTTGGGACTCCTTAGCTTGCGCTAAGGAGCATCCATGTACCGGTGTCGCTGTACAAGATTCTGGAAAACTACTTCCAGAACCGAGTACTTGTTTACAACAGGAGGAGGGTCAGAAGTGCGTCCCAATTACCGCAGAAGTTCCGCAAGGTTCTATCCTGGGACCGGTGTTGTGGAATGTCATGTATGACGGGGTGTTGAAATTCAAGTTCCCTGTAGGAATTGTGATCGTCGGCTTTGCAGACGATATAACGCTAGAGGTCTACGGCGAGTCGATCGGGGAGGTCGAGTTGACGGCCGCGCACTGTATACGCAAGGTCGAGGACTGGATGCACTCCAGGAAACTGGAGTTAGCGCACCATAAGACGGAGGTCACGGTTGTGAATAACCGCAAATGAGAGCAACAGGCGGTGGTCAGAGTCGGAGACTGCACCATCACCTCGAAGCGATCTTTGAAGCTCTTGGGGGTTATGGTTGATTATAAGCTCATTTATAAGAGTCACGTCCACTATGCTTGCTATCGTGCCGTGTCAAATATACTATTATTGATTAAAAAAAAACTATGCTTGCAACGGCTATTGCAGCACTATCTCGAATGATGTCGACATAGCTCAGCGGTGTATTGCAGCAAGCTTGAACTTCTTGCCAGCGTGGTTTCGTCCATACTTAGGTATGGAGGCCCAGTGTGGTCCGAAGCACTAGGTACTAACAGTTATCGTGGCAAACTAGAAAGTACCTACAGGCTCATGTGCCTGAGGGTTGCGAGTGCGTTCCGTACAGTGTCATACGACGCAATCTGTGTCCTGTCCGGCATGAAGCCTATCAGCATAGCCATTAGGGAGGACGTAGAATGCTTCGACCAACGTGACACAAGGAGCATACGAGGTACCAGAAAATCACTATCGATGATCAGATGGCAGCAGAAATGGTCCAACTCCACGAAAGGTAGATGGACGCACCGACTTATTCCGGTGGTATTCGGGTGGGTCGGAAGATGCAATGGATAAGTTAACTTCGGGCATGCGGAGTCCCCCATGTGCTCCGAGTGCCTGGATGCGGAAGAGATTGCTGAGCATGTCTTCTTCGTATGTCCTCGTATTGCGCGTGCGCGGAGCGACATGATGGTTATGAGTGGGCCAGACACTACTCCGGACAACCTAGTTCAGAGGATGTATGAAGACTCGAACATCTGGAGGGCGGTTTGTGACAGGTTGGTCACCGGGGGTTTGGTTGCGAATTTCCCCTCAACTTGAAATAAAATATAATATATGTGCCTTCATTGTGCATTCGTTGTTCGACTTTTCTTATTTTCTATTAATAGAGTTTGCACGACTCTATCAAATTTGATCGTTGTTAGGCTATTGCAATTTTGACTACGCCCAAAGGAACAATTTCAAATTTCAATTCGTACCCATCTCTTACCGTGCTGCATCAAATTTCCAACACTTAAGCTATGATGTAACTTCTTGCACTGAAAAATCAACGAAAAATAAACTTTCTTATCGATCTTAAAGCTTTAGCATGTTGGTTATTTTATTGTTGTTGCAATTAAGTGTTATTAATATAGATTTAAACACGTTTTGTACATGAAAATAAAGAGAATCTAGAAACAGGCTTTGATTCAAATTCCGAACACTTCAACGGAATTCTTCGAACCGTCTGAATACTGACTTTCTCTTTTTTCAACGCCTGCTGATTCCCCGGAAGTGGTTCGACAGTGAAGAGCTAAACATCACTGGGTGAAGGACATTCCAAGGAACGAACAGGTATATAAGAATCATTCTTATTATCACACTAGCTATAATAATTCGATTTTTATTTGAAAGTGCTCGAAGTTTGAGACTGTTCGAAGTTTGAATCAAAACGGTACTCTTATACTCAAAAAAGAAGTGCACTCGGATGACAGACCAGCCTGAAAAAATCGAAGTATCCCAAAAATGAACCACTTTTCAATGATCAAAAATTAAAATCAAATCTAAAAGCTGTCCACGTGATATGTGGATGGCCACTTTCCTATTTTTCCACTACTTTTATTCATTAAGACAGAAAGATATCTCTTTTGAAAAACCTCGTGTCATTAGTGAGATGGTTTCTGCGAGAATTGTTCATATGTTTGGTCCACTACGATATTTAGTAATAATTTGTTCAATTCATAGCCTTATTTTTATTTGTCAAATTGCACTAAAACGTAGAGTTCAGTCTTTTATTCACCCTCAATGGAAGGACTCTGTATGCTGTACACTCCCCCCACAATTATGGAACTCCCACAATTACGGATTACTTTTGTTTTGTGAAAACATCGTTCTTATTCCTAGATTGATGTGTTTTTTATAGGCGAGAAATACTGTCTTCCAGAATCTATCAAATTATTTGTCGTTTTTCAATCAGCGTAAGTAGCACGCTTATCATTCATAAGGTTCATGTGTCATATAATCGCTAATTCTCGTGCATAAATAACTCATATACAAAGATCAAGGTAAGTTCTTCACGATTCATCAAAATGTTGATGGTTGATAACGATTTTTCTGTATAAATTAGTTATTTTCTAAGTGTTCCATAATAGGGACCGAAAAAGGATAGTTCTCTATAAATATGGATCACTCCAATTCAAATGTTATTTTCACCAATTGAAACACCCTCTCAAATATTATTGAGCTCTAAACGGAATCTAAACAGTGCTGAGCCTTCGAAACAATATTATTTCCAAGGCACGAGGGACAGGAAAGCTACGTAAAGCGGGAAACTGTTATGACGTTCGGGAGCGACAGACGTGGACTCTCGATTCAACTGCAACCTCAAAAGCCACATAAAATATGGCCAGGCCATGCGGGATCTTTAATACGATTTGAAATATGTTATTTCTTCAAATTACATGATTTGAATAAGGTTTATTGAATGAATTCGTTGCCAAAAACTGTTTTTATTATGCTGATCCATAATATGATGCGAAATGTCTCATAATTAGAACCGCTCTCAAAAGTGATCTATAATTGTGTATTTGGTGAGTTATGAAAAAAACATATTTTCTGAGAAATATTCACAAAACATGGGAAGAAATACTCAATAAAGTGTAAGATTACATATTTCTGTGACTGAAAACATTTATAGATTACTTATAAACAATAAAATTGGTCAGAAATGATTTTTTGAATTCATACATCTTCTTAAGTGATCCATAATCGTGGGGGGACTGTATGTAGAAATCTGAAGGTTCTCTCTGTGTGACTTGTATTAAAAAGACCGCGCCGAAATAGGAAAAATATCCGTTCAAATTAAACACAAACAACAAGATTGAGGATAAATCCCAGATAAGAGCACAGCAGTGGTCGCCAGCGCGAGTGATATCGTTTGCACTCGGAGTTCGCTATCGTTTTTGCTAACGTCAAGTGAAACCGTTTTTATTTGAGGACTTTTCCGCAGAGAGTAGATACGCAAAATGAAAAGCACCTAGCAGCTGGCGGAATATGAAGGGTAACGAGTGACCAGAGCGTGTGCAAATAGAATTCGCCAAAACAAAACTGGCACCGGAAGAGGCAAGGTAAAACCCCTCGGTAAACAAGCTGCTGTTTTGTGCACTTATCGCATCCGGTGTTTTCCTCACTTTCGCTCATTAAACGCTGGCGTGGCAGTGTAACTTCATGGTGCGGTTTTCCGCTTTTCCAGCCATGTTTCCTATAACATCAACAGCAACTTTAATGTGCATTTAAGCTTTTACGCTTCACGCGCGCTCGCACAACGTTGACTAAAAAGCGTTGGCCGCACTGGGATGCTTGCTGACTCCATATAAGTGGCGTGTGTTTATGAATGCAACATAAGTAAATAACGTACAACATGCCACCGTTATGAGGCGCCATTGAGGGCGTTTGTTAGGTTTTACTGTCTTACCGTGTAAAGCGGCTTAAGCTGCATCGAATAAAGGAAACAATTGAAACCTTGTTTATTCGCGCGGTAATCGCGCAGGACGGTCTTCTTGCTGGCTGGGGATAATATTGATTTTCGACGTTCCATAGGCAGGATACATGAGAACTGGAGAATATGAAATTTCTTATAATAATGTAAAGAATGAATTTCATTGCAAATAATAATAATATGAAATGAATGTCGGTTCGAATCGACCAGTCGTAGAAACAATCACCCGTACGAAATTTCTTCTATTTCATTATTGCGGATTATCTGGCTACATATTTGGATTCTGATAAATGCGAATGTTTATGGCCTCGAAAAGTAAGTCAATAAACTGCGAGTTTACAAGACTGTTTGGAAAAGCCTGTGATTTGTGTTTTGCATTTGCGTATATTTTTTGCCACCTTTCTTTGGTCCGGTCTCAAGACAAATGGATTTATAGCGTATAAGAGACAGATACAATCTGCTGTTTTCGGTTTGAGTTGTTGCTTGCCCACCTTTCCTGTCAGGGAACCAACGTTGCTCGCTTTGTCTGTCCTCGAATTTTCAGCACTCGAATGACCAGGATGTACAGAAACAGAATGGTTGTGCGTTTAGAGGAATTCAACTGGAAATTGATATTTTATTGGCCATCTGTGGCTCCCATCGATTTACAGACACACTAACTGCGAGTTTCGAAAGAGAGTTTTTTGTGCCTTTGCATGCACTGCACAGGTGAAGGTAAGAATTTGACTGAGCCATTTTCAGAGTATCTCGGTTGAATAAAAAAAATGAAGTTACTTGATTATTTTAAATTATTCGAAGAAAATATTTCAAAATGACATTAAATGGTAGACTGGTTTTCCTTTAAGGATTCCGTCCAATGTCAGAGCGCTAAAATAGAACTTAGGTTCGTTTTTGGAACTGAATGCTCTCTTTATTGAAACAACCTATTTGAATTATAATCCTTGTTGAACCTCAATTTAAAATTTCACCTCCAGAGCGACAAAGCCTTTCCTCGGCAAAACTGGCATTCTCTCTCAGCAGCCAGGTCGATCTCATAAAGAGTGAATTTATTAAGTAACAGGTGTGCCGCAATAATGTGGTAAAACTTTTCTGCCACGGAGGGAGCGGCAAACTGCCAATGGGAGTCAGATTTAAAAGAAACAATTGATTCTATTATAATTAAATCAACGAAGGCAATAAGCAACCGGAAAGTCACACATGCCACGTTTAAACACTAACTCTGGGTACACGTGTGCACCATATGGTAGCTTGTGTTTATGCAGAGAAGGAGTGCAGACGGTTTTTAATTTGTCAATAAATATGAAGAATGTACTAGTCGTGCTCTTTGAATCTGTTTTCGCACCACGCGTAAATGTAGAGGAGATAGGGAATAGTAGATCGTACGGAGTGAAATTCAGAATTCTCTGTACAGCGTAGTAGGTCAGTTATAACAGTAAATATTCAATGCTTCCAGCAGTCTTGTGGTAGTGATTTGTAATCATTGTGCAAATTGAACTGCAGATCAGAAGTCATCAGAACGAATCAATAAATTTGTAGCTGTATTTTGCCTGATAGAATTTTGGTCGCATGATAAATCTAGTGCTGGATATTGTGATGATAATTGTAGGGCGAGACAACACTATTGAAGGGTGATTCTGGATTTTAAATCCGAGAATCCTGAGTATTCATTTAGTAGATATTTTAATAAAGGAGTAGCAGAACAGTTTGTTGAGATTATTGGTCTCAAAAATGTCTTTTCGTGTGGATAAAACTAGTAGTTTTTTCGCAAGGACTATACGAAAAACATAAACAACTTAAACAAAAATATTCAACAGGCAACGGGGCTTAACCTTGAAAGTGATTCGCTACAAGGCTGCGCATCGCAGACGTACCTTGTAGCCTGCCTAAAGAGAGAGCAAAATGTCTCTCCAATGTACAAAAGCGCAGGTACGCGGCATACCTAAAAGAAGGCTGTTAGGCGACAACGATCGGGTGGAGTCACCAAACTTCAGCGCCGATCGTCCAGCGATCAAATAATCCCGAGTCCTTCGGTTCCGAGACACTTGGTGGGTACAAGAAAATATTTGAGGCTATTAACGTCGTCATCTTGCTTGACAGCTACCCCACCAAACTTCTCTCTCGGCTCTGCACGCTCTTAGCAATGCTAAGCGGGCAAAGTATTTGAACTGTAACAAGGCATCCTGGCGGACAAGACACGAATTGCGTCGTATGACACTGTATGGTACGTACTCGCAACCCTCAGGCACATGAGCCTATAGGTTCATTCCAGTTTATCACGGTAACTGTTAGTACCTAGAGCACTGGATCACACTGGTTCACCAGTCCTAAGTATGGACAAAACCACACTACCAAGAAGTTTTCGGTTACTGCCTCACACCACTGAGCTATTGGACATCATACGAAATAGTGCTGCAATACCCGATGAGACCCACCTGAAAGCATAGTCTACGTGGCTCCCAAACATGAGCTTGTCGTCAACCATAACCCTCACAAGTTTTAGAGATCGCTTTGAGGCGATGATGCAGTCTCCGACTCTGACTACTGCCTGTTGCTCCGGTTTACGGTCGTAACAAACATGACCTTCGTCTTATGATGCGCTAATTCCAGTTTTCTGGAGCGCATCCAGTCTTCGACCTTGCGTATACAGTGCGCAATTATCAACTCGACCTCCTAGATCAACTCGTCGTAGACCTCTAGCGTTATGTCATCTGCAAAGCTGACGATCCCAACTCTTACAGGGGAGTTGAGTTTCAACACCCTGTCATACATGACATTCCACAACACCGAGCCAAAGTAGAACCTTGCGGAACTCTTGCGGTGATAGAGACGCACTTCCGACTCTCCTCTGTGTTGTAAACAAGTACACGAAGGTCGGTCAGAAGTGCGTTCTAATCACCGCAGGAGTTTCGCAAGGTTCTTCCCTGCGATCGGTGTCGTGGAATGTCGTGTTGGACGGTGTGTTGATCGTTGTGTTGATCGTTGTGTTGATCGTCGGCTCTGTAGACGACATAACGCTAGAGGTCTACGACAAGTCGATCGTGACTGCTTTGCAGTACCGCAGTACCGCGAGCGCGCAGACTTCCGAAGGCGGAATATCGTCCAGGTTACCGGGGTACTCCCCGGAGGCGGATGCAGGACTCCTGCTATTTTGTCAACAACGCCACGTTGAATAATTTCTGTAATTGGAGTGTATTTGATTACTCTGCTCATCAAAATTGCAGTCCTAGGTTTAGGCTGAGTTGTAGGGTAGAATAACCTACTATTTGAGTCCTAGAGACCAACAACTCTTGTGTTGTTATTGACCCATGATTCCTGGACCAGAGGATGCTGGAGGCCCCCGTAGCGTAATAAAGCTTTGATGAAGATTCACCTGAATGCGAAAGCTGCCCATTGCGTGTTGGATCCACTTAAGGTTGGATTGGAGGAGCCAGTACTTATCATACGGTTGCCATCAGCACAACTGCTGGTTTGGGTTGCCTTTGCTCCGACAGCGACTAGCTTTGCCTAGTGTAAGCACCAGAAGGTGGTTCTGAATCCTAGGTTTGCAACTGAAGATGGTTGAGGCAGTGAGCTCCTTGGAGTTTTGCGCGGCACCTTCCTTCCTCTCGCAGGTTTGCAGATGGTGAGTGCTTGATGCATGAAGCTGTTGCTAGCTGTCTACTGAACATTAATTTCCATTACAGGATTGCGTTGAGTAGGTGGTGATGACAAAGCTGGAAGTTCCGTCTGTACCTTTCTGTTCTTTGCAAGATTGCGTTGGGTAGGTGGTGATGACTGAACTGATCGTTCTGCATGTACCTTCCTTCTCGTCGCAACACAGGTTTCCTTGTGTATATTGGTCGTCGATTTGTCCAACCGGCGCATGCGAGCTTCATCAAGCATGTAGTTTAGTAAAAAGTGCTGCTCGGTGATTCGGTCGGCGGATTGTTCAACGATTTCCAGAAAAGGTTCGACGGTTTTCTCTGCTACCTTGCGGTTCCAGTGTAGAGATACCGCCGTGCTGATTTTGGATGAATCACAGTATCTTCTCGTTGGAAGCGTCCACACTGTTCGAAAAATAACCTGCGAACATGATCGCTTTCGATAGGTTATCCATGTTTAAAACAAGGATCTGGGATCTAGGATTCTCCAACCACACAACTGTTTCGCTGTCGGCGCAGGCAAGTTAAAGGCAGCTTAGTTTGAAATGGCAACTCCTGAACTTAGGCCTGGGTAGCGAAGATTCCATTGCCGCAAATCGAGTCAGGATTGAATGATGAACAGTTCCAAGTTGCTTCTTGGAGAGAAGTTTGGTGGGGTAGCTGTCAAGCGTGATGGCCCTGTAGGTAACTCCCACCGAGTGATCGTTGATTTTTTGATCGCCGGACGTTCGGCACTGATGTTTGGTACTCCATCCGATCGTTGTCGCCTAACAGCAGCTTGACATAGCATGTCTGGCCGGCCGGAAGATCGGAGGGCGATCTTAATCTCTTGAGTAATCTTCTTTCAGGTATGCCGCGGACCTGCACTTTTGTACATTGGAGAGACGCTTTGCTCTCCGTTAATATGAACTAACCTAAGTGGTTTTATCATTTTTTTCCTACATTCAATCATTTAGACACAAAAATATCCTTTTTTAAAGGCCTCATGTCACCAGTGGGACGGTTTCAGCGAGAATTGCTCAGGGATAAAGATTTTATTTACACGGCAATCAGGTGAATCTTTCTACCGAAGATTGCTAGATCGGGCCTAGTGTTCTAAGCCCAGCCATTTCCCTCCCTCAATCAGACCAATTTGATATTGGCTCAACAATAAGCGGACAGCACGCGGTGCCGGAAAAAGAGCGGCCATCCATGAGAAAATTGTCCTGAGTTTCGACGGGAACGACGATCCACCCACACGTGGACAGCAACACCGAATAACGGGACGAAGGACCCACATGGTAGTGCACGGTTAGAAGGAACACCCACCGTGGCCTTCCCGAAAGCGACAGCCACCGTAGCATACCCCGAAAGCAGCAGCCGCTCCACCCCAGAGAGTAGCGCCAAGCAACGCAGCGCGGCAAGAGTGAATGAGTGAATCTCACCCACCGTTCACCCGATCGAACCAGCTCAACCAGTCACCTGAAGCAGATCACCCGTCAGAACCAACACCCCGAGTCATCACCCGAGGCAGACTCAGCAGCCGGCCGACCCGCTACGCGCTTAACCTGATTTAGAGAGAGTTTTCAATAGAGCCGTTTACATCCCTGATCGGTGTCAGAAAGCCGCCCTCGAGAAGAAGAGTTTTCTCTCGAGATCGAGCTAGCCTTGGCAAAAGAGGTCTTGAGAGCCCACCCCGCTAGTCCCCAGAGGAACGACCAGGGACTTGGGAAAACTAGACGTGACCCTTCCGAAAACATACCACAGTAATAGCCTACCAGCATCGCCATTAAGGAAGTCAGAGAATGCTTCAACCAACGTGACACAAGGGGCATATAAGGAACCAGAAGGTTATACTCGGCAGCGGGAATGATCCAATTCCATGAAGAATAGATGGACGTACCGACTTATTTCGGAGGTATCCGGTTGGGTCGGAAGGCACCATGGCGAAGTGAACTCTTACTGACACACGCAATATGCATAGGTTTGGACATGCTGGGTCCCCCATGTGCCCTGAGTACGTGGATGCGGAAGAGACTGCTGAGCACGCCTTTTTCGTATGCCCACGTTTTGTACGTGCGAGAAGTGACCTAGTCCGGAGGATGTGCGACGACCCGCACATCTGGAGCGCGCTATACGCTTTTTTGATATTGTAGGCGCTATCTACTCTGCTCTGGTCCTACATACCCATCGCACGGCCAAGAATTACCTACGCTGCCCCCGTGTGGTGGTGGCCGTGCTCTGTCTATTGACTCTACATTTTCATGTAAAGAAAATGGCAGAGCTTGGTGCACTAAGACTTCAACAAAATAGAACAATATTCGAAGGTGATCAGGTTAGTCTTCTTCGCATTCTAAGCGCGTACTTATAACCCTAAATCACCACAGTAACAGACTGCCTGGCGGTTCAGAACAATTTCGACATTCCATATAAGGTGGTTGAAACCAATTACCATATGTGGAGCAGGGATGGTCCTGCATTTCCATCAGGCATTATCTACTTTTATACAGATGGTTCAAAAATCGTCTCCAACCCTGGCTCCGAGGTTGGCTGGCCGGATAGAAAAAATATTCCAATGGGTAGGTATATGGTCCACCGTTTTTCAAGTTGAAGTGTATGCTATACTCGTCTGCGCCAAGATATGTCTTAAACATAACAACAGACATGTGAAAATCGGCATCTTCTCGGATAGCCTAGCTGCACTATTGGCACTCAAGTCCTCAAAAAAGCGTCCACATTAGTTTGAGAGTGCAGCGCAACACTACGGGAGTTATCCCGACAGAACCAAATTCTATTGTACTGGGTACCTGGACACTGTGGTATTAAGGGTAATAAAAACGCTTGTTATAAGTTTTGCCACAAAACGGGAGTACAAAACTATTGCATATCTCCGCTCTAACGTTTGCGGTAAATAAAATGGACAAAAATTGCCGATTTTTCAAGGGTTTACCTTTAATCTCACTGACGAAACTACTCATGCATCATCAATCATAGTAACCCATGAGTTAGCAAAAAAAAAAAATGACAGCTCTATCAGTCAAAATCTAACTGTGATGGCGAAAAAAGTGAAGCTACTCCGTTCAGAAGTGTGCGCGCTTAAAGAACGGTACCCCGCCGCGTTAAAAACAGACATCGTGCGGCACTTGGTGGACGCCGGGTATGCGCGTTCCGGCATCTACAACATCTTGACACTCTTGTACAACGATCAGAACATCGAAAGAAAGCCCGGTTCCGGACGGCCAACGACTCTGAGCGGTAAGAAGCTTCAAAGGATGCTGAAGAGGAAGACCGAGGGACAAGTGGCTAAACCGCTGCGTGCACTTGGTGCATGCGGTAAACAGTGAAAAAGTATCTGGAGAACATGGACATACATGTCAGGAAGCTGCAGTCCCGTCCACTGCACTGGTCTTGGAGATGCCTGCAGGCAATGACGCAGCGATAGCGGTTGAATAAGATGGTCAAGTCGATTCTCCCGGCGAATCGTGACGTGGCGGTGGTGATGGACCACGAGACCTATCTAACCCTGGATGGCAACGACTGGCAGGGTACTTCATATAACACTTCTTCCACGAAGGAAGTGAGATCCGAGGTGAAATTTATTTCACACAAGTTCCCCAAGAAGATGCTGCTGTGGCTGACAATTAGTGAGAAGGAGATGTCAAATCCGCTCTGCTATCGCTCCGGGCTGGCCATGAACGAGGAAATTTATGGTACGAAGTGCCTGCCAGAAATTGCGTCGTTCATCAAGAAATACCATAAGGACGAAGATACGGTGTTCTGGCCAGATTTGGAGTCGGCCCACTACTCGAAGCGATCGTTGGAGGAGATGGAGCGGCTGAATATCGATGTGGTACCGAAGTCGGCGAATCTGCCCAACGTCCCCCAGCTGCGTCCCATCGAGAATTTCTGGGCAAACTTGAAGCGAAAGATCGACTCCAACAATTTTGTCGCGAAAACGTAGGAGGAATCAATAAAAAAAAAAACAAAGAAAGAACTTAATACATACACGCATGTTTTTGTCCGCCATGGCGAATGATCCGGTTAGCTGCCGGAGAGCCGCACGCAAGGACGTAATATTTTTTTTGTGAGGAAGCTAACATGATTACCTTCCATGGGAAATTTATCCAACTAAAACAGATTGTCTGTTTTAGTTTTTTTTCATCACCATCTGAAAAAAGTCCATTTTCTTACCGCAAACGTTACTGCGGAGTACATCTCGTGCTGAAATATCTGATAAAGCAGAAATTTACTTACGCTTCGCCCCCGAGCAATGTTTCTTGTGTTAGTGATCACTACGTGCTACTCTTTTCCAGTGACAGGGGTCACTTTCCCGTCGATGAATGACTGCCAGAGGATGGCGACCGGAGTGCCAGCTTCTCACGCGGAATGTCTAGCTTGCGATGCCGGTGCTGTCGGCTTGGCCTCCAAGCCAGAACTTGTGTGACACGTCCTGCACACATCAGGGTAGGGGTAGGGTTCACACCATATAGCTGCACCAGCCACACATCCGATATCCGTGTGCCCGCAGGCAAACCCTCGTTATTCGCGACACCCGATTCGATTTCGCGCACTCCGCACACTGACCAAATTGCGCACAATGGTCAATAAAATCGCGAGGGCGGTCTATCGTTTTCGTTTCCACGATCACTCGAACTGCGACACTACGCACCTTTTGCGGCGGTTCTCCCTTTTCTTTGTCAACCGACGCCGCGCACTCAACACTGCGCACTTTTCTTTCTCCTATCAGTGCACCCGACACTACGTTTTGGCAAGTGTGGCTCCCCACCACTTTTTCCGTGCGTGTGCACGTCACGACCACCGAATTAGAAAGAAGAGACCAAAACGATCCTTCTATTCACGGAAGTCCCGTTGTTCTTGCTGTTGTTGCTGCTGTCATTTTTTAGGGTGAAACCTCATTGAATCCAAAAATGGCCGACTTCGAGTCACCACTTCGAATTTTCGAAAGCACAAGACTCGGAAATAGTTAATGGATTTCCTGTGAAAATGCTATTCTATATTTGCTGTGGTGAAGCAAACATAAAAAAGAATTTCCAAAGGGGACGCAATGAGTATTACCGAGTCTTGCGCTTTTGAAAATTCGAAGTGGTGACTCGAAGTCGGCCATTTTTGGATTCAATGAGGTTTCATTTTAAGGGGTCATATAGCTTTTTGCTCGGGATGAAGGAGCATAGTTTGGGATTTTTTTAAGCGTGTAGCACCTTTTTTATTGCAGATAAGTTGTAATTTTCTGAAAGCTCAGTTATTTAACAAGAACAAAACACGTTTGTTTTTAAAAAATACCAATTATTTGGGAAGTAATGGCTGTTTCCCCGAAACGTTTTTTTTTTGCAGAGGTTTGCTGTGTTTACGATAGCAACGCAGCAGATCAACTGAAATCAAAAAACTAATATTATTTCATTAGTTTGAAAGCGTGCCGGGTATCTGAACGATTATTTTCATAAGTATTTTGTTTTCAGTGCAAAAGGCAACGTTTTTTTTCGAAAAAAAAACATGTTTTGAGAACTGAAAATTGCATTAAAAATTTTTTTTCGGCGAAGGTAAACTAAACCGGGGTATTTAATAACGACGTTTCAAAAAAAGAAGATGAAAAAAATCGGTTAAGTAGTTTCACCGCAATTATAAACACGGCAGTCATTTAGCTTAGCTTAGCTTGCTTAGCTTGACTGACTGCACATATCAATGGTTGCACTCCGTGATTGATCCGAATCAGTAAAATTGCACAGTGAATCAAATGAATGGGGTTGGGAGTTACCGACTATTCTCATTGTACAAGTTTTAGTGACTCAATACTTTGAAGGATCAATAACGACGCCGGCCACATTCTTGCAGTCAGGTGGGAAGAGGGAAGGGATGTTAGTGTGACCCTTGCTATTTGGAGACCGTGTTTACCTCTGCATCTCCACAAAGGTCAGAGGAAGGAGGTTTTTGTTAGTAGGGAAGGGCTCGTTGGATCAGGATTCACTTTGATAAGTGATGCGATCATACATGTATCTCCTACCCGTCTCTATTTAGCTATTTTCGGTTTATTGTATATTCAGCCGACCGACTAGAGGAGCACAATTAGCTTATTTATATTTAGTACTGGTTTAGACGAAGAGACAATTCTGCGCATGAAGGTGGCTCATTAGGAAGGCGAACGAAGTATCTTTTATGTCAAACATCGGGAATATTCAGGAGCGACGCGCGCGTAAGCCATCCAACATGTTTAAACACTTGTTGATGTCTAATCCCGTATACTCGCAAGAAAGCGAACGCACTTCAGAAGACGCAATTCTTTGATAGGTATACATTGCGTAATTATTAGATCAATCACGATATTTATCAGCCGAACTCGATTAGCGACACGCTTATATAAAAGCAACGAGCAGGCAATCTTCAGCTGAACGGTCATACCAAGATTGAGCTTATCCCGCATCTCTATTCTGCGACGGAGAGAAAATTTGTGTAATTATGTCTCCGTGGCAAGTGATGGAATCGATTGATGATTCGCGCGAGGCTCGCGTATTACGAATACCAACGGTGTGTATCTTTCTTATCAGCCTCGCGATCCTATGCGAATGACGCGCGCGAAAATAATTACCTATACGAAGCATCAACGTATTAGATTAAATGTATATTACCAAACTCAAATACCTGCAAGGAAGCAAGCGCACTTCAGTAGAGGTATACATCGCGATGCTATAGTTACTGAACGAACGAAAACTACTCTGAAACACACCGAAAAATCCCGGGCCGAAGACATGTTTACATCGGGGCATTATGGACGACATCTCTATTCCCTCTTACCGACGCAGACGCACAGGGACACGGAGTTTCGGGCTGACACCTACTGAGCATAAAAACCGGCAAAGTTTCATGCATCCAAAGCTCGAAAATTTATAAAAATGCAAATATGCATATCAAACACGACAGTTCCAAGTTGATTTATAAAATGCCAAAACAATCGCAATCAAGAGTTGGTTGCCCTGCCGACCGACAAGAATTCAACGTGATTAAATAAAATTGTTTCAACATTTACTCAAAAGCTCGAAGAATCATAAATGAATAAACTAAGACACTTATTTCATATAAAAACTGGCAAATTTCCATGCAATCATAGCTCAAAAACTAAAAAAAAAGCAAATATGCATATGAAACTAGACAGAGATCTGATATTATTACCAAAATGCAAAGCAATCCCAATCAAAATTTAGTAGTCATGAGCTATTTTCACGCCGACTAACAAGATTTAAACATTATTGAATAAAAAACAAATTCAAGTGTATCAACATTTGTCAAAAAGCTAGGAAAATCATAAAAATAATATGGTTAAATATGGTTAAATGACCGTAACCGATCAGAACTCTTCATGACAGACGAAGCACTTAGATATTTGACGCGTGTGAATGATAGATGATCAAACGTTTATGCGTAGCATATGAATACAGTTGAACCTCCGACACGCTGTACCGCATTCGAGTTAATTTTTTTTTTCAACTATATCAAGAAGTTCAATTTACTACCCCATGAAAACTAAAAAAATCTGTATTATTTCCAGAAAATCTGCAATCTGTAGGCAGATATCTGTATGAAAAATACGCAAGAAATCTGTATAAAAGCAGATAAATCTATATATGTGGCATCACTTCGAATGGAAGCCGTTCAAATCGAATGGAAGAAAAGCTGTGTGCGTTAACATAGGTAGTCACAATTTCACTCTGATCCCGTTTCAAACCCGACGTGAAATATCACCAAAACCAATACTTAGCTTCTGTTTCCTGTCTCTCCAGTTGCATTTTGCGAGCCAGCAGCAGGAACAACTAATGCAAGAAAGCTTTGCACTTTGCTGCGCGCAAAGCTCAGCGGAAGATAAAAAAAACATACACAATCCCAATCGATGTCAGTGGAGAGGACGTATTGAACCTCATTCCATCTTAACGGTTTCCACTCTCTTTTCACTAACACTACCGTTCACTTGGTAAAAATGAAAACGTACACGAATGGCGAACTATATCTTCTGTGCCAATTTACACTGCATAATCACTCCCATTTTTAATCTTCTAATTCTAGTCAAAGTGGAGTGAAACTTTAACTAATTTTTATCTTACACACGCGACACCCAATATACTTGAAATTTTACAACTTTTCATGACCTCTAGTGCGAAAATACACGTGAATTTTATGAGAAATTTACGGACCGATTTAATGTGCGTTTGGTTCATTGGCCATGTTGCCAGTCTCTTCAATTATAAACACGGCAGTCATTTTTTGAAAAACACCATTTCGAGATAAACGTGTATTAAGTTTCAGCTTTAGCTTATGCGGCCGTGGCGAGGCGCTCTGCAAATCGCTCTAGCTTTCTTCCTACTGCTCAGATCCTTATGAAAATTTGTGAAAATGTTCTTAGGATGTTGCGATGCAATGTAAATGCAATAATAACATTTTTCGATTTTCTGAAAACTAAAATGGTATATAACCCTTTAACCGTTTTTTTTCCTTGAGTGTCCCTTCTGGCAGACTTAACGATACTGTAGTTTTATGGCAGTATGGCGAGGACCCGTTCACAAATGACGTTTGGTTTTACAATTAGACTATCGTATGCGTTAATTGAGCGTTAAATTTATGTGATGCGATATGGTTTATTTTTAAACGTAACACGCTACTAATACGCAAGAAATGGATCAGCACAGCAATTCATTGACTCTGAGCCATTTCTGGGCACCTCCATAGCGCGTCAACTTACGTCAAAGTGTCGCATGGTTATTGCTCGCCGGGATCGTCGCCCAAACATTATGTTTACGAGAAAACTCATTTATGTTTCTGAAAAAATGTTTGTGGTCAGGGCATCAAAATTCACAGGAATGGTTAATATAGCTTTTTATCTTTCATTTTTTTCCAGTTTGAGCTTTAGAGCCACACCTGTGTCGAACAGTGTAATCAACAAGACAGTCGATGAGGTTTTCTTAGTCACAATAACTTTGAGGCATACAAAAAAACTAGTATTTCTAACAACTTGAAATACATTATTGAAAATTCATTCAGTTTAAAACAAACAGCAAAAGTCTAGACGTCGCTTTTCCACGCAGCACTGAACAGATCAGAACAAAATAAAAATAAACGCTTTCCTTTCGAAAGCTAATCATTTACTTTAACTTTATGCGCTAATCAGATCTCGCGACAACGGATTCACCCGGCAAACATTTGCCACGGCGAAATAAAAACAGCAATCATTCTACACCCAGCAGCAGCAATGAAATATTCACTGTCAGTTGACTCGACACGGACGGAAGGTTCTCGGACCGAATCGAGAATAGTAGATATTAATTGTAAGTTTCCATTTCGCACTAAGGACTTTTTAACACCTTACTCTGATTATCGTCCTTTCTTCGGGGCAACGAAACCGTTTGTTGGCGCAAAACTTGTTCCATCTGCATTAATTACTGTGATTATATGCAATTTTCAGAAGGTCTGCTGAGGGAAATAGTGCAAACTTTTGTACACCGTACCCGTGGTGCTGCGATGAAAGAAAACACAGTGGCTGGTAGTATCCGAAATCTCTGGAAAATAAGTTTTTAGCTTAATCCAAGAGCCGCAACCTTGCGCTACCTCACGCTATAGCCTGCGACCTGGCGCCCGAAAACCATCGGTAAAGTTTAGCCTCTAGCCTGGGTTGGTGGAAATTTTCGGGGTTAAAACTTCGCAATAACACTACTCGAGAGTAAGACGATGCACAGTTGGTGATGAAGGGTCTAGAAATGCAGATTCGAAAAATTAAAAATCAATAAAATTTGGAGATCCAGTTAAAATACAACACAGTGCTTTCGTTTGTATCATATGTAAGGATTAACATCATTAAATTCTTAGCTACTCGGATTTGAGGAAAATTTGGTTACTTTTGTCCACTGTGACGATGGCTCGCTGAGCGAGTTCAAGCCGGGCTAACGACGAGATAACGGACTTCTCGAGAAAAAAAAAGTTTTATTTCAATTATTGCGCCGTTCCTCGAACTGGCAATTTTATTATGCAGATAAGTGTATTTGGACTTGATGGCTACATCTGCTATACTGCAGCTTGATCCACCTATATAGATAGGTAGGAGAATTGGAACAAAGTTCGCAGCCTCCGTGCCAGTTTGTGTCTGCCTGCCCGCCAGTAGTGTCTCGATCTAAACAACGAGTTAAAGTAATTAGGGAATTGCCGGTGCCCTGTTTGGCGACTGTATTCGATTAGAATAATAGAGCTTTGAAGAAGACAATCTTTTCCTAACTTTGTACAATAACAGGGTTATATTTATTTTTCAGGTGATTAAATTACTAGTATATTATATAGTTCTTGTGTGATAATTATTGTGATTTCGATTTTTAGCCAAATTCAATGATTAATGTTGACGAGCATCACATCTACCTCTTTTATTCCGACTGCTCAATTTGCCATTCAAGTCCAATCAACTTTCGATTGAATATAAAAATTAAATTCTTCACAATACAGATTTTAAAAATTATAAAATAAGCGTATTTCACCAAGAGCATTTCAAAACAAATCGAATCGATTTGCACTGCCAGTGAATTTTATTCAAGAATTTCACGAGGGTCATACCGTTTAATTTTACTTAATATGTTATCAATATAATGAAACTGAAAATGTTACTTGAGGGTTAAGCAAAAAACCAAATGATTGTACAAAATTACAAATGTCTCCGTTATTATTTTTTTTATTTATTCATTATACGAATCAACAATATACTAAAACACTGTCAATTTTCAAGTTTTTTTTCCTAAGAAGATAAAGTTTTTTGTTTCTTAACGGCAATATTGAAGGCCGGTAGCTAATTGAAAACAGTTCCATTTTGTTAAATGCTCGTAAAATGTATAGAAGACATAAAGCGCATCGTTCGCATAACTCCCCGTACCCAGCCCAATGACGAATAGGAAATAAGCCTGAATGAGGTAAAGAATTTCATTAGTAGCAAAGACTCTGGCAGCCGAAGAGAAGCGTTTCAGGGCATCGGAATGCCGTCATGTCACACCATAGTTCATAAATGAGTGAAGCTGCAATCTTTGCCCATTCTGCAACTATATGCACCAGCAGTAGTTACAATGCAAGACGTTCTTCTTTTGATATTTTTTTCGTACCGAAATAACTGAAATAGCAGAAAAAGTTATAAGTGAACTTGTCTCATTGCCCTCCAGAAAGGTGTAGATTCTAACCATTCGAAGGTGTTGATCAAGTTTGACGTTGAAAATAAAGTTTACTATTCTTACAGTTTAAAATACATCCAGATAGCGGGGGCCTAGTGTGGTTGGTAACGTATCCGCCAACCACGCTCGACGCCTGGGTTCGAATCCCACCGCCGACATAGGTGTCGATGGTTGTGAGGTGGCGTGATCCACTCACAACCAACCCAACTGGTCTAGATTCCATCTTAGCCGACACCGGGAGATTTTCTGAGGCGAAAAATCTCTGGGATCACGCCTTCCACCGCATGAGGAAGTAAAGCCATTGGCGCCGGTCCGTTAATAAACGGGTCGTGAGTTAGGGTCCTGGGTGTGGAGTCGCCTTCCTGGGCGTCGGTGATTGGCCACAACAGTGGCGGAACTAGACCGACGGAAAATAAGCGAGAATAAAAAAAAAAAAAATACATCCAGAGTAATGGGAAGTTTCATCTAAATTATTCTGGTATTAATAGTGTGAACTTTAAGTATAACAATATAATCTAAAAATATATAACATTTTTGTCTTTCTTCTAGAATCAAATCAGATTCACTGAAAGAAACTAACGATTACAATCGCCAACTTCTAACTATGCGAGAAATAAAACTTTACAACTTCGTACTGTTCTGGTTAATAATAAACATGCAACTCCATAATTTTATATTCTATGGAGGCGCCTTGCATTACAAATCATATCGTCGAATACCAACAAATTTTGATTTGGATAAAACTTTGCACACGTGTTGGACTTAGCAAAGCAAGTGTTTTCCACGACTAGGAAAATTTTTTTACGGTATTGAGTGTAATTTTTCAAAAGGGCGTAAGGCTTCGTTCCTTCCTCATAGTTTTTCATAGCTCCGTAGGAATGAATGACAGATTTTTCCAGAACTGCAATACTTTTCAACTAAAACTTGAATTTAAAGGAAAGAATAATTATAGACGATTAAACTACTTGATTTGAAAAAAAGCCCAATTTGTAGTAAATAATAATGGTCTGATTTTTAATGAAAGCGGAGTTCTGATTCTGGTTCGACCCAGGTTAATCGTGGTTCAATTCATTTATAATCTTGGTTCGACCTAATACAAAATAAAAGCGAAGAATTAAAATGCAGTATTATTCTTAATTGATCTAGTTACTTAGCAATGTTAAATAAACAAAATAATTAATGATTGGTTGGCAAATGGCTGGACACGTGTAACTTGAGACCCTAATGTGGCCATTCACCTCTGTCCAGCAACTCCTATCCCAAACTCCACGTGGTGCCGACCGGAATACGGCTAACCTTAGCGGAGTACGGGTAACCAACCCCCGGCGGAAACTACGGTCGTATGCTGACTGGGAAGAGGGTCGTACGCGGCTTTATCCCCATAGGGGCGGCGTACAACAACGTCTGACCCGGAGCGGGCAGCTGAATTATGGAATGCTGTATCCCGCCACTACACCTAAGATGGCAGCCCCATTAGCAGGATGTAGGTATCGCGACCCTGGTAAGATTGCATACCGAAACCTTCCTTCAACCACGAACAACGAATTTAGAAATACCGAACGGATCAATCGGCAAAGACCTAGGCTACGAGCACGGAATTGGGTACTTGGAACGTCTGATTTCTCAATGAACCGGCGCGGGCTGGCTTGCTTGCTCGAGAACTACAGCGGCAGGGAGTCGAAATCGCAGCGATTCAGGAGGTTCGGTGGCCAAATTACGGAGAAAGGTAATTCCGTGCAGTGGACCCTATTGCACGCACTTCTTTCAAGTACCACATATACTACAATGGCGGCAAAGCAGCAGAACGGGGCGTCGGTTCCGTAGTGCTGGGAAATCAGAAAACAAGAGTCATCCGGTGGAGGCCCGTAGATGACCGTATATGCGTGTTGAGGATTAAGGGCAAATTCTTCAACTACAGTTTAATCAACACCTACGCACCGACAAACGACAAATCCGATGAAGTCAAAGATGAGTTCTATGACAAGCTTGAGCGAATCAATGACGAGTGCCCAAAACGTAAAAGTCGTCATCGGAGATGCAAACGCACAGGTTGGGAGGGAGGAATTCTTCCGTCCGGTCATTGGAAGGCATAGCCTTCACTCGTCAACCAATGCAAACGGCCTGATGCTGATAAACTTTGCCGCGGCCAAAGGAATGACCATATGTAGCTCCTATTTTCCACGTTTAAATATTCGGAAACACACCTGGAGGCATCCAAATGGAGAAGCCCGCTCCCAGATCGATCACGTACTGATTGACGGTCGGCACTTTTCGGATGTTACTGATGTTAGGTCTTTTCGGGGACCAAACATTGACTCTGACCATTATCTCGTCGTTTGTAAAATCCGCGCACGGTTGTCGAACGTGCTGAAATCTCGCACAGAGAGGACGATGCGTTTCAACATTCAGCGGTTGAAAGCTGATGGCGTGGCAGCAGAATACGCCAGAGAGCTGGATCAACGGATCGCAGAACAGCAGGAGGAAGGAGTGGAAGACCTAAATGGGCTGTGGAGCAGTGTTCACGGCGCCATCGAAACGACTGCGAGAGAGGTAGTAGGTACGACGCGTGGAAGACAGCCTAACGGCTGGTTCGATGCCGAGTGCCAGAGAGCGACAGATGAGAAGACCCGTGCCAGGAGCTGCATGCTCACTGCGGCTACGCGTCAGAACAGAGAGAGGTACAGGGTGGCAAGAGCTGCCGAAAATAGAACCCACCGTCGGAAGAAGCGCGAGTACGAGGAGCAGGTGCTCGCCAGCGCAGAGGACAGCTATGCTCAAAACGACGTACGGAGATGCTATAGAACTGTCAACAGAGTCAGAAGCAGGCATTTCCCTGTGCCGGTCATGTCTAATGACAAGGACGGCAACCTGCTTACTGATAAACCGACAGTTGCAGCCAGGTGGAAGGAGCATTTCAGGCGCTATTGAACGGTGAGGAGCAGGATGAGCAGAGCAGGAACAGAATTACGATTATGAGTGACGAACAAGCTGTGTAGCCACCAACACAGGAGGAGGTGAAAAAGGCGATTAGTGAGCTGAAAAACGGCAAGGCGCTGGGAAGGACGGTATCCCGGCCGAACTTCTAAAAGCGGGAAGCGAGCGGCTGTAAAATGCGATCCATCAGATAATACTAAGGATCTGGGCGGATGAACAAATGCCGAACGACTGGTTGGAAGGCCTCATATGCCCTATATATAAGAAGGGCCATCGATTGGATTTTGGCAACTATCGAGGCATAACGTTGCTCAACTCTGCATATAAAGTGCTTTCCCGTATCCTGTTCTTCAGATTGAGACCGTTAACGGAACCCTTTGTTGGCGAATACCAGGCTGGTTTTCGGCAGGGGCGTTCCACGAAGGGTCAAATCTTCACCCTGCGACAGATCCTCGATAAGTTCCGGGAGTACAACTTACCGACTCACCATCTGTTTGTGGACTCTAGGGCGGCATACGACTCAGTGAAAAGAAACGAGCTGTGGCAGGTTATGCTGGAACACGGTTTCCCTACAAAACTAATTAAGCTGAGTCGTATCACACTGGAGAGATCAAAATCATGCGTACGGATAGCTGGCGAGACATCAGCCGCGTTCGTAACGTTGGATGGACTGAAGCAGGGGGATGCGCTCTCCAACCTACTGTTTAACATCGCTCTTGAGGGTGCAGTACGAAGAGCAAACGTGGAGAGAAACGGTACGATCATCACGAAATCTCACATGCTTCTTGGTTTTGCGGACGACATCGATGTCATCGGTATCAACCGTAAGGCCGTGGAGGAGGGCTTCGTACCTTTTAAGAGGGAAGCAGCGAGATAGGGACTTGTCATTAACTCTGCCAAAACGAAGTACATGGTAGCTGGCAGAGAGCGTGGGAGTCCCCGTGGTGTTGGTGCTGAGGTGGAGATAGATGAGGAACGATTTGAAGTGGTTGACGAATTCGTTTTTCTTGGTACGCTTGTGACATGTGACAACGATATGAGCCGTGAAGTGAAACGACGAGTTGCAGCTGCGAGCAGGGCTTTCTACGGACTGCGTAACCAGCTAAGGCCCGTAGTTTGCAAACTCGCACAAAACTAGGGCTGTATAGGACGCTGATACTTCCGTTGGCCCTTTACGGACATGAAGCATGGACGCTGAAGGAAGCTGATCGATGAGCGCTCGGAGTTTTTGAGCGTAAAGTTCTGCGATCGATGCTTGGCGGTAAACTGGAAGATGAAGTGTGGCGCAGACGCATGAGTCACGGGTTGTACCAGGTATACGAACATGCAGATATAGTGAAGGTAATACAGCGGGGCAGCCTTCAGTGGGCTGGACATGTAGCCAGAATGCCTGACGAGAGAGCTGCCAAAACTATCTTCAGTAGAGAACCAGGAAGAGGCCGTCGACTCCGTGGTAGGCCTCGCACTCGGTGGATATGCGCGGTGGAAGAAATGCACGACCTGCAGGTGTACGAGGAGACTGGAGAACGGCTGCCCAAGACAGAAGAAGCTGGTCATCTCTAATTCGTTCGGCCCTAGACCGGTGAACGGTCCGTTAGCCAACATAGTAAGTAAGTAAGTACAAAATTAATATTCCGACTAATCCGAACAACATTTGACATCTCAGAACTCGTTGTAACCGTTTTTTTACTACACTAAGTGTTCTATAGTTACATGGGAAAAGGGGTCAACGGAGGGTATTTGAATTTTGTATCCCTTACGTGCCGAACGAGTTACCCGGCTACCCACAAATTAAAATTCTTGAACATTTTGCAATGTTCATCCGGCTTAGATAGTTTTAGCACAAAAAAAATTCAGCAGCTTATCTACTTACAAATAAGCGTCAGCGGTGCTCCTAAGGGTTTTTACCATCCCTGGAAATTTGGTTTACCGGAGATAAGTTTTGAAACTTTAATTCTAATTCTATGAATATTTAAATAGGATCATACAATTGTCGGTTCAATGTCCTTTAAACTATTTCAACAGATTATTATTATGGTTTTGTGTGTTTTGGTGTATGTGCGTGTGTGGAAACCTATTTCTAGATACCTGTGTCTACTGTATTTTGTATTATGGCAACAAACCAGTTGCAATTATTTTCCATTTCTGCAACTATTTTTGCTTCGGGATCTAGAAGATGTTAGCTTTACTAACTGACTAGGAGAATTACTAGGTACCTGCAGTACATCCTGAAGTAATTTTGCATTCGGTCAGCCTCACCTCGCGAAAACATTAGAATCTTATAGATTCTATTATTATTTCCAGACTTTCAATTCATTTTATACATTAATATTTTGAAAAATTGACCCGTATTAAATGATCATATTATGTTATATTCATTGAATAATGGAGTGTCAAGAAGACAAGAAAGTAACGAATAAATAATTAAATATTTAATTAGAGAAATAAATCTTAGCATATACATAGAAAATTGGTTGACAAAGTACCAAATTTGCAATAGATGGATAATGTGTAAATCGATCGCCTTCGCAAATGCAACATTAAGAAAATAAAACTAAAACTAATAATATGGATGTAACAAAAGAGCAGAAAAGAAAAATAATGTTTATTTGCATTGCATTTGCACCATCTACAGTGAAAACAGCAGCACTGTCTGTTCACTCGAACATGCATACAAGCAGGCCCGGATTCTAGGGGGGGGGGGGCAAAGGGGGCAAATGACTTCGTAGCTGCAAGGTTGCAGAGCCCGCTTTGACAAGCGAATGGTCATAGGTTCGAATCTTAGTAGAACCAAGCCATTCGTTGGCATAAAGAACTTCAAGTATGGGTTTATTCTCAGGCTCTTCCACACAAAATCTGCTCTCCAGAAGACTTGATAACCACTGTTCTAAAGCTTCGATTATATCATAGGCACTATAGCACGTTATACGCTGTTAGAGTTATAACTTGCAGGAGGACGTGGTAGAGTCGGTGAGGAAGGAAGTAGGTTACTAAGTCTGAATAAGAAGACAAAAAGCACAAACAACACGGAGCAGGTTACTTCTCAATAAGTAACACTGCAAAAGGGTTAAAATAAACAAAAATGTGCGAACAGCAAAAAAACGTCCGGACAATGCCACAAAAGATCAAAAAACTATACTGGTCGCAGTTGGGTCCATACAAAAAAAGGGGGCAAATGCCCTTTTTTTTGCTCGTCACCTCCCAGAACGATACCTCTAAATGTTTTAAGAAAAGATGGTCTCACAAACAAATTTGCCCCTCCGGCCCTGCATACAAGCCTTCATGCAAGCATTTATGTGGGAAGTTAAATGACACTACTTTTAATTGTCACTTCTAGAGTATGAAGTAAAATTTTGAAAGTAACAAAAAGATCAATTTAAACTACCTCCTACCTGTGCACTTTCCTTATCTTCAGCAGCGTTTAGATTTAGTGTTCACGTCCACTAAAAGTAGTTCCATTTATGAGCCGATGGAGGATTGATTCTGCACTCATAAAAGCAGTGTTGCCCCTCCAAAATGTACATAAAACTAGTCGAAGAAAGCGGAAAAATGCAGCTCTAAAGCCAAAGTTGCCCTAAAAAGATTATAGCTTTTTATCCATTTCTGTGAAGTTTGGTGCCTCTAGCCGTTGCCAAAACGTGTCAACTTACGACAAAGTGTCGCATACCTAGTAATTGCTCGCCAGGTTCATCGTTTCAACGTTATGTGTACGAGAAAACTCATTTAAGTTTCTGAAAAAAATTTGGTGGCTACGCGAACCAAAATTCACAGGAATGGTTAAAAAGTTACAATCTGTCTTTTTTTTTCAGTTTGAGCTTCAGGCCCACTTGAGTTGACCAGTGTATTTTTCCGGTTTTGGGTATTTTGCTGATATGCCCCTGAAAGGGTGCTGCCGGAACAGGTACCCATTGGCGGGCACAGGAACATTTGAATAGAACCATCGCAAAATGGATATCAAAATTCGTGAATTGATTCCAGCGAGCCGTTTTTCACGATTTCAAGGTGACCTGATGATTTGTCGCAAAAAAAAGGCCATTTCGAGATAGAATACTCTAGGACTGTTAATTGTTAGAAGAACAGTAAACAAAGTCATACAGTGTGTATAAAATTCATAAAATCACTTCATTTATTGGTTTTCCTCAATTGGGAATTGGGATTACTATTGTTTAGCTATACTAGTTTATATATATATATATATATATATATATATATATATATATATATATATATATATATATATATATATATATATATATATATATATATATATATATATATATATATATATATATATATATATATATATATATATATATATATATATATATATATATATATATATATATATATATATATATCATTAAGCTGCATTTTTTGAGCGAAACGTAAACTAAAAAAACCTAACGTTGTCTTTCGGTTTTTAAATTACGAATTAAAACTGCTCGAAATCGCTTAAATGACAGTTCGCCCATGTACCAACATTCATTCAAATGATTAAGAGTGATTTTTATTCTTCATTTAAAAATCGAAGGACAACGACGTCCCACGGAGACGAGACATTATTTTGGCTAGATCTGGCATCATGCCATGACGCGCGATCGACGTTGGATTGTTACAGAGACAATAACGTTGTTTTCGTAGCAAAAACCTCCAACCCCCTAATTCACCAGAGATTCGTCCGGTGGGAAGATTGGTCATAATAAAGGCCACAGTTCGAAAATCGTCCAAAGTGTTCAAGAACGAGTTGAAGTTGAAGAAAGAATAGATGGAAGTGACCAAAAAGGTCGGCTTCACCATTGCTCAAAATGTAAGGAGGAATCCTTAGAGCAAGGTACCGGCTTTTAGCGATGGAAAAGGAAATTGAATAACATAATTATGCCGAAACAGAATCTATATGTATAAGTTCATTCCTTGGAAGTTTCAAGGATATCCTACTGAAAATAAATTCTTGGCGAACACTTTTGTCTGATGCGTTTTTTTTTTTTCAAGTACAGGCCTTAACGCAAAAAATAATTAAATTCCAATGATATAATACGTTTTTTTAGTAATTTTAAATCAAAAAGCTCATGGCAACTAACTTTCTAAACGCATTCGGTTTGGAAATATTTCAAAATTTAGTTTGGAAAAATAAAAACTTTTTTATGTAAATATACTATTTTTACTCGTACTTTTTATATGGTTCTCCAGCAGCAAGCATTGAAAAATATGAAAGAATTCATTTTTTAACATCTAAACGATTGGATGAATATTTCGGAACTTTTGGTTATGTGCACATCCACGGAAATTCATTTCCATGATTTGAACAATCTCTGCAATATTGAAGAATGAATAATAACGATCGTACGTATATTACTATTGTAATTTATGTTTGTAGACACACCACAAACAACTCCCAACTTTGTGAGTATTTTCATTAAAAAAACTAAAATTTTCCAAACTTAATATTTGAAAACTTAACCTATCATAAAAAGTTAGTTTTTGATTTTTACATTCTGAATCTTTTATCAGAGAATGCGTTATAAACTTGAATTCCATTGAAAAAAATCCAAAAATTCAACTTTATTTTTAAATTAAGTGTTAATTTCCAATTTTTTTAAACAAATAAAACAATACGTCAATTTGTGCAGCAGGGGAAGCGGAAAATTAGTGAACTGGAAATAAGATACAGATTTGGAAAAATATACCGCATCCCGACGGGACTTCGGGTATATTCTTCCAAATCTGAATCATATTTCCAATTCGCTTATTTTCCGCTTCCCCAGCTGCACACATTGTCGGCCTTAATGAACATGAATGTTTACGGGTAAAAGCCGTTGAATAAAAATAGAAATTGGTTCGAAAAAAAATACGGTATATTTTTACAAGGCGTTATCAATTCCCTGAAACTTATTCTTAGACAGTTTTTCTATACGAGCAACGGCTCTTGAGCTACAATGCTTTGAATAACGGGTGACAACTAAAAATCTGGAATTTTTAGGGCTCTTTTACTCCACAACAAACACGCTCAGAGAGAATGGTAAACTATTTTGAAAGCGAAAATCTTCCAGGTTCTATTGTGTATGGTTTTCTGCAAACCTCAACTGTAATCCGCCAGAGAAAATATCATCATAGTACCTATGTCAAAAACCACAAACATTTCTGAACAACCATTCGACTACATTTAAACCCCAAATACGCAACCTAAAAAATCTACCTAAGTTTCGTCCAATCGAAGATTTCTTTGGGATTTTGAGTTCCTTCGGTGCAAAAATAGCTGGATATCAACGAATTGCGAACAGTTGATCGGTAGAATGAAGAGATGCATTCGAAAAGTGGACTTGAAGGCCGTACAACGCTTTTGTTTCGGCATCATCAGAAAACTTCGTCGGGAGGCCGGTAACGGACCTTTCTCAAATGTTCAATATTTTTTATTAGTTCACAATGAATGTGTCTTCATGAGAAATAAATCAGTTTTTCTTTAAGTTCTTCCACTTTTTTGACAGCTGTAGGAAAAATTCCAAATTTTTAGCTGTCACCCATTAAAATCTATCCCAAAATGTATACGCTCTTTTAGAAAATTACTCTCGTGTCTGAAAAAATTCTCCATCTGTGAAAAATACTCAGTTTACTAAGTCAAATTTGGCGTGGTTTTGCATTCTTGTATGATCTCACAAGTTTCATACATATAGGTATACAATCTACAAACTAAATGGAAGAAGGTTACTAAAAATTGAATCATAGAGAATTGATAACTGTAGCAAAGTTAAGTTAATATGAACGAGATTCTTTTTGATTGAATTTTTCATCCGCTTATCGTGCTGTTGGTACATTCCCTAGTTATATCCTCATTGAAGGCCATCGATCACGTTTCGATGTTCGTGCTGAAGATTCTCACTGTTCAACTTTTAAGTTTTGGCTTGTTTTGATTTTATTTTTTTCTCAACCAGGGGGTAAATCGATACAAAGCGATGTAGAAAAATGCTACAAAGCAGGAGACCCACTAGAAAGACCAAACGCATCGCCGCATCGGAATCAGTTCACACCCAGAAAAGCGCATTAGAAGGAAAACTTATGGAAATAGATCACCACCAGAAGCAGTCCCAGCGCTTTTGGCAACCAATAGTGCCGCAAAGAATGGCAAAGTGCACCAATAAAATGCTTTCAACTTTTGGCTCGACTTTTTGTTTTGCGAACGGTCTGAGATGGTTCGAATGCATGATTAAAACTGTTACTAATTTCTAAATTTAGTTACAAAGTCTGCAGCAATTTCGTGTTTTTTTGTAATTATGGAATATCATACTTAGTTATTGAATTTTCAATAGCTTTTGCCCTGAAACACTTTTTCTTGTCTGGGAGTGGAAATAGTGGCGAAAAATATATAGTGAACATCCATACACTAACATAGGTTCAGCGTTGAAGGAACTGGCACTTAAGTGAGTGGATGCAAATATTTCACCCCGGCGTGGAAAGTGCAAATAAATCAAAGTATTACAAGATTATTATCGCCCTTTATTCAGTCTCATCCTGCACCCGTTCTTTGTTCTTCGATTTTCAATAAAACGGAAGCAAGAAGACGATTGCACTCGAGTGAAAGTGTGCGCTCGGTAACGATTTATGGCGTCGCTACTCTGTTGATGCGACGTATGGTGTAAGGTGATCCCTCTCTGGTGGCGTTCGGGACAAAAAGCGTATGCGCTCGTACCTCGAAGTGTAAGGTCTTCGGAGGGCATCCGGAGAGAGAACTATTTTATCATGGGGTGATAAAGACTTCCAAATAGACTTTTCCCATGAAAGTCGTTTTAGACAAGCGTCTTAATGGAGAAAGCAGCTTGAAGCTTCCTGAGCATATATTCACTTGCATCATTTTGCATTACCGCTGCTGAAGGAGAAGTGCATTCTAATGGCTCGTGAAAAATGATATTCGATTTGATTTTTCTATAATCTGTTATTTTTGATGGCAGATTAGTTTTATTGTTGCACTCTTCGCGATTTCCTTATGATAGAATGCGAAAAAACAGGTACGCTGTCTAATTTATTACACATTCTGGAGAACAATGTGAATGTGAATGTGAATGAACATTTTTCCCGAAATAGTATAATTTTAAAACAAGTACTGGTATGTGCTCCAGTAAACCTTTATGGCTATTGGTGAAATTTCTGTCGTCTACTTCATGAAATAAATTCGATAATTCTATAAGGTACTATGAGGTAAATTGGGGTGAAATTGATCACCATTGAAATCCATACATTATTTTGGCAATGTGATTTTTTTTCGATATGCTAAAGATAAATGATGATCTCTGTACCAAAAAATATCATTTACAGCTAGTTTGGAAACGAAAATAACGTTATTTCTGGTTAAATTTTGATTATTTTTGGTTCACGAGCTGCTTGTTGCTAAATTTGCTCTTATTTGATCGTCGTTAGACCGGTTTCGACTCAGTTTGTTGCAAGAGCTCAAAAACTAGCTCTGAAATTAAAATCTTCGTGGTTTCCTTCGAATTCATCAGAACAGTCATACCTCGATATAAGGCAACTTAATATTTATTTTCGTTACGTTATATCGAGTTACGTTCTATTGAAGCACGAAAAAAAATGTTTTTTTATTGATGCAAAATTCTTTATGGTTACTCAAAAGTGCACAAAAACTTATTTCCCTTTACTTAAAAGTATATATAAACCTGTCTTATGTCCCTTTAAGACAATTTTCGTAGACCAACACAAACAGTCACAAAACATTGAAAAAATAATTGTCAATTTTACCCCATTTTACGGCACTTATTGGTTTCAAAACTTACTTGAAACATTTATTCGTTACATTATACACCCCAAGAATAATTTGTGTACTTTAATTTTGGGAAATTGAAAAAAGTTACGTTATATCGAGGTAAAAGTATCGAGGTTGCCTTATATCGAGGTTGCCTTATATCGAGGTTGCCTTATATCGAGGTTGCCTTATATCGAGGTATGACTGTATTTCTTTAATGGTATGGAATGATGTTTTTGAGCTTTTATCAAACTTCACTCACTTCTCCAAATTTAACGTAATTAACCCTCAACTAAGATTACTTTAAGTGAATTCAACACTTTTTTTGTTATTTGGAAACATGTTTGATCAAATTTGATTGAGTTTTGACTGAATCAGAAGAATTTTTCGAGAATATGAAAAAATGCACCGGGCATGCAAGGGTTAACTTTGACAGGAATGTGAATCATGCAAAAGTTGCGTTTAAGGACACGTTAACATTGCCTAGTGTTGTAAGAGCAATATCTTTTGATTAGTATTTTTTATCACGAATTTCCAGGTGATCAATTAGGGTAACGGACCCATAAATCGCTCACATTGTTCTCGACTAACCAGTTAAACGTTATACATTTTTATGTGTTACTTCGACGATGTACAGTATTTACTGTATAGTGCACAATAAACATTGTGTTGCACATTCGGGTTGCATTACAGCCAAAATAACGTATCTAGTCGAGTTAAATAGAAATTTCCTGATGGGTGTCCGAACCCCTAAATTCGACCCCGAAAATCCTAATTTCGCCCACCTAAGGATCCATTTTTCGCCAACCTTGGAAATATGACGAAAACGGCTGTTAAATGAAACAAATCAACACATAAAAAGAAAATCAACTTAATTATGTAATGTAATTGGTTGGTTAACCGTGCAAAGCATTTATTTTATGAATCACCAGCTGATTACCCAGCCTTACTCGGGGTTCCATGTTAGCTTTTGTTGTTTTGGTGGCTTAGAAGTTATTACGGTCTGGTTTTTTGATATTCTATGTTGCTATTGAACCTTTAATTTCTAACTGGATTGTAAGGAGATCATGTTGTAAATCTTTGGTTAATTTTTCTATAACAATCAATCTTATATCGAAAAATATTTGTGTCAAGTTTGGTCTAGCTGTTCCGGAGTGAACACGAATCATATATTCAAGTACACCACCATTTTTATATAGAAAGATTTTAGAAGCTCTTAATTGTTTCAATCGATGTTCTTGACAAATCTTCAATTCAATAATACACTTGCTGCAGCAAATTTTCGAAACGTATTTTGGACTTTTCGCTATCAAATCATTATTATTATTGCTACATCAAGAAGCGGTAGGTGAAAACAGACAATCGATCAAGGCAAATGTTTTCATGAAAGTCCAAAAACCGCTGGAAATGCAACATCAGCCACTTCAGATATTCCTGAAACATCCCAAAGTAATCGACATTGGTAGTTAATGTTGTATGCAGAGTATCGGAAAACGACGATTTACTTATTATTGACTTGTTATTGACAGACAGGGCGAAAATTAGGCACACATCATATTCTCAAAACAGTGTATAGAGATTCGCCCAGGGCGAAATATGGAACCGAGGCAAGTAATGTGACCCATTTTTCGCCTCTTAATAATTATGAAAAATCTTCAGAAAAATCGAGATTTGTGTTATAACTAACATGAAATCATTAAAATCACATTCAGGAAATTTCAAATGCCTATAAAATATACAATACGCTCATAGTTTGAAGTACATTTCCGGTTAGAAATATTTAGCACTCGTTTCTAAAAACCAAAAGAAAATCCGTCTAACTAACAGACGCTCTATCGATAGCTCGTAAAATAGTAAAATATTATAACCATGAATCACGTACCAGTGTTAAAGATATCATGAGATTTCAAGCTTGAGAGCGAATATAAATTATTTACTTTTGAACATTTAAAAGCATTAATATCGTGAGGATCAATAGGAGGGCGAAACATGGTGCCCGGACGAAATATGGTTCCTCTACCCTATACCCCACTGACCATTTTCACCGCATTCCACGGTATGTAAAATGTCAGTAAACTGCCACATGTGAGTTAAAACTACTCTAGGAAAAAAGTGATACGCTTCCGTGTCAACAAAACGTATTTTCTCCGAGGCAACCAATTGCCACTGTGGATGACTCTAATTGGAAGCAAGAACTTCATCAAAAAACCACAACAATGTGCCTAATCGAGCTGTTGTTTTCATCAAGCTCATTAGGGCGAGCTTCTGCTCAGAAGAACCAGTCAGGGGTGATGTAAACGAAAATGTTAGCAAGCAACCGCAACCACGAAAAACGCAGTTCATTCGGTGCAGAATGGAATCAGCATCAGCTGCCACTGTGATGTTGGATTTGCATTTCGAAGGCCTCTAGCCAGCAATCCTTGCCTATTGCCTCATGACCCATATTTCTCCAAGTATTGAAGACCTTCCTTCGATTCCGTACTGTTCGATTTTGTGCTATAATTCGAAAACCAAGTGTAAACGGGGGATGCTACAGGAGTTAACCTTTATACCGTAGACGCACATCAATGTATGTATTTGCTGACCGATTTGTGCAATGTTGGCATTTGCAAATCGCATTTTAATTGTAGACCTTCTGACGTTTGGTGTCCAAAAGCTGACCTCCGATTGTTGAAACATATTTAATTACCTCAGCCTGATAGAACACAGTGGAAATGCAGCGTGGTGTGTTACGGGAAAATGCATGTGCGAAACGCATATTGACGAACATTTGATGCTAACCAATCGCAGATATGCGATTTGATGAGTTTTACAGCTGTGACAGGGTTGAATGATGGTTAAGTTTTGTTCAGACGACCAACCGGGTGTAGGTAACATTCACACAAACTTTTTTCTGATTGAGTTAACCAATTTGGAGGTAAATTTCAGGAATAATGCGCTTTCAACTCTCTCTTTTTTCTAAATTCCCTGAAGAGGAGCGTGATATAATTGGCTTGAAGTAATTCGAAAATAATCTTGAGCACGTCTTCGCTGTCAAAAAAAGCAGGCATAGATGGAATAGAATTCTGCCTGAGGAAAATGTTATGTCGAATTTTAAATTTTAATAAGAGGTGTAGCGCCATCCCAGAGTTAAGAGTATTCTATCAATACCAATCGACAATCTTAATTCAATTGGCAACATGAAAGTGAAACACGTATTCGAGTGCCCCTCGTTGTATATTCTGTCACAGCATGACAAACATCTGAGCATATTTTGAAAGAGTGACGTGTTTACTGTTTATTCGGAATAAATACAGAATGTGCGAGCTTTAGCGGTCATCAAAGCAGTGAAAAAACGTTTGCGGCGAAATCAAGCCCGTTCAGCAAGAAAAATGGATGTGAAACGAACATGAGCCACACTTCAGTACAAAATGTTATCGAAAAGAACCTTGGATATTCAGCTTCTAAGAAGCAAAAAATTCACAGATTAACACGTAGAAATAGTGCCGACAGGGTAGCTAGCTCTCGGTTGCTGCTGAATGGGACAAACAGACTTGCAATGGTTTTTGAAAATTTTCAGAACCAGTACCTATATGTTATTGTTAAAAGTTTTGAAAATAGACTCTTTGGTGATAAAAAACGATAATCGACTATAAATAACATGGGACAGCTATGCGCAGAACGGTAATGAATCACCGGTCCTGGTGTCAGCGTGGGACTCTAAACAGAGCTGAGACAATGATCCCCCGACAAGACAGGGAAGGTCCTAAAACCCGCTCCGGAAAATAATATGCTACAAATTATGTAAGAGATAATACGAATCGGAACAATCGACATGAACCCAGGCAACAAAGTACCCAAGCAACAATTGAAACATAATAAAAAAATAAATTGTGATCATTCGTTGCACTAATGAAATTCCGAGGTTTTAAGAAACATTTTGAATTGTAAAGATACAAGCAACAAATAAAGTTGCATCGCTGCTTCAAAAATCTTCACACCAACAACGTATTTCGTGAGGTTGGAATTGTTGAAACGTGTAAACGGCATTTGAAAACCTAACCTTCACTGAATAGATCTAGTGGGTGGAGCTTATAGGTTTTCAACGTGATGCTTGCGAGATACACAAAACAAACACACAAAAATACCTCTAAAAGTTGCTGTCATGTTCTGGAGCCATGTAACAGCAACTTTTACTCGATCGTTCGCCTTATATTTGTTTTTGAGATGAGGTTATTTACTGCGTTATAACTTTTGGGTACTTGGACTAGAAGTCGTCCAAAAAGTGTGGGTCTTTAAAACGAAATGAGATAAATTGCTTTGAATTTCAGTATCACGCTGAGTCGCTGATGAATTGAAGAAGCAAAATTTTAAACTGAAAATGACCATTGGTATGATAAGGGAAGCAAAACTTGAAACTGAGCCATAAACTAGTTTTTCTACAGCAAATGACGCAAATAGTGAAAACGAGAAAATTGAATAGAAATTGATAACTGGAGTTGAATCCTCCTCAAATTTCTGGAAATAATCAAAGATAAATTGCTATACAGACAAACTTTTTCCATTCTGACTATTTCCCACTTGACAATTTTACCACAACGCCATGTAGTTTCTATTCCTAGTTGCTGCTACGATGCATCCTGGTAGCAGAAATTTTCTATGCAGCATATACCATGTGGTTATTAAATTCCATGCGTAAGTCCATACACATTGGGGTTTCATTTTTGAAGCTTGTGTTGAAACAACTAAAATGTTGCAATTAGCTCTACCTCCTGCGCTTTTTTGTCATTGTGTAAGAATCTGGATGTAGCTGCAACTTAGTTTCGCATGAGACGTTACTGTGATGCGCAAACTTCATAATCGAAACAAATTTTGCTGCTTGGGTAGGGCCTACGGCTTTAAGCTCGGGGCATGAAACTGCAAATCGCTCAGCTCTCCGGAATGCGACAGGATAATCTACGATGAGCAATATATTGGGAACCGCCTTTATAATGTGATGAGGAGGCGGCCGATCAACGTGAGAATGTGAAAGCTGAGGATCATCAATGTGCACTGCCCACATGAAGGGAGACCCGACGACGTAAAGGAAGCGTTCTACGCGCAGGTGGAGAAGATAAATGATAGCAGCCGAACGAGAAAATCGTCATTGGGAACATGGATGCTCAGGTAGGCGGGAATCAATGTATAACCCGATAGTCGGGCCAGGTAGCCTGCACGCCGTACAGACGTCCTATACGTCCAGGCCTATCGTGGCGCAAACGTCGATTCTGATCACTATTTCCTGATGGTCAAAATGCGTCAAAGACTTTCGGTTGTCAACAACATCCGCTACCGTCGCCGGCCACAGTGTTAATTGGAGCGACCTAAATTCCCGAAGCCGCTACTGAGTACGCACAAAGCTTTGAGGTAGCGTAGCCGAATGAGAGAGAGCTTACCGAAGCTCGAGGACTGCTAGAGTACTGTGAAGGCAGCCATTGATAACGCAGCGGAAGGTGCTGTTGGATTTGTCGAAAGGAATCGAAAACGGCTGGTTCGACGAGGAGTGTCAAACAATTCTAAACGAAAAAATGCGCGAGCATTGATGCTGTAACAAAGGACGTAAGTCGATACAAACAGAAACGAAGACAGCAGACCCATCTTTTCCGGGACAAAAAGCGCCGCCTGGAAGAGCTGGAGAGGAAGGATATGGAGGAGCTGTATCGTTCTCGATAAACACGTAGATTCTACAATAAGCTGGGTCTGGATAGGTTGGCTTTCTGTCTGCACCAGCTGATAGTAAGGATCTGGCATACATAACAATTACCGGAGAAGTGGAAGGAGTGAGCCATATACCCAAATTCAAAAAGAGCGATAAGTTGGAATATGAGAACTACCAAGCGCAGCCTATAAAGTGCTCTCTCAAATCATCTCTCGTCATCTCACGCGGCTAGCACGAAGGGTTGTGAAAAGTTATCAACCCGGTTTTGTGGATGGGCGACGGACGGACAAATCCTTATGCTACGGCAGATTCTTCAAAAGAGTCGCGATCACCAAGTCCCCATTGATTTTAGGGCCGCTTACGACAATATCGACCGTATAGAGTTATGGAAAGGTATAAACGAAAATGGCTTCCCTGCAAAACTTATGTGATGGCGATTTTGGGTGCGGTATCAAGTCCGTTTGAAACACGCAAGGAACTTCGACAAGGCGACGGTCTTTCCTGCCTCCTGTTCAACATTGCGCTTGAAGGTCTCATGAAATATGCGGCTTTCAACTTGCGAGGCATGATTTTTAATAAATCCAGCCAGTTTATCTGCTTCGCTAACGGCGTGGTCCTTGTCGAAAGAACGTTCCAGGCGGTTGTAGAACAGTACACCAAACTGAAACATGAAGCAGAAAAGGTTGGATTGAAGGTGAATACGTCGAAGACCAACTATCTGATAGCAGGGGGAACCGAGCGCGATAGTGCTCGCATAGGTAGTAGCGTAGTGATCGACGGAGATGAGTTTGAGGTGGTTGACGAATTTGTGTACCTCGGATCATTGGTAACGTCAGACAACAACTGCAGCAAAGAAATCCGCATACGTATTGTAGCTGGAAGACGTGCCTACTACGGACTCCAAAAAACTTTGGGGTTTGGCAAACTTCGCCTCCTAATTGCACCTTGTATAAGACGCTCATAAGACCGTTAGTCTTCTACGGGCACGAGACATGAACAATGCTCGCGGAGGACTTGCAAGCAGTAGCCGGTTAAGAGCGACGTGGGCTTAGAACCATCTTCGGCGGAGTATTGGAGGATGGCGTATGGAGGCGAAGAATGAACCACAAGCTTGCGCAACTCTACGGCTAATCCAGTATCCAGAAAGTCTATAAAGCTGGAAGGGCAGGACATGCTGTGAGTATCCCGAACAAACAATCCCGCAAAAATAGTGTTTGTCTCGAATCCGGCCGGTGCAAAATTTAGAGGTGCGCAACGAGCTCGGTGGTTGGACCAAGTGGAGCAAAACCTCGAAGATGTAGGGCGCTTAAGAAACTGCAGACAAGCTGCCACTTGGCCAAGCTGCAGGCCACCACGGGTCGACGCCTGGCGACCGTCGAGGCCATGCACGCGCTGTGTGACCACCGATAGGTGTGTGATAGCATCGATTAGTCCCGGACCGGCAGCGGGAGCTTGCCTAGCGAGTGGTGGGGTTTCGGGCATTGGGCAGTCGATTCCCCGTAAAAGCCACGGCCACCCGTAAGCAGCTTCGACCCAAATGCACTAACCCGCCTATTGGGGCTGATTCCAGTAAGGTCCCAATTATGGTGTTCTGGTCGCTGTGTTTTAGGTTTTTGAGAGGGAATACGATTTTATACCACGACGTTGGGCTGGCACCTGCACCGAGCTCCCTTAGTAAAGTCGTGTGACAACGGCTTGAAACGGCGAGGTGGCATACGGTTGCAGGGGTCTCCGTCCCGTAAAACCTGGCAGGCCTTCCAGTACGTTCCGCGGTCATTGCCTGATGGGAATCAGGCAGGAGTGGAATCAGATGCCCTTTCATGACTTACGCCGGTCGGGAGGCGTCATAGTTGCTCATGAGGGGCTATTACGACCTTCACTATCCATGACCTCACTGCTGCTCCGGCATAGGCCACCATGGGACCATATAGGCGACCACTCCACCATGACCAAGGATAGCTGCTGGAAGGGGGGCCCTTTTAACAACAATGAGTTTTCTTAAAATTGATGAGGAGGCGAAGGTAGTGGATGGGGCGGACGGTAGTAAGTAGAGTTCCGAGTTGGGGCAAAGGCGGCCACGCCTAAGCCAGCACCAACCGGAACGGCGAAGACTGGCGGCAAGGTGAACACACCTAAAGGCGGTCATGCAGAAATGCCTTGACGACTGCCTCTTCCCGGACGTGTGGAAGCGCCCGAGGCTGGTGCTGTTGCCGAAGGTTGGGAAACCACCAGGTGACCCATCGGCATACAGACCAATCTGCCTGCTGGACACGGCGGGCAAGGTGCTTGAGAGGGTAATCCTCAATAGACTGGTGAAATATACAGAAAGTGAGAACGGTCTATCAAGCAACCAGTTCGGTTTTCGAAAAGGTAGGTCCACGGTGGATGCAATTCTCTCCGTCACCAGAACGGCTGAGGTTGCAATCCAACGCAAAAGGAGGGGCATTCGTTATTGCGCGATCGTCACGCTCGACCTGAAGAACGCATTTAACAGTGCCAGCTGGGACTGCATAGCCTTAGCGCCACAGAGTCTCAGAGTGCCGACGCAGCTGTACAAGATTCTGGGTAACTACTTTCAGAATCGAGTGCTAGTGTATAACACAAACGAGGGTCAGAAAAGCGCCCCAGTTAGCGCAGGTGTACCGCAAGGTTCCATCCTGGGTCCGGTACTGTGGAATGCCATGTATGACGGCGTGTTAAAACTTACACTCCCTCCAGGGGTGGTGATCGTGGCCTTCGCCGACGACATAACTCTTGAGGTCTATGGCGAGTCAATTAGAGAGGTAGAGTTAAAGGCCGTGCTATCCATACGCATAGTGGAAGACTGGATGCACTCCAGGAGACTGGAGCTAGCGCACCATAAGACTGAAGTAATTGTTGTAAATAACAGAAAGTCGGAGCAGGAGGCATCGATCAGTGCTGGTGCATGCACTATCGCCTCAAAACGCTCCCTGAAGCTCTGGGGGTTATGATCAATGACAAGCTCACGTTCGGGAGCCACGTCGATTATACCTGCAAGAAATCCGGATCATAGAAACTACATATTGGACGGCGAATGCAAACAGTCAGTCGAGGAGAATAACGCAGCTGTTTCATGCTAGTGTGAACGGCGATGAGTGGACGGTATGGCAATTGGTCTTGGTGCACGAGCAGAAGACAACAAAATTCCAGCCCCCGATTGTGTGTCCCATTTACAAAAAGGCGACAAGTACCGGGAATGCCTCATATAAGGTACTCTCCCAAATACCTTGTCGTCGACAATCACAATTTGCGAAGCAGTTCATTGGGCACTAACAGGCGAGGTTCATGAGTGCCTGCACCACTACGGATCAAATATTTGCAGTTCGGTAGGTTATGCAGAAATACCGCGAATACAAGGTACCCACATATCATCTATTCATCGGTTTCTAATCGGCATACGACACAATCGATCGAGACCAGCTATGGTAGATTATGCACGACTACGGATTCCCAGACAAACTAACAAAATTGATCAAAGCGACGATAGATCGGGTGATGTGTGCGGTTCGAGTACTGGGGGCACTTTCGATCCTCTTCGGAACTCGGAGAGGTTTGAGGTAAGGCGATGGTCTCTCGTGCCTACTTTTTAATATTGCTCTGAAAGGTGAATTCGTCGCCGTGCCAAGTTGACCATCTACAGTTGAGCTTTTGGAATGCACCTGTGTTGACCAGTGTAATCAATCATTTTTATTCTGGTCCTATTGAAATTAAATATGCGTAACATACCGGCGAACCCTGTTATCAGAAGGTTGTAAAATTAAGATGAAATCACAAGGTAACCAATTAAAACAGTACGTGTTTAAATTCCGGATTTCGAGAACCGGGGCTGCTAAATTGAAACTTTGTTCAGCAGTTCCTTTTCGATAAAAAAGTATATTTTATGATCTCAGTTCTTCATGTAAACATGTAAAGGGCCTATCCAAAAATGTGAAGAAAAAAAACAAACTCAAATTTTTCAAATTTTTCGTTATTGCTTTTAAAGTAAGAAGTAAAAATTTCGTGTGCAGTTTTACTCTTAACGGTTGTTTTGATTACTAATTTTTGTAGTCACTCAAGCAACTTAGTTATTTAAATCTTCCATTATCTCGTAGAAACCTGTGTTCGGTTTAACAATTCAAAAATTTACACCGCGACAATTGCTAGCAGCATTCAAGTTGCAAGCACTTCTTATTTAAACTATTCCATTTTGGCAGAGCAAATACACAAATATTATTTTGTCAGAGTTCTTTCGCAGCTTTTCTGCTATTTGGAACAAACATCAATTGAATCAATAAATTTGGCTGAATAATCCTCTCAAAACAAGTGCTGTTATGTTTAACAATTGGCACATCGAGTTTTGCTTCACGAGTATTTCAGCAGCGATAAACGGGATTGCCGTTCGCGTAACCATCGGAGCTTGAATTATGGCAAAGGCAAACAAGCGACTCGTTTCTCCGCCCTGTGCGCCCTACAAAGATAGCATTGAGCAATATTTCAACTCCGTTAAATCGAATCAAACGAAGGCACTCTGTGCCGCAGCCTAAAGCCACAAACCTTACACACACACAAAGCGCCGTGCGTTTCCTTCAGATAACCCCATTGAAACCGCTTGACACAATCTTCCATCCATTAATTGCGTTTCCGATTCCGATTCAAAGCATGAGCCGAAGCTTCCGCTCACGCAGTGCAACACGCGAAACAATGATTGAATTGAGCTCGAGTTGAACGCTGTATGCACCGTCTGAAATGAGACCGCAAATGATGTTATACCGGAGCGCGTGAGTTATGTGACGAACTCCGCGGCAAGGATAGGTGTAATCAGTCAGCTTCTACTTTTTTTCGCTTCGGCACATATTCCATTGAAATGTTATTTTTTCCCATACATATTTTCCCATCAGGCACAAATTCATTGTGTCTTATTGTTTGCTCTTGGAAAACTTTGTGTAAGCATCCATTTTCCTGCCATCGTTCGCACTGTCGCTATGCACAGCAGGCACCTCAGCGATAAAAAGAAACCATTCGGCTTTTATTGGGTTTCAAATTAAACTATAGAAAAGAGATATAAACTGTGATATCATTATCATTGAAATTTCATTTATACTAATCTGTGCAGATCAATTTGGAATTTCGACAGTTGCAAAAAAAAAACTATAAAATTCAGACCACGCGAATGTTCACTGTGCGCTAGTGGTATGGAAGTGGCCCGGGAAACTCGATCTCGAGGAATACCACATAAATGTCCTGGTCCTGCTTCCTAGTGGTTTCCTGGCTGAGCGCTTCAATACAGAGGCTCCATGTCGCCACCGCAGATGTTATGGTACTGCTGAAAGCGGCAGTCACATAGTAAGCAACAGCGCATAAAAAGGACGTCATTATTACGATGATGGATAATGCTGAGAATGGTAACTATCCACTATGGCATTATTATGGTTCGCGGAACGTGATTATTACGCGCTGGTGTTGGTTTAGCTAAAATTGAATGAATTTCAATGCAGCAATGCAACGAATTGATTTTTTTTTAAATTCAGGCTGATTACCATGAGTAAAATTAATGGTTCAAACTTTTTTGCAAATGATAGTGTTTAAAAGTTATTAATTCTGATTGATTGATTTGGAGGATGCCTGCCACTTTTAGTTGATTTTTTGATAAAAATAATAATGTTGCTGTTAAAAACTCTCATTTCAGTGTAACAACTATTTATCAAATTTTAAGTAACCACCTGATCATTTTGTGTTTATAATTTTTGATCATACAACTAGTGATGATACAATTTTTACCCCAATAAGTAACAATATAAAAAATTGAAACGTTACTGAGAAGTGGATTCCATCTACATCTGTGCTAATAGATGAAACAATTCATATCTAGGTGGAATAAACTCGCAGTTCAGCCATAATGAATTACATTTCGGTTTGCTATGTTTTGTAGAGCAAACCGTGATTTAAAAAATGTTAATCGTTGTCTTTCGATTTTTAAATGAAAGAAAAAAGCTGCTCAAAATTTGTTGGATGACAGTTGGTTCAGGGGTAAACTGTCATTCAATGGATTTCGAGTTATCTTTTATTATTTTTCTTTTTTTAACGATTAACATTTGAAAAGAAAAATCACGTTTTGCTCATAAAACGCTTTTATTTCAAATGATATATAAAAACGGGCTTAGCTTTACAACTCATACGCATGTTCATTGAATACTGACGTATTAAACTAGTCGTACTGGACACTATCGTAACAACGCGCGGAAGTCTTTATAAAATTACCGACTATAAGAATAAACTAGAAAGCACTGGAACGAGTCCACTGATATAGCGAATAAGCTGTATCAACTATTGAATAAAAAAACTGCCAAATTTACGAGCATTCAAAGCCTCAAAACTAAAAAAATACGGACGAAACATTTGTAACGTTTATGAGATGCATCAGAGGAAAAGATTCAAATTTTCATTTATTAAGCCTTCTTTTAAAAACAAACGTCTAGGTAAAGACGACCGCAAGTAACAAAACTTGACAAGCTCAAAAATTTGCTCAAAGGTTTGAGAGTGTTCATAATTTCTATTCGAACGTAGAAGGTCCTGTAGAAAATGAAGCATCACAAAAGTATGAATAAAGTACAGTCCCTCTTCAATTATGGGTCAATTAATTATGGGTTTTCTGAATGTTCAAAAATAAATATAAAATCGGAGAAATTATCAACCATCAATGCATTACAATCTATCTTGTGTGAATCGGTTGGGAAGAATAATATAACTAACATAGCCAAAGACACAATTATGGATCACTTTTGGCATTCAAAATCATTTAGTCTATGAAATCATCAGCATGCATCACAAAAATTATTTTGTTGTTGTAAAAACTTAACAATTTATTTAATTCAGTCTAGATGCATTATCATGCAAAAGTAATAAGAATAGCCACAATATGGACTGACCCACAGTTTTTTGCGATGCTACGATGCTGCCCTAACAGGCCAGTCGTCGTACGCTCGAGTCCCGGCTCGGGAGAGAGTGTTAGTGTCAGTAGGATCGTAGCGCTAGCCCCGCAATAGTCTTGTACTCTTAACACCCGGCTACGAAGTCTGTGAATAATAAAACAGAAGGTCAAGTACCGATACGGAATGTAGCACCAAAGCTTTGCTTTTTCTTGGACTGACCCACAATTGTGCACCGCAAAATGTAACATTACAGCCCGCTCAGATTTGTGCCTAGAAGAACCAACATTCATAAGGAGACGAAAAATAACAGCCCGTTTGGAGTTACATGTCTGTGCTGTCGTCGGCTGCTGTTGGACTGTTTACCGAACGTATGAGCTGTGCAATACAATGATAGCTGGGTTAGTTGAAAATTTGCTGTGATTGTCTTGCAGTCATTTTCATAATCCTGGTTGAAACTGAGTTAAAACAAAAACCAGGGCTAATGAAAGTTGCTCAGTTTTGTTAGAATAGACTTATTTTTGTAAAAGTGACCCACAATCGTAGCTGACCCATAATTGTGGAGGGACTGTACAATCTATGGGATGGTAAATGGTTCCCACCACTTGAGACCCAAGCTCCACGAGGTGTTTTTTTATTTCAGGTGGAGGGGAAATTTGCAACCAAACGCCTGAGGTGACCAACCTCAGGGAGTGTGGGGTTGGTTTGAATCTGTGACCGGACCCACTAAAACCCCTCCTGTCTCCTGCCCATAATACTCCTCGGGACGACCGCTACGTATTGCTTCGGGAGCGGCTTCTATGCTTTGTGCAACCTACCGGCTCTATCAAGTCTCTTAGCTAATTAGCTAACTAACCTGGAGACTGGCAGTTAGCTAACACTGTCGTGTTGGTGGTCAACCTGTCGCCTGCTTTGCAACTCTAGGACTATTTGAGAGGCGGCTGCACAAACCGCCCTTCAGACGATCGAGTCTTCACACATCCTCTGAACTAGGTTGTCCGGAGTAGTGTCTGGCCCGCTCATTACCATCATGTCGCTCCGCGCACGCGCAAAACGAGGACATACGAAGAAGACATGCTCAGCATGCTCTTCCGCATCCACGCACACGGGGCACATGGGGGACCCCGCATGCCCGAACCTGTATAGGTACTGCCTGAAGCAACCATGACCTGACAGTATCTGTGTCAGGTGGAAGTTAACTGCTCCATGGCGTCTCCTGACCCACTCGGATACCATCGGAATGAGTCGGTGCGTCCATCTACCTTTCGTGGAATTGGACCATTCCTGCTGACATCTGATCATCGATAGTGATCTTCTGGTACCTTGTATGCCCCTTGTGTCACGTTGGTCGAAGCATTCTACGTCCTCCCTAATGGCTATGCTGATAGGCATCATGCTGGACAGGACGCAGATTGCGTCGTATGACACTGACGACACTGTATGACGGAACGCACTCGCAACCCTCAGGCACATGAGAACGCGGAACATGTGTTCTTCACATATCCGCGTTTCGAGCGGATAAGATACGAAATGCTGGCAATAAGTGGGACGGACACCACGCCAGAGAACATCGTGCGTAGGATGTGCGAGAATAGGGAAATCTGGGATGCGGTCATCAAGGCCGCATCACAGATCGTTAATATCTTGCAGGGCACCCATCGGCGGGAAACCATCGATGTGCCCCAGTTAGTTAGCGGTTAACTAACTAGCCTGTATAGGCTGCTCTGCTACCCGTAGAGGTAAGTGCAAAAGCACGACTGGCCCTCTTTCTGAAGTAATGCCTAACGGCGGTCCCGGGGAGACCAAGGGCTTTAGCTGTCCAGCTTAAGGTTGCTCAGCATGGGTTGAAGCAGACCCTCAGTTACATAAGCCTGTAGGTACTTTCCAGTTTACCATGATAACTGTTAGTACCTAGCGCTTTGGACCACACTGGGCCTCCATACCTAAGTATGGACGAAACCACGCTGGTAAGAAGTTTACGCTTGCTGCCATTCACCGCTGAGCTATTCAACATCGACATCGGGATAACGCTGCAACAGCCGTCGAAGCCCTCTTGCAAGCATAGTTGACGTGGCTCTTATGTGTGAGCTTATCGTCAACCATATCCCCCAAGAGCTTCAAAGATTGCTTTGAGGTGATGGTGCAGTCTTCGACTTTGACCACCGCCTATTGCTCTGATTTGCGGTTATTCACAACCGTGACCTCCGTCTAATGGAGTGCTAACTCCACTTTCCTAGAGTGCATCCAGTCTTCGACCTTGCGTATACAGTGCGCGGCCGTCAACTCGACCTCCTCGATCGACTCGCCGTAAACCTCTAGCGTTATGTCGTCTGCAAAGCCGACGATCACAGCTCCTACAGAGTTTCAACACCCCGTCATACATGACATTCCACAACACCGGTCCCAGGATGGAACCTTGCGGAACTCCTGCAGTTATTGGGACGCACTTCTAACCCTCCTCCATGTTGTAAACAAGTACTCCGTTCTGGAAGTAGTTTTCCAGAATCTTGTACATGCTCCTGAGCGCATGCGCTGTGGAGTCCCAACTGGCGCTATTGAACGCATTCTTCACGTCAAGCGTGACGATTGCGCAATAGCGTACGCCCCTTCTCTTGCGCTGGAGTGCTACCTCCGCCGTCTTGGTGACGGAGAGGATAGCATCTAGCGTGGACCTGCCCTTCCGGAAACCGAACTGGTTACTTGCCAGACCGTTTACACCCTCCGTGTACCTCACCAGTCTGTTGAGGATAATCCGCTCAAGCACCTTGCCTGCAGTGTCCAGCAGGTAGATAGGCCTGTATGCCGATGGGTCCCCTGGCGGCTGGCTTTCGGCAGTAAGACCAAACTCGGCCGCTTACACTTGTCCTGTTCACGAGGTGTCGACCGGGATACGAGTAACCTCAGCGGAGATCGGGTAACCAACCCCTGGTGGAAATTATGGTCGTATGCTACTGTGTCCCAATGTTAGGGACGGCGTAACATAGCATCTAAGCCTCATCAGTTGTATCCATTGCGGCAGCCCTGCGCGAGACTAGACATCGCAGCATGCCGAATATGAATTATTACGAACAATGCAGATACGGAACGGAATAATCGGCATGGGCCTAGGCGATCGAAAAAGGACTATGATAATTTTTGAAAACTCGGTACTTGGGATGTAGGGACTATACTTAAACCAACACGCACAGGTGAATGTGTAGGTCACAGCTATCCAGGAGGTAAGGTGAACTAAAACGGGAGAGCATGAACTACGGGCTGTAGATCATATTATGTCCACGTCATTTAAGTACTGCATCTACTACAGAACAAGAAGACAGCAAACCTTTCTTTTCAGGAACGCCGCCTGGAAGTGCTGGAGTGTTAAGAAATGGAGCGGCTGTATCGTTCTCAAAAAACACGTAGATTCTAAAAAAACTAAATGCATCCCAAGCAGGCTTTGCGCCGCGAGCTGTCGTCGGAAAAAAGATGAAGGAATCTTGACGGATGAACGTGAGGTGAGCGAGAGGTGGAAGCAGTAAGTACTGCAATGAACACCTGAATGGCGAAGAGACAGAGGACCAATACGGTAGAAGAAACGACTTCGTTAGCACAGCGGATGAAGGATACAAACCGCTCTTCCATGATGAGTGAAGTAAAAGATGTTAGCAAGCAGCTCAAGAACAACTAATCAGCTAGAAAGGATGGCATCGTAGGATATCAAGCTGGGCCCGGTTAGGTTGGCTTCCTGTCAGCACCAGCTGATAGTCAGGATCTGGGATACATAACAACTACCGAAGGAGTAGAAGGAGGAAGTAATATGATCGATATACAAGAAAGGAATCAAGTTAGAAAGTGAGAACGCCGTCTCTCGCCGCTAGCACGAAGGCTTCTGTGAAGTTATCAAGCCGGTTTTGTGGATGGGCGATCGACAACGGACCAAATCTTTACGCTGTGGCAGTTCCCCGAAAGTGTCGCGAGTATCAAGTTCCCACGCACCACCTATTCATCGATTTCAGGGCCGCTTATGACACTATCGACCGTGTAGAGTTATGAAAAATTATGGACGAAAATGGTTTTCCTGCGAAACTAACAAGACTGAATAAGACCACGATGGATGGTGTACAGTGCTGTGTGAAGATTTGTTTAAAGACGCAAGGGACTTCGACAAGACGACGGTCTTTCCTGCCTCCTGTCTAACATCGCGCTTGAAGGTGTTATGAAACGTGCGGCCTTTAACATGCGGCGGCACTATCTTCAATAAATCCAGCCAGTTCATCTGCTTCGCTGACGACGTGGACCTTGTCGGAAGAACGTTCCTTCGAACGAACGTCGAAGACCAAGCAGCTGCTAGCAGGGGGATCCGAGCGCGATAGGGCTCGCATAGGCAGTAGCGTAGTGATCGCGGACACGAGTTCGAGGTTGTTGACGAATTGTGCACCTCGGATCACTTTTAACGTCAGACATCAACTGCAGCAGACGTATTGTAGCTGGAAGTCGTGGCTAGTACGGACTCCACATGACACTGAGGTCTGGCAAACTTCTCCCCCGTATCATGTGCACTATTTACAAGACGCTTATAAGACCGGTAGTCCTCTACGGGCACGAGATTTGGACAATGCTCGAAGAGGACGTGCAAGCACAGACGTGTGCTTAGGATCATCTTCGGCGGGGTATGTGAGGATGGCTTATGGAGGCGCTACTTTACAGTCCAGTAGTCAGAAAGTCGCTGAAACTGGAAGGGTACAATGGGCGGGGTGGGTCTCAAAACCAGCCAGTACAGAAAGCAGAGGCGCGCAACGAACTAGGTGGTTGGATCGAGTTGAGCAATATCTCGAAAATGTAGGACGCTTTTTTTTTTTTTAAGGGGGGATTTGTTAGTAGCTTAAGTATTTATGATAAATATTAGTAAATAATGAGTATGTGTGTCCAATCACAAATGGTGACTTCTCAACACTGTTAGAAATTTGTAATTTTAATTGTTAGGATTTGTTTGCTTTCGCAATTAGGACTTATCATTCGTAGGGATTTAAACCTACTTGTCAGAAAAGGGGAAGTAAACTTACAACTAACTTAATTGCTAACTTATTGGCTATAAAGAGAGCTTATCGTAGCAATTGAGGATTGCAACGATTTTTGTCGAAAATTGTTAGTAATTTTATTTGACATAGCTTCTAATGGTTCAACACCAGTAAGTCTATGTAATTCGAGTGTACCAAACCAAGGAGGACGCTTCAAAATCATTTTCAGAATTTTATTCTGAATCCTTTGGAGCGTTTTCTTCCTTGTTAAACAGCAACTTGACCAGATCGGTACAGCATAAAGCATTGCTGGTCTAAAAATTTGTTTGTAAATCAAAAGTTTGTTCTTTAAACAAAGTTTAGAATTCCTGTTAATGAGAGGATATAAACATCTCGTATATTTGATGCACTTGGCTTGTATACTCTCAATGTGCTCTTTGAAAATAAGTTTTTTATCATAAATTAGTCACAAGTACTTAACCTTGTCGGACCAACTTAAAATAACCCCATTCATCTTGACAACGTGATTATTGTTTGGCTTGAGGAAAGAAGCCCTAGGCTTATGCGGAAAAATTATCATTTGAGTTTTAGAAGCATTGGGAGAGATTTTCCACTTTTGCAAGTAGGAAGAAAAAATATCTAAACTTTTCTGCAATCGACTGCATATGACACGAAGACTTTTTCCTTTTACGGAAATGCTTGTGTCATCGCAGAACAATGACTTTGTGCATCCTGGAGGCAAATCAGGAAGATCTGAAGTGAATATGTTGTACAGGACTGGACCCAAGACTGAACCTTGAGGTACACCTGCTCTGACAGGAAATCTATCAGATTTTGAATTCTGATAGACAACCTGCAGAGTTCGATCAGTAAGATAATTTTTTAAAATTTTGATTAGGAAAATTGGAAAATTAAAAGTTTGCAATTTCGCAATCAAACCTTTATGCCAAACACTGTCGAATGCTTTTTCTATGTCTAAAAGAGCAGCTCCAGTGGAATAACCTTCAGATTTGTTAGCTCGTATCATATTAGTAACTCTGAGCAATTGATGAGTTGTGGAATGCCCATGGCGAAATCCAAACTGTTCATTTGCAAAAATTGAATTTTCGTTGATGTGTGACATCATTCTGTTAAGAATAATTCTCTCAAACAGTTTACTTATTGAAGAAAGCAAACTGATTGGTCGATAACTTGAAACTTCTGCTGGGTTCTTATCCGGTTTTAAAATGGGAGTAAATTTTGCATTTTTCCATAATTTGGGAAAATATGCAATTTTGAAGCAGCAATTGAAAATTTTCACTAAAAATTCCATTGTGCTCTCAGGGAGATGTTTGATTAGTATATTAAAGATTCCATCGTCACCAGGTGCTTTCATATTTTTGAAATTTTTAATAATTGATTTAATCTCATTCAAGTTAGTTTCAATTATTTCTGCAGGTAAAAAATTCTGGGAAGAAATTAAATCAAATTGACGTGTGACTTCATTTTCAATTGGACTCACAAAATTCAAATTTGAGCTATGAACACTCTCAAACTGCTGAGCAAGTCTTTGAGCCTTTTGTTCATTGGATACAAGAAAACGTTCACCATCTTTTAAAACTGGAATAGGCTTTGAAGGTTTCTTAAGAATCTTCGACAGCTTCCAAAATGGTTTTGAATATGGTTTAAATTTTTCAACTTTAGTCTCAAAATTTTGATTTCTCAGAAGAGTAAATCTATGTTTAATCTCTTTCTGTAAATCTTTATAAATAGTTTTAAAAACAGGGTCACGAGAACGTTGATATTGACGTCTGCGGACATTTTTCAAACGAATTAGAAGTTGAAGATTTTCGTCAATTATTGGTGAATCAAATTTCACTTGAGCCTTTGGAACAGAATAATTCCTGGCATCAACAATTGCACATTTTAATGCTTCCAAAGCGGAATCAATATTCACTTCGTTTTGCAAATCAAGCTCATTATTGAAATTTCTCTCAATATGAGTTTTGTATCTTTCCCAATTAGCCTTGTTATAATTAAAAACAGAGCTCATAGGGTTTAAAACTGATTCATGTGATAAAGAAAAAGTTATTGGAAGATGATCAGAATCAAAGTCAGCATGTGTGATCAAATCACTACATACATGACTTTGATCTGTAAGCACCAAATCAATTGTTGAAGGGTTTCTTACAGAAGAAAAGCATGTAGGACTATTCGGAGACAAAATAGAATAGTATCCTGAAGAACAATCGTTGAATAAAATTTTGCCATTGGAATTACTTTGAGAATTATTCCATGAACGATGTTTAGCGTTAAAATCGCCGATTATGAAAAATTTCGAACGATTTCTGGTGAGTTTTTGTAAATCACCTTTAAAATAATTTTTGAGCTCGCGTGTGCATTGAAATGGTAAATATGCTGCGGCAATAAATAAAATCCCAAGTTCAGTTTGAACTTCAATTCCCAAAGTTTCAATAACTTTCGTCTCAAGATGGGGAAGAGCACGATGTTTGATTCGGCGATGAATAACAATTGCAACTACACCGCCGGAACCCTGAATCCTATCATATCTATGAACCACGTAATTGGGATCATATTTTAATTTTATGTTAGGTTTCAAAAATGTTTCAGTAATAATTGCAATATGCACATTATTTACTGTTAAAAAATTAAAAAGCTCATTCTCATTGGCCTTCAATGAGCGAGCATTCCAATTTAATATTTTAATTGCTTTATTTAAAATCATTGCTAAATTTTAAATTAGAAACAATTTTAATTGTAAAATTTGTGCCTATTTGAATGGCTTCAAACATTGATTTTGCCTGCAACATGGCGTTCATAAGATCGAACATTGCCTGTTGCAAAAAAGAAAGTTTACATGCCGTAATAGGCCCCAGGCAGTCGACATTAGAAAAAATATTTTCGGCAGCAAAGTTAGCTGGAGTAATAGGTGTACAATTATTTTCTAGCGTGTTTTGCTTACCCATATTAATGGTCATTTTCGAACTACCAACACTAGGCGGTATTATGTTCGAACTACCTGTAACCTGTGCATAAGTTAAACGGGTATGCAAAGGAGTAGGTAAACTATGCGTCACTGGTACGCTTGGAGAATTTTGTTTTGAAGTTGGTTTTAATTGAGAAATTGGATTTTGTTTACCTTGCCTTGCCTTAACAATTGCTAAACGGACTGGGCATTGATAAAAATTTGACATATGGTTGCCGTTACAATTCGCACAGCGGAAATTTTTACTCTCTTTCACAGGACATGTGTCCTTTTTGTGAGAAGAGTCTCCACAATTAAGACATTTTTGGTCCATGTTACAGAATTTGGAACCATGGCCATAACGTTGGCAAGTACGGCATTGGGTGATATGCTTTTCACCTCCGCCATACTTCCTATAAATTTCCCACTTTACACGCACATTATACAAAGCATGTGCTTTTTCAAAAAATTTTAAGTTGTTAACCTCATTGCGGTTAAAATGAATTAAATAATTAACAAGGGAAATTCCAGTTCTCTGACTGTTTTCGCCTCGTGATTTTTGTTTCATTAGAATTACTTGGGTAGGGGCAATGCCAAGTAATTCTGTTAAAGTAAGTTTGATCTCATCAACGGTTTGATCGTTGGTGAGACCTTTCAAGACCACCTTGAATGGCTTGGTGTTCTTGGTGTCATATGTAAAAATTTTGTACATCTTGTCAGTTAAATACTGAACAAGACGATCACGACCCTTTACTGAGTCGGCTAATAAGCGGCATTCACCTCTACGGCCAATTTGATAGGTAACTTTAACGTCAGAAACAAACGTTGAAAGTTCCTTTTTGAATATATTAAAATCAGAAGAAATAGTTACCACAATAGGTGGAACTTTCTCCTTTTTTAAAGATTTTATATTTTGTATAGTTTCATTATTAATAACTTCCATTTCACCAGCTTCTTGCTCAGGCAAAATATCAAAAGGATTGTCACTACAGACACTCGAAGTGTCAGAAAGAGATGCCTCTCTTTTCCTCCCCGCAGCGATGCGAGGTTTCTTTTTCCGTCCAGCCATTTCAGGTGATACGAAAAAAGTTAAAACAAATGTTAAATTCAAAAGTAGGTAGTCTTGAGAAAGACTGATGGGAAATAACTTTCAGGTAATCTTTAAAAGACACACTGACAAAACACAAACTTTGAAGCTATAGGCAGTCAAAGACCAGTCCACAAGCAACCGAAAAAACGTCTGATCTGTAGGACAGTTCAAGACGCACTGATGTAGGACGCTTTAGGAACTGTAGACAAGCTGCCATGGATCGAGCACGTTGGCGTAACATTGTGACGTAGGTGAAATCCTAAGGAATGCTTCACTAGGAAAGTAAATAAGTATCTGCTACAGCGGCAGTGTGAAAGCAGAAGGAGGACTAGGTTACGTGCTAAAAGGAAAATATATGAAGCGTGTCATTACATGAGGGCCGATCACATGCCGTGTATGCGTGTTGAGAGTTATGGCAAATTTTTCTAATACAGCCTAATCGATGTACAAGCTTGTTATCATGATTTAATAATTAGCGGTGTTACAAAATGATACCTTTTACGAATATATTTAAACGCAATACGTTGTGATATTGGAGACTTTTGCTTTATACATACGTATAATCATCACTTTGTTGGAGCTACTACATGTTTGAACAGGCATGAAATGAGTTTATTAGTATTGCTATGTATTGCGAGTATGTTACACTCATCGCGAGAGGTTAGCAAAATAACGCCATATGCGATGATGTACCATAGAACTTTATACGCGGTAATCCGTGCAATCTTATGCGACTTCTGATTGTCTAGAGTGTACTCACCGATTTATGATAAACGTGATGATGAGAAGTAGGAGTTCTATGATCTGTGATAGTTTTAATTGATTATAAATTCATGACAAAAAATAATATTCAACTTTTCAAAATGAGTTGTTTCTTTCGCTTGAATATTAAAATTGTTTTAGCATAGTTTCAACGTTACCTGGACATAAAAGCTAACAAAACTAGAAAACGTTGTTAGATATACGGTAACAAAAATTAAAGCGATATTGGTTATACTGCAAGCGTTTTGTTTATCTTCTGATGTCTCATTTTGATCCGCTTCGAATAAATAAAGAAATCGTTCAAATAATTTAAATAATAATTTGATCAAGTAATTTGACGTTGGCTGTTGATTGCTATGTCCTTTGTCCTGCGGAATAACACTTTACAGTTACGTTACGTACAGTGTTATTATTTGATGGTGTAATATCTTACGAAAAGACAGAGTAAGGATATTGTTATTGTTTAACTCATGTTATAAAAAACATCTTCAATACCACAAAAAACGCGCTTGTTTTTAAAATGCGGTTGTATTACTGATTAAAAACAACTTCGAATACAATATAATAACAGAATTTTCCAATTGCGCTTGTAATACACTTGTATGACTATCTTTGTTGTATCTTATTTTTTAACATGATTTGTGTGTTGCTTGGGAGGATCCGAAACGTGTCAGCCCCTGTCATGTGCAATGAAAGGGAGGGGAAACTAAACAGGCTAAGATTGAGAATGATGGACAAGTTGTGAACCCACCATCCATAAACGAGGTGAAGGAACGAGTTGAAGAACTGAGGAACCCTCGGATTGATTGGAAGGTCTCATATGCTCAATCTACAATAAAGGGCACCGCTGAGACTGTAGTAATTATCGAGACCGTACAACCGTGTACAAAGTGCTTTCCGTCGTCCTGTCCTACAGACTAGTAAACCTTTGTTGGAAATTCGCAATTCGCAGACTGACCATCTGTTTACAGGTTTCTTTTTTTTTCCTGTATGGACTTCCTCACTGTGAGCAGAATTGTTGATCTATTGTGAGATATGCCCGGGTTTCTGCTGTAACCCGCACTTCTATTATTAGCAAGACCGCTATTGAGAAGTGGCATGCTTATTATTATTGTTTATCAGTGATTGTGTGTAATGTGATACACTTCTACTGCTCTACCATACCGATGCTCGTTCTTCTTGCCAAATACCACCAATTATAATTCCCTGGAGAAGTTTCGTCGTGCGTCCTTCTGGCCAGTTTTATCAATAAGAGGGACTTATGTTTTTGTTAAGAGGAAGTCACGCAAAGGTGTTATAGATTTCAGCGTAAAGGACGGGTAAGTGATGGGGAGCCTGAGAATGGACCCATACTTTTTTTTTTTTTTTTTCTTCACATAACATTTATTTGACACGGCACAAATACAATTTAATGTTTAACGGCGCCAATTATATCTGATGACTTAAAAACTAAAGCAAATTTTTTATCCTCGCTGCCGACTACGAGCTGAAATTAAGTCTAACTTAAAACTAGCATGGGATTTCCAATCAGTGTTTTGTTGTTCAATGGTCGTCTGATAATCGTCGAATGGCATGTATGGATTCGTTCTGCTGAGCCACGATGTCGTGAGTTGGGACAGAGGCTCGTAGTCCTTGGGTCCTGGTTCTGTTGTGCGGGGTCTGGTTGCTGGTTTTGTGCTTAAGGTTCAAACGTGTTCTTGTCGTTTTGTTGGGTGTAGACGGAGGGGAACGGGACTAGACTGGGGCGTGGATGGATTTCAGGAAAACGTATATAAGGGACATGTAGGATAGGTCACGGCTCGCCAAGACATCACGAACAGGAACAGCCGGCTGTCTACCCTCGGCCTGCAGGGAAGCTATTAATTTAGACCTGGCGTCACGGTGTACAGGGCATGACCAAACCACATGCTCTATGTCGTGATAACCTTCACCACAGGCACAGATACCACTCTCCCCGAGCCCAACACGACGGAGATGCGCGTCAAATCTATAGTGATTGGACATAAGCCGGGACATCACGCAAATGAAATCCCGACCTACATCCAACCCCTTGAACCACGGGTTCGTCGATACTTTGGGGATTATGGAATGTAACCACCTTCCCAATTCCCCTCTGGTCCAAGCATTTTGCCAACTGATGATCGTATTCTGACGTACAAATGCGAAAAATTCATTGAAGGCAATTGGTCGTTCATAAATATCGCCGTTAATTGCACCCACCTTAGCCAAAGAGTCCGCTTTCTCATTGCCCGGTATCGAGCAGTGAGAAGGGACCCACGCTAAGGTAATCTGAAACGATTTTTCGGATAAAGCACTCAAATGTTCCCGTATTTTCCCCAGGAAATACGGAGAGTGCTTAACATCTTTCATCGATCGGAGAGCCTCAATGGAACTGAGACTGTCCGTAAAGATGAAATAATGGTCCGTGGGCATTTTTTCGATAATCCCTAGGGTGTACTGAATTGCAGCTAATTCTGCGACGTAAACAGAAGCAGGATTATCGAGCTTATGGGAGACGGTTAAATTGTTATTGAAGATACCGAAGCCAGTGGACCCATCAAGAAGTGATCCGTCAGTGTAGTACATATTGTCGCAGTTGATGTTTCGATATTTATTGGAAAAAATTTTAGGGATCTGCTGCACGCGTAAATGATCCGGGATTCCACGAGTTTCTTCTATCATGGATGTATCGAAAAACACAGTAGAATCAGAAGTATTTGATAAGTCGACACGATTTGGAATATTCGAAGAAGGGTTAATATTTTGGGACATGTGATTGAAATACAATGTCATAAAACGGGTTTGAGAATTAAGTTCGATTAACCTTTCAAAATTCTCAATCACGGGACGGTTCAAGACCTCACATTTGATTAGAATACGAGAAGACAGGCTCCAGAAGCGGTTTTTCAATGGTAGTACTCCAGCTAAAACCTCCAAACTCATCGTATGGGTCGACTGCATGCAACCTAAGGCGATACGCAAACAACGATATTGTATTCGCTCCAGTTTGATCAAATGTGTGTTTGCTGCGGAGCGGAAGCAGAAACACCCGTATTCAATAACAGACAATATCGTTGTTTGGTAAAGCCTTATAAGGTCTCCTGGATGGGCTCCCCACCATTGTCCGGTTATTGTACGAAGAAAATTCACTCTTTGTTGACATTTTTTCATCAGATACCTCACGTGACAACCCCAGGTGCCTTTAGAGTCGAACCAGACACCAAGATATTTGTGTACCAAAACCTGAGAAATCGTTTTACCCATTAATTGTGTTTGAAGCTGAGCAGGTTCATGCTTCCTAGAAAAAACTACTATCTCAGTCTTCTCCGGAGAGAATTCGATACCTAGCTGTAAAGCCCAAGCAGACAAATTGTCCAAGGTATCTTGCAATGGTCCTTGCAAATCGGCAGCTTTGGCTCCTGTAACAGAGATTACACTGTCGTCTGCAAGTTGTCTTATCGTGCATGAATTTGCCAGACATTCGTCGATGTCATTTACATAAAAGTTGTAAAGAAGGGGGCTTAAACATGAGCCCTGGGGAAGACCCATGTAGCTAATGCGAAAAGTTGCCAAATCGCCATGCGTAAAATGCATGTGCTTTTCGGACAACAAGTTGTGCAAAAAATTGTTCAAAATTGGAGAAAATCCTTGTCGGTGAAGTTTACCCGAAAGAATGTCAATAGAAACGGAATCAAAAGCCCCCTTAATGTCCAAGAACGCAGACGCCATTTGTTCTTTACGAGCATACGCCAGCTGAATATCTGTTGAAAGCAACGCAAGACAATCATTCGTCCCTTTGGCACGGCGGAAGCCAAATTGAGTTTCTGATAGTAGACCATTTGATTCGACCCAGTGGTCTAAACGACGGAGTATCATTTTTTCCATCAATTTCCGGATACAGGATAGCATTGCAATCGGCCTATAAGAGTTGTGATTAGAAGCTGGTTTCCCTGGTTTTTGGATGGCGATCACCTTCACTTGCCTCCAATCCTGCGGTACAATGTTTTGCTCCAGGAACTTATTGAACAAGTTCAACAAGCGCCTCTTGGCATTGCCGGGTAGATTCTTCAACAAGTTGAATTTGATTCTATCTAATCCAGGCGCGTTATTGTTACAGGACAGGAGGGCAACTGAAAGTTCTGCCATCGTAAAAGGTGATTCTATCGCGTCGTGGCCCGGAGACGCATCGCGAACAATATTTTGCTCAGGAACAGAGTCCGGACATACTTTCCTGGCAAAATCAAATATCCACCTACTTGAAGACTCCTCGCTTTCGTTGACCGTTACGCGATTCCGCATTCTTCGGGCTGTGTTCCAAAGAGTGCTCATCGATGTCTCCCTCGACGTCTCGTTCACGAACCGACGCCAATATCCACGTTTCTTTGCTTTAGCCAAGCTTTTAAGCTTGGTATCAAGCTCCGAATACCGTAAATAGTCGCCAGGTATACCTCCCGTCTGGTAGGCCTTAAACGCGTCGGATCTTTGCGCGTAGACATCGGAGCACTCTTGGTCCCACCACGGAGTGGGAGGCCGTTCTTTGATCGTTACGCCGGGATATTTCTTCGTTTGGGCTTGCAACGCGGCGTCGAGAATCAAGCCCGCGAGGAGGTTGTATTCTTCAAGTGGTGAATGATGTTGAATCGACTCGACCGCTTTTGAAATCATTTCCTCGTATAACTTCCAATCGACATTTCGTGTGAGGTCATACGGAATGTCAATTGGTCGCATGCGAGTTGACCCGTTAGTAATTGAAATAAGAATAGGCAGATGGTCGCTACCGTGAGGATCGAGGATTACCTTCCATGTGCAATCCAACCGTAGCGACGTCGAACATAAGGATAGATCCAAAGCGCTTGGGCGCGCTGGAGGTTTCGGGATACGTGTCATTTCACCGTTGTTTAAAATAGTCATGTCGAAGTCATCGCAAAGGTTATAGATTAAAGAGGAGCGGTTATCATTGTATGGGGAACCCCAAGCCACGCCATGAGAGTTGAAGTCTCCCAAAATCAAACGTGGCGAGGGAAGAAGTTCTATTAAATCAAAGAGCAGCCGTTGCCCAACCTGTGCTCTGGGGGGAATATATATTGAGGCAATACAAAGCTCTTTACCTTGTATTGTCATTTGACATGCGACAACTTCGATGCCTGGAATCGAGGGGAGGTTAATACGATAGAAAGAATAGCACTTTTTAATCCCTAAAAGTACTCCTCCATATGGGGTGTCTCGATCAAGGCGAATAATATTAAAATCATGGAAGTTGAGATCAATATTTGAAGTAAGCCAAGTTTCACAAAGGGATAATGCATCGCATTTGTTTTTATTTATCAAAACTTTAAACGAATCAATTTTTGGTAAAATACTTCTACAATTCCACTGTAAGACAGAGATAGAATCCTTCATATACGCAGTTGAATTAGGCATCGAAGGATACAATCGCTGCAAGGAGAGGCCATTGGGCAGTCAACTGCTTCAAAAATGATCTAACTGTTGGGAGGAATGCTGTAAGAAAAATTTTAATTGGATCGGGTACATTGAAAGTTTCAAAAATCCAGTCCACAATGTCAGAAAATTTCACTAATCCAGAGTTTGTTTCATCAACTGGGAGTGTAAAAGGAGCAACTGGGGTTTTAGATGTTCCTGGCAGTGCTGGGAACTCCTTCTGGGACTTTAAATTTGCCAGCCCAGGAGGAGTTTGCTTCGGTTTTTCCGCAGCACTGTTTGGTTTGTTTGTAACCTTCATTTCACTTTGAGAAATCTTAGGACCTTTTCTGGGAAGTTTAGGAGAGGAAACACTTTTCCTCTTTCTAGACTCCCCAGGATTGGCGTAAGATGCTCCCGCTGGTGAATCGTCAGAATCGGTTTCCTCAGAGGGCAACAGATCGAAGGGGTTCGAAGTAACGGGAGAAGTGGTAACGGTCTTCTTCAGCATGTCAGCGTAGGAACGCTTTGAACGCTCTTTGAGAGACCGTTTTATTTTATCCCTGCGCTGCATGTACACCGCACATGTCGAGAGCTCATGCAGATTTTCTCCGCAGTGAATACACTTTTCAGCGTTAACACTGCAAGAATCTTCCGCATGAGACTCCCCACACTTGCCACAACGTGCCTTATTGCAGCAGTAGGCGGCTGTATGGCCTAACTGCTTGCAATTCAGGCAGTTCATGACGCGGGGCACGTAGAGCCTCACAGGGAGACGAACCCGGTGGATCGAGACGTGGCTTGGTAGTGCAGACCCGGCGAACGTAACTCGAAACGAGTCTGACGGAGTGTATACTGTTTTGCCACCGATGATCGATGCTGACCGCAATTGCTTGCAGTCGAGCACCTTTACTTCGGGACACGTTTTGTTCTTAAAGCACCCTTTGGCACTTTGTAGTATACACTCGACGGACAGACTCGAATCGGTTATGACACCGTCGATCTCCACGTCTCGTGCGGGTATGTAAACGCGATACTCGCGTGTGAAGAGCTCAGAGCAAGCTATATCGTTGGCCTCTTTCAGGTTACCGACCACGACACGGAGCTTGTTAGGCCGGACCTTGGAAATTTCGGTCACGCCCTTGTACTCCTTCGTCAGGTCTTTAGAAATCTGCAAGAGGTTCAACTTTTTCGATTTCGGTCCTGCCTTTGGCCGAAAATAAACAGTATAGCTGCCCTGGGCTCCGTCTGGGTAAAGCCTGGGGCGAGGGGGGACTGAAGAATGAACAGGGGAGGGGGTAACAGAAGGGTCAGGGTCAGAGGGGTTCGGGGATGGTGGCGCGGGAGGCGAGGGATCTACATCCATCTTAAGTCTAGCGCACTAGCGCTGACAAGAACACGTACCTTTTTATTTCTCCCTTCCAGTAAGGTTGGTTGTCCGATCGTTCGAAGTAGCAGCCGTTACAGCCAGCAGCACCAATACAGCAGCACCAAACAGCCACCAGCAGCGAGCCAGGTGTGAGATCACTCCACACAGCGATACGACTCGCTGACACTGATGGCTTCTTCTTTTTCCTCGTTTGTGTCTCGTCCACTGCTGTAGCACAATCCAGCCAGCAGCCAAATCGGCTTACGCACCAGCTGGCAGTCACGATGCGAAACAGTTGCACAAAGGAACGACCTTGAACCCGGATTTATTTCACTCGACCAGGCAAACAATGCCAACACTTGTTCACACGTCTTTTGTTTTATACTCTATCGGACCGATCACCAAACACGTCCAGTACTGATGCGTGTTCGGCATAGAATGGACCCATACTTAAAAGTCCAGTTTTGACATCCAATGGGCTGATTCTACTAAGATTCGAACCTACGACCATTCGCTTCACAAAGTGGACTCTGTAACCTTGCGGCTACGCAGCTTCAGAGCAGCGTACGATTCAGTAAAGAAAAATGAGTTAAAACAGATTGTGCTTTCCAACAAAACAAATTAGACTGATTTGTGTCAGATCCACATCATGCGTCAGGAAAGCCATCATTACATGCTTCAAAACAAACCCGTACAAAACTAACACTTTTCAATACATTAGTTCTCCCGGTGCCTCTCTATGGGCATGATGTGTGAACAAGGCTGATCGGCAAGTTTTTGGTGCTTTTGAGCGTGTAGGAGAATATCTTTCACCGCGAAAACAACTGCTCTCAAACCGGAGGGCAACGCGAGTTGCTTGCAGAGAGCAGCGAATCGTGTGAATCTGAAGAGCATGCGGATAAACACGGTGGAATCTGAAATATCGCCCCAGAGCAATAATAAACTGGTGCGAGCTTTTTCACATGAAAGGATATGCACTGGGGTCCTATTTGTACGCGGTTGATTGTACCAATAAGTACGTTATGAAGATGAACGGTGTGATCTTAAGTCTTGGTCTGACCAAGCTAAATACTTATGGCTAATTTGTGATAAGAGTTTTACTTTCAAGGAGCATATTGAGACAAGATAATCTCAAAGTACAAACATATAAAATGTTTATTTCCTCGTATCAACAGCAATTCTAGACTTTGTCTCAAGAATAAACTGTAAATTTATTAAAAATATTTAGACCAGCAATTTTATATGCAGTCCCCAGGAAGCAGTTGAAGCGTCTTCTGAATAATCTTTTGTTAATGATATTAGAGTGTCCTCTTAGGTTTAGCACGAATGAACTACATATAAATTATGTATTTTGAAAAAGCAGCCTTAAAAATCGCAACCTGCTACCTGTTTTTAGCCCGGAGATGATATGTTTAGCCATTTGCTCCGGAAAACCTTTTTTCACCAGTTGGACCTGCACCAGCTTGGAAGATGCAGAATAGCCTGGGCTGGCCAAAATCGTTAATTATTGTTTGTTTTCAGTGTGAAAAAAAAATGTTTTTTTTTTTTGGGTTTTCAGTTCTATTTACAGTTACAGATTTTTTATTATGATTGATTTTACTTTTACTATATAAAACTTCGGAGGCATTATCCGATCCGTAACCCTTTCTGATACGGTCAGAAGTAAAATAAAACTTCAAAGATTCCATTCTTATCCACTGGATTCCAACTCGAACTTTGCAAACCATGCCCAGTCCGATACAGATCACTAGATATTTATAACGTATTTCTTTCTTATTATTTTATAAAAGCTATGAAAGGTTTCGGCTATCAATCTACTGGTTTTAATTAAAAAGAAAACTTCGAAAATGACTGTAGTTGTAACATCGTTAGTAACAAACCATGGGGTGCAAATATAACAAAAAATATTTTATATATATATTTTGGTCAACCATATTCGTCCGTTACAAGCCAAAGAAAGCCCGCCCGGGGCTGCCCCAAACGACCTTCTAACTGCTGCGCGAATAGGAAAATCGGTTTGATGGATGAGTTTTCTTATTGATTTCCTCACTAAACAGCACATGACACACATCCGGCTTCCTGGGTGTCGCTTTGTTTTCCCATTAGAATCATCCGCAACATAAGCTGTCGGGGTAAAGGGCATCTATCACGGTCCAAGCTGAAGAAAGCTTCCTAACATATTATTCTTCAACAGTCATTCGGCATGGTCCCAGCTGTGAAGTCGAAGAAAATAAGCCCAATCCAACACCAGCGCCGACCACGAACGGTGGGGGCTGAAAGCCATTTGGATGAAAGAAATATTCAATAAATCAGAAACAGCACACACAACTAGCCTGAGCGAGCTCCGGATAATGGTTGTTTCCTAAACTAAAACAGTTCGTTCAGCTTGGACGGGGACAAACATTCCAAAACTACAGTGGTGAAATCAGCACTCCGCTTCTCGTCCTGATGTTTACAGCACAGAACAAGATATAATTTTTCACCTAGACTTTGTTGGACAGCCCCCTCGGTTTTGGCGGAGCGTGTCACACTACTAGCAGGAAACGATGGAGCTCTGTAGGGTTACAAGTGAATCCAACCATGTTTGAAAACTATAAAGCACATCTGTTACTGTTGTCAGTAGTGTGCACTTTTTTGCCGTAGTTGATTCTTCTTCTTTTCCTTCTTCTACGTGCTCTCTTTTAACAACTTTGTGGCTATCCCCTCTGCGTCGTTTTTCTCACCATCCAGCGAACATGGCATGGACAGGAAAAGCTCACTTTCCGAAGCAACCACAGTGCCGGCCGGCCGACCAAGTTTATCTACAGAATGGGCACTTTGGTGCAGTCTGGACTGAATCGAAATCGCCGGACAGTGGATTGTACAATCGGGGTTATCTGATGGGAACCAGAGGGAAATATTAAAATAAGCAGTCTTTCTGGTCGACGAGAGCCAAGCGGTGGAAGCTTGGGAGATTACGCATTGTTATATTACTTCAAATCTGGATTTGTTGCTTGTTTCGAACAGCCGCAAAACAAATGTTTTGTTACTTGGTGAATCTGTACTTGGCAACTTCAGCATACAATTTATCCGTTAAGTTGTTGTGGATTTTTTAATAGGTCATTCTAATTCTAAATAATGGAAGTTTTTTTTATCACTAAGCTATAACGATTGATTCCTAAACAATGGTGCATGATAGCGTTATTTTTTTCGGCTGCTCGAAAGCATACTATTTATTTGCACATGCTGTACAATTTAGTAAAAGAAGTGCTTATCAAGCGGAATCAATTTTCCTTAGCCTTCAAAATAAGCACTCGAGCGGGTGCCTCTCGACAGGATGGATCGGAATCAAATTTTTCGAATTATTCACAGTCAATTACTCCCACTTTGAGTTCCAGTATTGATCCCGGCAGAAGAGAACAAGTGGAAATATTCATATCAGCGCTCGATTTTATTTCCTATCAAACACTAGGGTGGAAGGATCAGATCAGCGCACAGTCTTTTCCTCATCATCATCATCATCTTTTTCGGTTTCACTTCATTACGTGCCACCAAGTTCGACCAGAACAGGCACGCGTTCGGAGCCAGCTTCCACGGGCACTAACAGATACCAACGCATGATTTTGCATTTATCTTTCCAATGATCCACTCAATCATCGAATGGGACGCGTCAAGAGCAAACATTTGTCGTTGAGAGTTTGAGCTACCGATGTTTGGCATATTTAAAGTATGTATGTACGAATAGGGAAGATGATTTCTTTGCATCACTGAGAATTTTTCAATTATCTCAACTGAACTTGAGTTCGTTTCTACAGTTTAGTGTACAGATTTTATAGGCTAAAATAAAATCTGTTATTACAACTTAGAGCTCTTAAAAAATAACGGTCACGTAAAGAAACCCAAACGTGATTGTGTACTATGCCGCATGCTAAATATACATTTGAAATAATAATATACATTAGGGGCCATCTATATAACACGTGGACAGCTTTGGAGGGGGGGGGGGGTATGTATACAAATTTCTTATAATTTATATGGGCTGTTGTCAAGAGGGAGGGGTGGGGTTGAAAATCGTTTAAAATCTGTCCACGTGGAATGCGGATGGCCCCTTATTGTATTTTAAACTCGGATAAAAACTATAGTAACATTCAGAATCGTATATTTTATGAACTAGACCAATTGAATACTATAAAGTTACAAAGTGGTTTTACGATTTTCATTTTTCATTACAAATCAATAAAAAAGATTAGAATTCGCGATGCAGTTAATGAGCATGCAATAAACAATTGGTTCAAAGAGTAGTAGGCACACAGTCATACCTCATACCTCGTTATGAGGCAACTTTATTTTTATGTTCGTTACGTTATATCGAGTTACAATATCGAAGCAAGAAAATATAACTTTATAAAGTTATGCAAAAATGTTATTAGTTACTCAAAGATGCGCGAAAACCTATTTCCCATAGCCTATCAGTATTTTTAAACCTTTCTTATGCTAATTTAGAGAAATTTCAATAAGCAAGAGAAATAGTTTTTTTAATTGATGCAAGACTGTGAATTGTTACTGAAGGATGAGTGAAAACCTTTTTTCCATCACCTATTAGTGATATCGAACCTTTTTTATGCCCTTTCAAAACAATTTACGCAATGGTTTCATTGGTTTCAAAACTTACTACAATCATTTTTTGAAGCAATTTATACCCCAAAAACAGTTTCTGTATCATTCATTTTCAATTTCAATACATCTTAAAAAGTTACGGTATATCGAGGTACAAATTACGTTATATCGAGATATGTTATATCGAGGTATGACTGTATTTGAAAAAAAAACAATCATAAATTTTGCTTCATGGCTACAAAATCAAACTTAAGGAAAAGTATGGTAGTCTGTTTTCTGGAGACTTTAAATGAATTATTCGGTTTTCCTTGCATGACATATCTACACTGAAAATAAATCGCACGTTAATCCCTGATGCTCTCTACATATGAGTGTCAATAAACGAACCTAATCATTCTATTATGTCGACACATATCGATTTTCATTGGAATCCACGGAATTTTAACGTTTTGGCATTGGACGTGTGTAGCCATTGAAATCTGATATGATAGATATGAAATGTTTCATCTATTAGCACAGAAGTAAGTGGAATCCACTTGGCAGTAACGTGTCTATTTTTTACAGTGTACTTCAATAATTCGCAAGGCGGCATCCATAAATTACGTAACGCTCATAGGGAGGAGGGGTGTTTCCTTGAGCGTTACGATTTGTTACACAGGGGAGGAGAGGAGGTGAGTTCAGCGTTACGTAACAAAAAATCTATGAAGAGACTCTCCAAAACCGAGCATTTTTATCAAGCAAATCCTTCTACAGCGTTACGTAATTTTAATGGGGGGTAGGTGTTGGCGTTACGTTTCGTTACATATGGGGGGTAGGGGTCCAAAATTTGGGTTTTACGCGTTACGTAATTTATGAATGTCGCCCGATCGGTAAACCATGTATAGTAAGGTAAAAGTCACTGTTAAGCATTCAAAAAAAATATTTTCTTGAAAAAATTCAAGCCAAAGTTTGCAGAGAAAAACACATAAACTATCACCAGGATGACCGCTCCTCTACATATACTTCGCTTAGAAACAAGTAAAATTATTCTCACCTCAAATTTTGACGCTTTTTCGTTCACATGAATGAAACACTCGAAAATTTAACATGTGTATTGGTTTGCAACTAAAAATCACCACTATAAGGAGGGTTTACACTTTTCCTACAATTATATTCTTTTAGCTGCGAAAGCAATTACAATCTATTATTATAATAAAATTTTAAATATATGCAATAGTTATAAATATACACACAATATGAATTCAACAACACTATACGGTGCATAACTAAGTTCTCGCTATTTGTCAATAGATTGTACCAGCAGCAAGTGCTGGTCGATTTTAACAAGAACGACAGGGGACGAAATCCAAGTATGGGAGAAGCGATGGCTTCCTACCCCATACTACGACATTTTTGGAATTCCTTGTAAAATACCGTTTTTTATTCGACTAATCTGAAATTTTTTTATTATCAAACTGCTAAACTAACATCAGAGTACCTGATTTGATCAAATTGGTTTTACCGTGAAACGCTTCTATCTTACTATTTTTTCTCTCGCTGCATTTTCACGCTTGCAGCCACTAGATCGTTTTCCACAACTACCGGCACATACGTTGCGAATCCACTCAAACTATGTATACTTTGTTTTTGCACACTGCGATCGTTACTAATTTCCGAAAAATCTGTCGAAACAGACCTAAGCTTGCGCTTGGCGAAATCATGGTTTCTGCTTTTTTCTATTTTCAACTCGATTGCGTGCATCAAACTGGACGTCTGTGTTCCCGGGCGAACACATACGACTCGCATAGATTTTCTAGGATTCCTCACATTGGATTCGTGAGCGTCCTTGAAAAGGATTCCTGAAAAAAGAATTCTCAGGAATGCCCTGTACATGGCTCTTGGATTCTTGAATAAGAATCGTGAGTTCCTTTCACGTTTCCGTCACCGTGTTAATCGGTATCCTGGGGATTCTTACTCAGGATTCTCTGCGTGTTAGTAAGGGTTATCAGCAGCAGGCTGAGAGAGTATTTGAAAATGCCTTATTTTTGCCAAATAATCTAAGCGTCATTTGCGCGAAATGTTATTTTTATCAGGCGGCATCCATAAATTACGTAACGCTCATAGGTGAGAGGGGGGGGGTATCATGGAGCATTACGATTTGTTACATAGAGGAGGGAGGAGGTAAAAGCAAATCTATGGAGAGACTCCCTAAGAACGAGTATATTAATTAAGCAAATTCTTCTACAGCGTTATGTAATTTTAATGGGGGGTTGGTGTTGGCGTTACGTTTCGTTACATATAAGGGGGATGTAACTTATGGATGTCGCTTTATTCCATTCAAAGAAAGTGGCGGCTAAAGCGCATTAAAAGTTACAAAATAGTTAAAGAAAATGTTGCATTGAATGAGAAAAAATTAAAAAGGTTGGACACAAGGTCAACGCAGAATTACGAAAGCTCAATGTATTTCATGCAATACGTGAGGGAATACACTCGATTGGGGTTGATTAATTCGATGGTCTTAAGCTTTAAATTACAGTCATAATTCTCTTTCATTCCTTTTTTTCTATTATTCGGGTGATATTCGGCTAGTTTAAGTTATTTTCCAGGCATCACATTTTGATTTTGATGGAAGCGTGTATAATTTTCGAATCGATTGCTGTGTTGAAGCAGTGGACAATATTTCATATCCTCTGTCTGTCTGTTGCCGTAAGACGTAAATCTACGTTACAAAGCATAAGGGTATGTGCTTAAGTGCACAAGCGTAGGCTCGACGTAGGACTACGGTGGGAGTGAAAAACTGATTCTTCCGTACCCGTACCAAACAACACACACTATACTAATAACATATAATTACCATGAACACACTATCCGCACACACATACACGCTTGACACACATATACGCTTCACATACTTACGCGCGCGCTTCACACACAACCACGCTTCACACACATACACGCTTTACACACATACACACGCTTCACACACATACATATACACTTCACACTTCACACGCACTCACACAAATACACACACACGCACACACACACACAAACGCTTCACACACATATGCTTGTCACCCACAAACACACATGCTTCACACCCACACACACATGCTTCACACCCACACAAACACGTTCACACACATAAATGCTACATATACATACATGCTACACACACGTACATACTACACGTTATATACACATACACATTAAACACACACACTCAAATTACTCTTAGCAGTAACCCAAAGGTTCAAGTCCTTCAAGACGTGGCACTGCAAGAGCGTACATGCAATAATTAAAAAACCAATTTTATTTACAGCACTACAAAAGGACCCATCATCATTCCAACCGCTAGAATGACAGGTACTCTAGCACCAATGCGCATAATTTCCATTACACAACCCAACACGAGATAAACGGGGCTTTGGGTCCTATTACAGAAGATTACGAATTACTTGCCTAACCAATTTTGGTATTACATGAATTTATTCATTCATTTCGTCAATCAGAAGTAGACAATATATAATATTCTAATAGTCTAATACAATGTTTACTTACAAACAATTTTTTTTTTTCAATAAGCGTTGCGATTGCGTATTGAGCTGAAAAGGTGTTTAAGTTCATGCCGAGACGTTGTAAAGTCAATGGTTTCGCAGTATTGATTGTAAGTGACCGGCATACGATTCAAGGGTCCGAATTTTGCATAATTTGATGATTGGTGGCGAACGTGTTTCGATTTCGAAGTTGTCTAATAGGTGCGTAGAAATTTAGCTTAGATAAAAGTGTACCTGAATCAATGCGCTGCGGAATGATGTCGTTTACAAATGACACTATTGCAAATTTACGACGCTCTTTCAATGATTGTGTGTTTATGAGCTTGTAACGTGCTTTATATGATGGAAGAGGAAATGATGTGCAACCTAATTTACGAAAAGCATACAATAGAAATTACTTTTGTACTGATTCCATCCTTTCTTCATGTGTGATTGTATAGGGTGACCATACAATGCCGGAGTATTCCAGTATCTTACATAGGCTATATATAATGTTTTGATGGTATACGGATCCTGAAGATTGTAACAAAAGCGTTTCGTAAAGCCTAGCATGTTATTAGCTTTATGGATTATTGTGTTGTAATGGTCAATGAAGGTTAGTTTGGAATCTAAGACAACTCCTAAGTCCCCTACTCTTTCACAATTTGCTTGTTTTACAGTTTGATTTCCTAATGATATTGTAATGCCTGGTCTTGATGTTTTTCGACAGAATGATATTTGGTTGCATTTTTTTACATTCATTTCTAGTGAGCTTTTTAACACCATGCATAGAATATGTATATTTCATTCTGGAATCCATTGATGTCTTCTTCATTTCTTATTTTCAAAAAGAGCTTCATATCGTCGGCATAAATTAACACTTTTAGTTTTTTTAGAATAAAGGAAATGTCGTTAACGTACAAGATGAAAAGAAGAGGTCCTAAATGTGAGCCTTGGGGCTCTCATTCAAATTGAAAATTTTGAAGGTGTAGCTCGTCTGCGAAACTGCTCGACACGTTCGTGACTCAGCTTCAACATTTGCCCACCTCGTTAGTAAAACAAAGTGAAACGCGTTCTTGAAGCAGTGTTGAAATTTTTACCTTGCAAGTTATGAAATGTGCCGTTCTACATTTATTCCAAACAGTTTAAAGGCATCGCTACAAATCCATGAAAACGGATTGTTTTTCACTTAATGCGATCATATTTCGATTATAGAGCTGGTTTGAACTATGTTAATCGAAATTTGTTTGTTTTTATGATTGAATCATTCACCGATGCGATTAAACCACCAAATTAGTGCAACTATTTAACTCGGGAAAACCGTTTGATACTTGAATTAAAAGAAATACACTGCTAGAGATAACTAGAAAACGATAATCATCCCGCGTTATATGCAAATGCCAATTCGCAATGACCAGTGTGTAGGTATACCTATATCCTGGGTATAGCCTACCAGGACTTTCTCCAGAAAACCCTGTACGTGCCGTCGGCACGGAATTACAACTCGAGACTTGAGCGGTAGATTAAACTTACTTTATTTACACAAAAGCTTAAATAGTACCCTACAGGTAACTCAGAGAGAAAGGCTTTCTCCACTCTCGGTTTACCATTTACCTTAAGCTCTTACCTTATAATCTAGTACCGCATGTACGATAGAACGCATGCGAGAGCATCAACACCGTTGAACCGGCGACTTCTGTTTTGTTTACAACACAAAACTTGTTTATTTTATTCGAGTTTGTTTGCCTGTAGCACAGCAGAAGGCTGCGCGAAGTTCTTTGCCGCCTATTGCATAATCTGTTGATACCTAGTATGTTGACAGAGCCGTACGCGGTCCTCTGTCAAGGAAACCAAATGTTTCGCCAACGTTTGCTTAGCAGAACCGTTCGCGGTCTTACATCAAGATCTTTCCTGCTTTCTTTACAAATGATCTTGTTTTAGGGGACAACGGCAGGCGGCCGTGTCCTGGTTCTACACTCTACCTGTTTTTCATTTCTTTCAACGGAAGGTTTACTGTCTTTCGGACTAAGCTAAAATGTACCGTATCACAAAATTCTGCGTGACGGAGCATAAGGTATTTTCTGCGCGGGTGTGACGTCACATCTGCCACCCCGCCTAGTTGGCCATTATCTAGAAGAGATGATGGTCACATGGTCCGTTCTGACGGCCGATAGGTGTGTTTTTCATAACAATTATTTTTCGCGTTTTTATGCTACTATATACATATTCGTTTTCATGATATTCCTTCTTTCCTTTGCACGTAAAATTCAATTAATTACAATAGTGATACATATCATTTCTACATAAATTAACGTTTTCAGACATGGATTTTCTTCATAACAAATTGACAAATGTTCGCTCGCCTGGTGCGCTGCGCCTTGTAGATATCCGCTGCTTGGCTGTCGGATTCAAGCGACGGGTTACAGGGGGTTTGAAACGGGAGGGTGCGTCTGGCAGTAGAGGTTCTCATCGGTTGTTTGTGATGTCATCCTCGCGAACTCATCTTTAAGGCTTCATCGGGTTATTTTCAATAGTTCAATGGTTATCATTGCAATTTAATTTAAGGCTGCAGTTCAGCTGCTTGTTTTACGATTGTTCAGAGTGTGTTGTTGAACTTTAATGTTGGGTTAGCCGTGTCCCTTTGACATAGATCGGCTGTATTTTTTGTTTGGCTAATAGTATTGTTACGCGCCGTGTGGCGAAAAGATTTGCGATTGCCACTGGCTCTGTTGCATAATGCAGTCACTTGGTTTATCATCTTTAACTGTCTGCGCGGGGTGTCCAATTACCTGCTAGCATGTGTGCACATTTTCATAGCGTAGTGCGTAAAGACCATAGTTGATTAAACACGAGCAAAATTTTATAGCGTCATTTTGCTTGTTTGGCTTTGACCTCGAATCCTCATTTGTAGAAGTCAATAACTCTCAATTAGTAATATATATTTGAAACAAATTATTACGCCCTTTGCTGTGTAGTTTGCTGTATTCTTCTTCGCGCTGAAGTCTCGATTCTGGCTCGACCATGAGCCGCATTGATTGAATTCTGTTGCATATCTGGCCTCTTCAAAAACTGGATACTGCTCGTCTCCTCTTGGTAATATCGTTTGGCTTTACCTCCATCTCGACCATAGACACCCGCCGTTCAACTCCTCTCACAACCGTCTGCTTCCCTTTTCGCGTCATACTGGGCATTATGGTATGCCCCCATCTCAGCATCCGTTGTAATCACCTCGGTCGTCTTCGAAGATCGGGAACTCGTCTCGTTGTCAATTCTTAGATGCTAGCTGCCCTACTTAGCAAGTGGTGCATTATTTTTTTGCCATTATTTCATCAATTCTTTTTTTCGTTTTGTTACTTTTTCCACTTGCTGTTTAAAATTACGCGTACGGGCTTCATTCTACACATTCTACATTCTATTATCTACCCTAGGCTTCTACTTACAATCTAGGTCCGTATTTCTCTTCTTGTTCGGATTACATAATTCGGTTTTTTCCCCCTACTAAGTTGTACATCATTTGTATTAGATTTGATTCGGTATTTCAGTATTTGATTCATCTGATTTTACAAATATAACATTCAATTGTGCATTGTTTACTTCTTTTTCATTATGCACTCTCTAACTTTGATATTTGATGTTTTTTTTTTACATTAAAAATCATTGCGTCACGTATCAATTCCATTTATCTGTATTAGGCTTTTCTTTCCGCGTTAAAGTATCAGTTTAACTTGTCTTGTGGCCCATTATTAACTTATTTTCATCAAATGTTCTTCAAATAACTTACATCAATTTTATTAAGTAGCTTTGCTTTGGTTACATATTTTCTTCATCTTGCTTCCTCTTCAAATATTTTCTTCCTTTCCATAATAACATTTCCATTAGAATAGATCTGTTTCCACATGATATATTATTCTTTCCATCGTTTTCTCTTGTCTTCATATACAATGTTCGTCTAATACCTGGCGTCTTCTTAACACCTCATATCATTTTCTATTTGCACTAAAAAGTCTCGTCACTTTCTCTTCTGCTTTATTCTTTAATCTTTTGAGCCTCTTTCTGAATCTGTAATTATTTAATTTTCGAATCGTCTCTTGCTACTGTCATACTCACATTACTTACACTTCTCCTGGTATGCAGTAGTCTGCATATTTCCTCTCCCCCTTCCATCCGAAGGTGCGACCGCCCGCTCTAGTGATTCCTGAAAGATAAGAAGGTTAGGAAATAAAAGAAAAATCTCGCACACTCACTCATTCTGGGTTAATTACTCCCTTGTTTACTCTTTCAGTCAGCATTCACCTCAACCATTCCGGGTTAATTACTTCCGATGTATACACTCACACAACCTTAACTAATGAAAGAATAGTTGGAATCCCTTAAAGTCAGTAGTCTTTTCGTCTGGAAAGTTCAGCCCTCTTTTCAAATGTCTTTCCTAGTTCTATTGTTGTCTCCATCGCAAAAATTAATCCCAATACAGCATCCATCGATTTTCTTCTTCGTTTTCCTATTAAGCCAATAGCTATCAAACCTCGTTTTCATGAGGTCTTTTGTCCACTATAATTTCTTTCCCATGTTAACATTTGCATTTTACAAAAGAAAACAAATGCTGTTCTAAATTCTTTCAACTCTTTTTATCCATTACAACCATCCAGATCATTCTAGTAATGTGAATTCCCCAAGTTTTTTGTTTATTTAACCTTTATCGGCGGGGTTCCTCGTCCCTCACGCCTTCATTCGTATTTTAATTTTTTCAACTGTGTCATGCCATTTGACTAATATCATCAAAGGCTGTATATCTTTTTCGGCGACTTATTCCTTTTTTTCACGCCTTTACTTCAGTATGCTTTCTTCCGTTTGGTTCTGCCTATTAATTCCCGTCAATAAAATCATTCATCTTTTTCGGCGACTTTTCGTATTTCTTCACGCCTTTACTTCAGTATACTTTTTTCCGTTTGGTTCTGTTTATGGACTCCCGTCAATAAAATCATTCATATTTTTCGGCGACTTTTCGTATTTCTTCACGCCTATATTTTACTTCCACCTTACTTTTTTATACAGTTTTAGGTGCTTGCTATTATAACTCATGCCATCCAATATCGAATTTCATTAAATATATTCTGTCCGTTAACCTTGAAAGCATAGTTTAAGTTCATATATTCAGTCATAATAACGCTTAAGCCGGTTATTATGAACTTTTTCTAAACGATTGCCGTTTCTAATTACTGTGGTCATTTCGCTTGGAATATCCACTACTTCATATGGTCCTCTCCATATGTTCTGAAGCTTTTGGCCTGCACCATTCGCTACGGCCTTCACTAATACTTGTTCACCCCACATGGGTTTGTAATCATTAGATAATCTGTCGTAAATTTGTTTGCGGTTCTCTTTACTCCTTTTCAGGTTGGCTTGTGCGTTTGCATGTAAATCGTAAAATATTTTCTTCATTTCATGTGTGTATGCATCATATGTCATCTTCTCCACTCCGTTCCGCTTATAGATTGAAGTCGGGATTCGAGCTATCCGTCCGTACAATAATTCGAACGGCGTATATCCTGTGGACGAGTTTACTAATGTATTGTATTCGAACGTGAAAAACGGTAACAACTCGTCCCATGTGTGCGGCTTTCCGCCAATAAATTGTCTCAAATACGTTTTTAACTCGCGGTTCGACCTCTCTACTAAGTTAGCCTGTGGATGATACGGGCTAGTAGTAATTTTCTTAATCTTTAAAACTTTGCACACCTCTTTCATCAGTGAGCGCACAAAATTTGCGCCGTTGTCTGTGACTAGTTCCAACGGGGCACCGAATTTACAAATATAATTTTCTACAAAGGTCTTACCTACCGTCTGGCTTACTTGATTCTCCATTGGAGCGACAATTAAGTATCTCGTCAAGTCATCTTGCATGACTAGACCATAACGGTTTCCCATATCGGACTCGGGTAACACCACGATATCCATGTATACTTTCTCAAATGGCTCCGATGCGGTCGTGGTGATCTGCATCGGTATCTTGTTTGATCTTCCAATTTTGTTCTTTTGGCAAGAATTACACTGCCGAACGTAGTTCTCGATATCCCGTTTCATTGTAGCCCACGTAAAAAGTGTGCCAATTCTCTGGCGCATTCGTCGCGCTCCTACGTGCCCTCCTAAGGGTGCATCGTGAAATTCCTTTAAAATTGTTTCCACTTGATCTGGCGCAATTACTGTACGCTCGCTATTAGCATTATATAGTATTAATTGTTTTTCTAGCTTACCCGCTAGGAACTGAATCATTTGCAGAACCTCCTGCTGCTTGATTTTTCGGAAGGATATTAGGTGAATGACCCCGGCTGCCTTTACTGCCGCGGGGAAGTCATCATATGATATGTTGACGAGTTGTTGCTCATCCTCGTCCTCAGCGATGTCCGCAATGTCTATGGCACTCAAATCTTGTATTGTGCCGTTCAAATCATCCGGAGCGTTCTTCTGCTGCTCTAGCAGGCGTTTCTGCTAGCGCGTAATCATGGCTATCTGCCTGTGGGGTGAACTTTCTTGCCCCTGACACGTCCCATCTGACAAACGTGACAAAAAATCGGCGACTATATTTTCGCTACCTTGTTTATACCTGATGCTGCATTCCAAACCCTGCAACTTTAGTCTCAATCTTGTCAGCGTTGGAGATGTCTCTTTGAGCCTCCAAATCGCTATAAGTGGTCTGTGGTCCGTGTAAACGATAAACTTTTGACCAAAAATGTAATGTTTGAAATATTCTATGGCCCATACAATCGCCAATAGTTCCTTTTCTATGATATGATATCTGGTCTCTGCACCCACAAGTGCACGACTCGCGAACGCGATCGGCTGGTGCATGGATTTTTCATTCGACAGGACGGCTCCAATAGCATAATTGCTAGCGTCTGTCGTAATAACAAAAGTGTCTTGATAATCTGGCCGGACTAAAACTGGCTCTGTAATCAGCGCGTTTCTAAGGAATTCGAACGCTTCCTGACATTCTTTTCCCCACACAAATTTAGCGTCTTTTTTCAACAAATCATTCAGCGGCTTGCGCTTCTTCGCGATATTGGGGATAAACTTCCCGTAAAAATTTACTGTTCCCAAAAATGATCTTATACCTTTCACGTTTGTGGGTGGCTTAAGGCTTTGAATGGCCTTAATATTTGCATTGGTGGGTTTTATGCCTTCTTCATTAACGACCTGACCCAAATACTCCAGTTCCTTTTTCAAAAACTGACACTTAGACGGTTCTATTTTTAAGTTATGTTTACGCAAGACTTGTAATACTTTTCGCAAACTATCATTATGGTCAGTGATAGTGTCACCGAAAACTATAATATCATCGAGGTAGACAAATGCTTTCACGTCCCCTATCTCAAAAAGAACAGTATTCATAAGTTTTTGGAATGTTGAGGGACTGTTCTTTAACCCCATCGGCATTCGTGTAAATTCGAAGTGGCCTTTGGGAGTGGAAAACGCCGTTTTAGCCGCATCTCGGCGGTCTATCGGGACTTGATAGAACCCCGATTTTAAATCAATTGAGGAGAAATATTTTGCTCCTTCAACATTATCCAATATCTAATTTATAAGAGGTATTGGGTATACAAACGGCTTGGTAACTTCGTTCAATGATCTAAAGTCTACCACAATTCTGTATCTTTTATTACCATCAGCTTCCGGTTTTTTTGGTACACATAACACCGGTGCATTCCAGGGACTAGTGCTGGGCCTAATAATTCCCTGCACCCTCATTTCCTCGATTTCTTTATTAATGTGTCGTTTCGTGGTCTCCGGAAATCTATATTGCCGTTTATTAATAGGCACCTCCGATGAAGTTTCTATCGTGTGTACGGCGGCGTCAGTAGTAGTTAACTTGTCGCCCTCGAAAAAGAAAATATCCGCATAGCTTTCGACCATATTCTTCACTGTCCTGAATTCTCTATCAGGCAAGTGCGCCAAATTCTGCACTTGCCGTAGTTTTTCAATTCTTGCATTTCCTTTTGACTCTGGTGTTAGTTTATGTTCTAATAGGTCATAATCTAGCCTAGAGTTAAGATCTAACTCGGTCATTATCGTATTTTCCCTGTCACGAGGTGTGTCCTTCGGCCCCTCATACGTACGGGGTATTTCTCCCCCTATGTTGGGACCCTCTCTAGGTTCCACGCAGGCTGTGGCATTCTCATTAACGATGTTGTTTCTTAGTTGGCTCTGCACCATGACTCTATTTCTGGCCGCTAAAAACACATGCCGACTAAGGACTTCCTCTCTAGGCACGCTTCATGGGCCCAAACTATCCGGACCCCTATTGCCGTGTTTTTTAAACACAATATAGTCGAAGTTATTCCCTATCTGGAGGGTGTGTTTTTTCAAAAATTCTACCCCGATTATGCCGTCCGCCGGTAAACCGTTCATCAGGTGAAACTCTGCCGGAATCAAAAAGTTCCCGACTATTAAATCCAGGATAACCGTTCCTAAGGTTCGCACGATGTCTTGGCCGATAACTCCAAAAGTGGTTACATCCTGTGTATTTACCGGTACATTCAAAAGATTCACAATGCGTGCATTAATTATATTCGCACATGCACCTGTATCTAAGATCAGGTTCAACGTAAATTTGACATTCTGCTTAGCCAGTAGGGTTAACATTAAGTGCCCTCTGACATCGTAATATACTCGCTTAGCCACACAAGCACTGTTGTCTCTTATGTGATTGCATGCGATCCTCCAATCGGCTATTTCTATATTGCTGGGCTCATCGGTACATCTTCGCCAGTCAACATCTTCGCAAATTTCTGCTAAATCCTCGTTAAGATATCCCTGTGCAACAGGATCCAAAATACCTTCTTTTTGCAAATTACTACTTCTTTCATTAATGTTGGCTACCATAAGCATTTTCTGAGGCATCCGGGTATACGAATTCCTGTACCTTCTATCAGTTGGTCCATTTTGACCATAATAATTATATTTCCAACCATGGGCGTAGTTCCCTTGGCTCCGTCGGTATGATCGCGCTGTGCGATAATTGTATTTGGATCGATTATCGTCGCTAGATCCACATATATTGTTATAATTGTTTTGCTTGTAAATTATTCTATCTCTATTTTTGTAATTATAATCTTCATTTCTTCCAAGACGGCTGTTGCTATAATCAGCGTCTTTGTGATTAATTGTAAAAATATTTCTGCTACTATTAAATTGTCTAAGTGCATCGTGCTGACTTTCGACCAATTCTAGGCCCTGAATTCTATTTTCTATTTCCGAGATATGATTACGCTCATGGTATTATTCCTCTAAGTCGTCTAGCAGCTCTTCTAACTTAAATGCTCGTTTACCTTGAGCAGCTTCTTTCAATGCGGTGTCACACAAACCCGCCATAAAATGTAATCGAAGACTAACTATCATGCATGACTTCGTACAATTAGTTTTGTAGGAGTCGATTTTCTCCTTAATTTTCAATATCCTCTTTTTATAATCAGGAAAGGTCTCATTCGCTTCCTGTTTCAATGTTTCTACTTGATTTATAACTGCCTCGATGCGTATAATATCCCCAAATTCCTTTAATAAATTCTGCTTTACCTGTGGCCAAGCATTTGCGTTAATTCTATGTATTGCGGCAGCAGCTCTGCCTTTCAGTTTTAATAGAATAATATAAACCAGTGGAGCGTGTGATACTCCTTCTGGTATCTCCCGAGCAAAATGCTCGATATGATAAACGAACGCTTCTAGTCCGTCTAGCGATCCATCAAATTCTGGGATGCACTGCATGGCATCTGCTTTTGGAAACGTGTACTCCATTATTAATACAAAATTTTATATATATTTCTTAAAAAACAATAAAAGGTACTGCGGAATAAATACTGTAAGACTATAAAAGGCTTATGTAGCCTTCTTCCTCTTTTTCCTAGGTATCACTAACGAGTCTGTTGACCAGATGTGATAACGTAGCGTGACCGACTCTAATTTCTTCGTTTCGAACCATTTAGTGTCAACGATTCAACATTTATCTTTATTAATTAAATAGATAACTTTAGGTTTTCATAATAATTAGATGATTAAAAAAAAAATCATTTCTATTTAGTGTAATTAAATTAATCAAAGATTGTAAATGTTTACATAAGATGGCGTAAGGTGCCATTCCTTATTCATGGAATAATATTTTAACGTAAACTTCCAACATTATATATCTCTGCCGTCGGTTACTATTTACTCTACCGGTGGATATGTCACCATCGCTGCGCGAGTTGCGCTTATAGATGTATCCATTTTTTTACCCTCTTAGCAATTCACCGCTACTGGTAAGTCATGTATGGTAGCAAAACGTTCTTACCATTGGCCATTAAAATTGATGCTTACAAAATACGATCTTGGCCGTGGCTGGCACAGCTGATCGCAATAAAATTCATAAACAGAGACAGCGTACCCGACAATTAGTGCAACTGACTAACTTTTGTATGCAACGTGTGAGCGCGCAATTCGTAGTTACCGCTCTCACGCTCTTGATTGGACATTAATGAAATGCGACTTTGCCCCTTTATATTTGCTAACGATGACGTAGCCACCCGTGTGCTAAAACTCTCTCTTAGAATAATTAAGGTGAGTTCCATGTGCGCAACTCTGCGAGTATCTGTTTGCGTTCTTAAATTCGATTTGCTAGCGCCCGTTTGCTTCCCGCTCTGCCACTTTAATTATTTTGTTGGGCAAATGAACGAAAATCGTTTGCGTGCACTTGTCGTGCCGAGAGTTTTATTGCTTGCCGTTTGAGAAATAAAATCAACCGCGCAGCAGCGGCGCGAATTGATTGTTTATACAAATTGGCCTCTCGACCCAAGTAGATGTGATAACCTGTAAATCGTTATTATTACGAACCACTGAAGAATTGTTACGATTGTAGTTCGTCTAATGTAGTCTCCAAGGTCATTTATGTCTCCTAATGTGTATCTCTCCGTCGTTCTCTTCTATCGTCAATAGCTCCTAAATGGTTTTATATTCGGTAATTTTTTGTTCTATCAGTTTAAAAAAAAATTCAATAGATGTTAATTCACAAATTTTACTGCGTCGAACGATACAAAAAAAATACTCTTCCGTCAAAATTTCAGCTGCAATATTTAAACAAAAATTTTTCTTACTGTGTGCTTCTCACCCGAATATCCTTGGTATAGGGCCGGCCATTGTCGTGGACATCTCTACTTTAATTTCCACTACGTAACTTCGGCACCTTCTTAATACGACAATTCACAGTTGTCTGGCTATTCCAATATGTAGAGGCCGTAGAGGTGTTAATAAGTCACTTACTGCATGTGTTTCTTTTTTTCCCCCGGCCGTTATCATTAACTGGCTAATTGCGAGATTTGGTTCCGTTTTTTTTTCTTTGGTCTTCTTCATTTAAGACATAAAAAACACAATAGGGCACTTTTAGTCTTTTCCGTTCTTTTAACACTTATTGAAAGATGGAGTTAGAATTAATTACTTGCAAAAACACTGTAATTGTTCACCGTTTAATCAAAGCGACAAAACCGAAAACCGTATGCGCATTCAACAAACCGTTCAAAACACAGAAAATGCTCACTTGATACTTATTAAAATCAGTTCCTGGCGTGGGACGACCCCTTGTCACCAACTGCGTTAACCACGAATGTCCTTGCAGGGTTCTTTTCCTGAACCACCTGTCACCAAATGTGTGTACTACTATCCTCACGATTTTCTAGTTCAGTTCTGGATGATGAAAATACAAAACGCGCAATGCGCAGCACCTCAGCGACAAAATAGTTGCGCATTCACTTAATTTACTGGTACCCTCACGATTTTCTAATTGAATTTTAAGTCCACCCGGTCTTTATATCCACTCAGTCAGAACTGGCGTTTATTTTTCTTTCGCTGTCACCACATGTGTAGGTATACCTATATCCTGGGTATAGCCTACCAGGACTTTCTCCAGAAAACCCTGTACGTGCCGTCGGCACGGAATTACAACTCGAGACTTGAGCGGTAGATTAAACTTACTTTATTTACACAAAAGCTTAAATAGTACCCTACAGGTAACTCAGAGAGAAAGGCTTTCTCCACTCTCGGTTTACCATTTACCTTAAGCTCTTACCTTATAATCTAGTACCGCATGTACGATAGAACGCATGCGAGAGCATCAACACCGTTGAACCGGCGACTTCTGTTTTGTTTACAACACAAAACTTGTTTATTTTATTCGAGTTTGTTTGCCTGTAGCACAGCAGAAGGCTGCGCGAAGTTCTTTGCCGCCTATTGCATAATCTGTTGATACCTAGTATGTTGACAGAGCCGTACGCGGTCCTCTGTCAAGGAAACCAAATGTTTCGCCAACGTTTGCTTAGCAGAACCGTTCGCGGTCTTTCTTCAAGATCTTTCCTGCTTTCTTTACAAATGATCTTGTTTTAGGGGACAACGGCAGGCGGCCGTGTCCTGGTTCTACACTCTACCTGTTTTTCATTTCTTTCAACGGAAGGTTTACTGTCTTTCGGACTAAGCTAAAATGTACCGTATCACAAAATTCTGCGTGACGGAACATAAGGTATTTTCTGCGCGGGTGTGACGTCACACCAGAATATTGTTGGATGTTACTATTGTGACTACATCAATGGCGCTTTATTCGGAGTAGTTAATGTGACCACTTGCCAAAATGGATAGAAAACTGCAAGTAAATGTTTCATTTTACCATCCAATCTGTCGTCTACGATGTTCCTCTCCCACTGAGAGTTATATCATGGCGGGCACGCGACTAGTTAAAATATAGTTATGTTAGCTATAAATTTCAACTACTTTACAATGAAAAAAAAAATTATTTCATGAACTACAGTAATTTAACGACGTTAAGGAAGAGGTTTGAAGACGCTGAATTGCCCGAGAAGAATCTACACCAAATTCACATTGCTCCGGTGTGAGAAGTTACCTGCCAAGCAATTTTCAAGCTATTGCATAATTTGGGGATGATTCGAAAACAAGGAATTTAAATTTCTTATGATTTAAAACCAGGAAACATTGAGCGTTGTTTTTTTGTCTGTAAACAACTGCCCCAGTGGCAAAAAAGAGGATTGTCTACCGGATTGTCCTCATGGGTGATGAAAAACTGATTCATCACAGCAACAATGTTATTTGTTTTAAGCTGTCGAAACTAATCGAAGCCATTAGTAGAGAACGGTATCGACTTCAACTGATGCGATTAAGCCGAGCATTTCACGAGAAATGGCCACAACACGAGCAGACCCACGAAAAAGTGATTATGCTGCACGACAACGCTCGGCCTCATACTGCCAAAATCGTCGAAACTTACATAGAAACACTCATATGGTAAGTCGTACCTCACCCATCATATTACCCAGACACTACGCCGTCCGATTATTACTGGTTCTGTTCGATGGTAAATGGTCTGGTTGATATGCAGTTTTCCTCATATGGCGACATCGAAGAATAGTTTGATTCGTGGGTAGCTTCAAAAGACGAAAATTTTCATCTAAATACGATTAGAGTTCTGCCAAAAAGATGGTACCAAATTGTAATCAGAGATGGGCAATACTTTGAATGATTTACAAGTTACTATTCTTTCAAAATAATGTTGCATTTCCTATTCAAAAAACAGCCAGTACTTGGTTGCGCAGCTAACAAGTAAGTAAGGTTTGTTTCATTTAGAATTTGGCCGCATATAATTTTCGATTTCTCCATGAGTACGTACAAAATTGGTAAAAATATGTTTTTGCAGGGTTTATACTCAACTTCAAGGAAAAAATACAAAAAAATATTTGTCTGCTGTTCTGATGAATTCTCGAACTTTTCGTCGAATACCTCCCATCAGTTTCTGCACAGTGGCAACATCAACCGTTTCGGCCATTTTTTCCACAATTTCGCCATATCAAATGGTGTTTTGATTGATTTGCCACACTTCTTCGATTTTCGCTTGACTGTTGCTTAATAACTTTCGAAGGGGCAAAACTGTGGGCTGTTTGGTGGAATAATCCTTTTTTCGATAACATCAATATTACTTTGTTTTTACCATTCCAATACATCCCGGACGTAGTGGCAGTTAGCTAGATCGGGCCAGAACTTCACGGGGCCCTCGTGGGACTGGATGAACGACAAAACTATCTCCTGAAGATACTTCTTCTTGTAAACTTGTCCATCCATGGTTGCTCCAGTGATTAAAACTTTTGTCTTTTTTTTTTTTTTGATAGCTACAGATGGCTTGCCAAATCATAAACTTGCGGGCGGATTTATCCGCGAAGACAAATTTGAACCTACCTGGAGCACTCCACTTATGGTTAGCAAGGTAAAACTTTCCACGCAGTTTGGTTTGTTTAGCGCGATCCACCGTCAAAGTATCCCGGTAACGTTTGAGCACGGTATTCACAGTCGATTTCGGTAGTTTGAGGGCCTTGGCGATCATTTCTCCTGACGATGTTGGGTGCACAATTGTTTCTCGTCTCTCGCGTTCCATCTTGGATAAATTTTCAACGCGTGTACCAATCCTGACGAAATTCTCACCACTAAGTGAACAAACGTTCCAGATCAAAACGCTGTCATTAGTTTCTCGGTGCGCCAACTAGAGGCGCTGCAGTAAATAAAAGGAAACGGCCAAGTACTAAGTGAAACAAACCTTATGTATAAGACAAATATCCTACGGCTCGTTTAGACCTACTTGTGTAAAGTGACTCGGAAAAATACTTAAACTAGTCTGTTACCATGGTTGGTTAATGACTGGACCAAAGGCGCATAACGGTTCCCACTAGTGAACCTCAGCCTTCCAGCTACCGTACCTTCTCGTGGTACCAACTGATGTGCGAATAACCAGTGGAAAGATCGAGTAACCAACCCTGGTGGGACTGCTGGTCACATGCTGACAGGGACGGGGCTTCCTTCCGCGGGAGGGAGTTTCCTGGGATCGACACCAACAGAAGCGTTCTAAGTAACGCAGTGTCCTTCTCAAGTCCTGGTAGTGCCCGGGACTCTAAACAATGGCACTACGATGGCCCTCCTGCGACATAGTGGGGTTGGTCGCTGGCCTTGCAAGCCCGCACCATTAAAAAACAACAGCAACGAACGCAATAACGTTAGGTACGGACCGGAACAATCAGCTAGGACCTAGGCAACGAAAACGGACTAACGATTGGATTCTCGGAACATGGAACTGCCGATCTCTCAACTTCCTAGGAGGTACTCGCGTATTTTCCGAGGAATTGAAGACCCGCAAGTTCAACATCGTAGCGCTGCAGGGGGTATGCTGGAAGGGGACGATGGTGCGTACGTACAGGGATGGTCACACCATCTACCAGAGTTGTGGAAGCACACATGAGCTGGGAACAGCTTTTATAGTGATGGGAGAGATGCAGAAGCGGGTGATCGGGTGGTGGCCAATCAGCCCTAGAATGTGCAGGTTGAGGATCAAAGGCCGTTTCTTCAACATTAGTATTATCAACGTGCATAGCCCACACCTCGGAAGTACCGATGACGACAAGGACGAATTCTACGCGCAGTTGGAGAGTGAATATGACCACTGCCCAAAACATGATGTCAAGATCATCATCGGGGATTACAACGCTCCGGTTGGCCAGGAGGAGGGGTACAGACCGGTGATTGGACGATTCAGTGCACACCAGCTGACGAATGAATCGACTTCGCCACCTCCAAGAACATGGCCATACGTAGCACCTTCTTTCAGCATAGCCTCCACCATAGAGTCACCTGGAGTTCACCGAATAGAACAGAACACAGAATAGAATAGAACAAATCGACCACGTTTTATTAGATGGTCGGCACTTCTCGGACATTATCGATGTCAGATCACATCGAGGCGCTAACATCGATTCGGATCACTACCTAGTGATGGTTAAGATACGCCAAAAACTATCCGTTGTGAATAACATACGGTACCGTCGCCCGCCACGGTATAATCTCGCGCGACTGAAGCAACACGACATCGCAACACAATACGCGTCATCGCTCGAAGCTGCACTGCCAGAAGAGGGAGAGCTTGAAGAAGCCCCTCTAGAGGATCACTGGAATGCCGTGAAAACAGCTATCAGCAGTGCTGCGGAGGAAGTCCTGGGACACGTGCAACCGAATCGACGTAACGAGTGGTTTGACGAAGAATGTCGGCAGATTTTGGACGAGAAGAACGCAGCGCGGGCGACAATGCTGCGTAGAGCCACCCGTCAGAATGTGGAGCGATATAGACTAAAACGGAGGCAGCAAGTCCAACTCTTCAAGGAAAAAAAGCGTCACCAGGAAGAGGAAGGAATGTGAAGAACTTGAGCAGCTGGACCGCACACACGAAACACGAAAGTACTACCAAAAACTCAACGGATCCCGCAGAGGCTTTATCCCACGAGCCGAAATGTGTAGGTGCAACGAACGACGAAGATGTGCCATTCCCAACAAGAAGCGAAGTTAAGGATGCGATCCGGCAGCTCAAGAACAACAAAGCGGCCGGAAAAGACGGCATCGGAGCTGAGCTTATTAAGATGGGCCCCGACAAACTGGCTAGCTCGCTGCATCGGCTGATCGTCGAGTTCTGGGAAACGTAACAGCTACCGGAGGAGTGGAAAGAAGGGGTTATCTGCCCCATATACAAGAAGGGCGACAAACTAGACAGCGAGAACTATCGAGCGATCACAGTTCTGAATGCCGCCTACAAAGTGTTTTCTCAGGTCATCTTCCAACGCCTGTCACCATTAGCCAGCAGGTTTGTAGGAATCCACCAAGCCGGCTTCATGGAAGGACGGTCTACGACTGACCAAATCTTTACACTGTGGCAGATCCTCCAAAAGTGCCGTGAGTTTAGAGTCCCTACACACCATCTTTTCGTCGATTTTAAAGCGGCATACGATACAATAAACCGACAAGAGCTATGGAAAATTTTCGTCGAAAACGGCTGACAAGACTGATTAAGGCTACGATAGAGGATGTGAAGTGTTGTGTGAGAATTTCGGGTAGAACGTCGGACCCATTCGAGTCTCACAGGGGGCTCCGACAAGGTGATGGTCTCTCCTGCTTATTGTCGCGCTAGAGGGTGTTATGAGACGAGCGGGATTTGACATGCGGGGCACGATTTTCAACAGATCAGGTCAATTTATTTGCTTTGCGGATGACGTGGATATTGTCGGCAGAAAATATGAGACGGTGGCAGACCAGTATACCCGACTGAAACGTAAAGCAGATAGGATCGGACTGAAGATTAATACGTCGAAAACTAAGTATATGCTTGCAGGTGGGTCCGAGCACGACAGGGCACGCCTAGGCAATACGATAACAATCGACGGGGATGAGTTCGAGATGGTCGACGAGTTTGTGTACCTCGGCTCTCTGGTAACTGAACACAACGATACCAGCCGGGAGATAAGGAGACGTATTATCAGTGGAAGTCGTGCCTACTATGGGCTCCATAAAAAACTACGGTCGCAAAATCTGTGTCTTCGCACCAAGTGTATCCTGTAAAAAACGCTAATAAGACCGGTCGTTCTCTACGGGCATGAGACGTGGACAATGCTCGAGGATGACTTGCGAGCACTCGGAGTTTTTGAACGTCGGGTGCTAAGAACCATCTTTAGCGGTGTGCAGGAGAACGGAGTGTGGAGGCGTAGGATGAACCACGAGCTTGCGCGCCTCTACGGTGAACCCAGTATTCAGAAAGTGGCTAAAGCTGGAAGGATACGCTGGGCAGGGCATGTAGCTAGAATGCCGGATAGCTACCCTGCAAAATTGGTGTTCGCTCCAAATCCGGCGGTAACGAGAAGGCGAGGGGCGCAACGAGCGAGAAGGGTGGACCAGATGGAGCACGATCTGCCAAGTACCGGGTGCCCGCGGAACTGGAGGCAGGCGGCCATGGACCGAGTGAATTGGCGGAACCACGTTATACAGGCCATGTCGTAGGACGTACGGCCATCTAAGTAAGTAAGTAAGTCTGTTACCTGTTACAGGCCGCTGCATCTGACAACGGTTCGGTGGCCGCTGATTTTAACATACGAAGGTGGCAAACTAAGATTGTACCGACGTAAATACAACCTGAATGTGAGAAATGTCACCAAGCAACCGGTGTTTTCATAATCTTCATTTTTTATTCGAAGCTCATCCAGGAAGGCCGTAGAGGCCTTGTAAATTTTAAAGGTGATTTTAATATCTATTTTGGTACTTTTGTGAGAGTGGATTGAAAAACATGTATGTGAAATTCTTTTAAGGGGCCGTGAAGCTCTTTGTCCTTTACAAAGGAGACCGCAGAGCTATTTGTGCGTAGCAAAAGGAGTCGCGAACTCAAAAGGTTTGAAACGTTTAACGTGTTAACGTGTTAACTGCTGTTAGATTTCGGGTTTTCGCATGATTGCAAATATTCTAAATTATTTTAATAACAACAGAATTTCTATTTTTAGCATGAATTCGCACTAAAATATGGTGAACAGTATTTCCAGTTTCAGTAACACTGAGTATTACTAGCACCTCTAGCGGGTATAAACAACCGCACCGCGGTTACAATCCGGTTGTCATTACAAACCGCATAACGTGGAACTGCATTTCGTGCAAAATATGAAACCCCGAAGCGTATAAGATGACTTGATAGAGTGCAACCTGGGGCCCTGGCGCAAATAATTTCGCTTAACCGGCACTTCCACGCTTGCTGGTTTCCTGTCCCTTCAAAACACGCAGCGGACGAGTGCCTTTGTGTGGCTTTTCTATTATGAGCCACTTCCTACACCTACTTGTCAACGTCACGGAGAGTTGGTAGAATAGAGAATATTACGCGGAAGTCTTGCCAAAATTTATGCTATTTAAGCATTTTGATTACAAGCAAAGTGACACCGATGAATGTTTCCCGAGGGCCCCCACGTTAGTTTATACCTCGTGCGCATCTTTCGCATCCGTTCACCAGCTAACCGGTCGAGGCATGCATCAGTCAGCTGGCCAGGTGAGTTGAAATTAGAAAAGCTGCCACATAATAGCAGACCCCATCAACGTAGAAACCGTCCCCATAGTGGCACCCACTGTCCAGAGAGAGAAGTAGTGCAAATACTGCGCTGTTGTACTGCTCAAATTAAACACTGCTTATAGGAACGTTTTAAGTTCAGAAGTTGCGATAGCAGTATAGAATCATTAATCAGTGCGATAAAAATAACTCAAATGGTATTCAAGTATACAAGTACATAATGAAAATCAATTCAGACCAGCTCAACATATCACAAGTAATTTCTGCACCTTAACAAAACTTTCCCGCTCTTGAAATTTTCAATGGCAATTTATCTGTGACTCTAAATGATCTGAATTCGCGTTACATATGACACTTTCCCGCTAAGCGATATTCTATGGCCCCGTTCGTCATGTTGACAATTAAAATTCCTGCACCACGCTGCCCCCAGAGAAGTATCAGTGGACAGATGTATGCTGGCAGCAGACACAGTTCCTGCAGGAAGAGTTTAGACAAGTCAAATTTAATTTATCTCCAACGAGCTGCGTTTACTCATGCACATCTGCATATTCTCACACATGCAAATGAACGTTACTTCATCACATCACATTCTCACAAACCAACTTTGACTTCCGGCGAGTTGGCGAAGCCCCCGGACAGCTTGCTCTAATATATCTGGTGGAACGGTGACAGTTGGTGCGGAAAACAGACACTAGAGAATTCAAAAGTTTTGATTTGTTTTCAACTTCAGATCGGGGCATTTGATTTAAACGTGCGGCCACTCCGTGTCGTTTATAACTATTGCAAATACATTGTTAGTTTCTATCGTTTGATGAAGGAAATTAAAAACCTAGAAGTGATGAAAAGCAAAAATGCATCAAATAAATAATGTTATGCATTGTTTGGTTTAATTTGGCAATTAATATGGCTGTAGAATCTTAAAAACAAGTAAGCTCATGGCTGTACCTCCAACAGCACTTCAAAACTTGCAACGTATAATAATTTCAAAATTTATTATTTTCTGGTGAACAAAAGTGTATGTACAGGCCTGAGTCCCACGATTAGGATTTTTTTTTAAATTATATTCCCACAGACATTTAAGAAACGAGTGTGTAAATACGGAGGAGACCGCAAGCGACATGATGGTAGTGAGCGGGTTGGATACTGCTTCAGACAACCTAATGCGGATGATATGCGAAAACCCGAATACATGGGGCTGTTAGTGCGGCCACCTCGCAAAAAGTTTTAAAGTTGCAGAATAGGCGTCAGTTTGACCACTGACATGCCGGTGTTAGGTATCTGCCAGACTCCATGTAGCCTGAAAGGCTTAACTTCTAACTGCGCCTCTAAAGGTTCTCCTTGGTTCAGTCTAGCCTTTACGAATAGACTTGAGTTAATTAGAACTGGAGCAGAGGGTCCAAAGCGCCTGAGAAGGAGGATGGTTGTAACAGCTCCTAACCATGGCTGTTACGTAAAATCCAATGGTTAAAAAAACCCTAAGCTAACGGAGCCTGTGGAGTACCAGGGCACTCTTCACAGTAATTAGCCCTTACTGCATCACGCGGGTCACTGATGCAGCGGACTCTTCTTTACCCAGCGACTCGTGAAAATTTTATGAACGACTTCAATTTAGAAAATCCGGCCACCGGCAGCCTTTCTTTGCCGGTACCCATGGACTTATCGGAGCGCAGTCCTATAAAAACAAACGCACCGGGCGGAACGGAGGAGATGGAGCATGAGGACGACTTTAAACTTCAGCAGCGAATCGCTGGACGGAGGACCCTCTGCTACATCCCTAGTCCTACGTTCTCCACAAGGGAATGACGAAAGTCAAATGGACTTACTTCCCGGTCCACAGACAAGGCGCGATGACGAAGGGAAACCCGAATCATCGGCACCCCTTGTCCAGCGACTTTCTAACGCACAAAGGCGGCAACTGAGCAAAAATCTTCGCTCCGGTCTCTTGTACGAAGAAGCTAGCCCTCCTTCCGACAGAGCAGCTTGCTCAATCGAACCAAGTCGCCGTCAAGCGACAGCGGTCGGACGACTTGGTGTCCCCAAACACCAGTACTAAGTGTCCACAGCCTAAAAAACTGCGGAACGACACTGGTTTGGGGTCATCGGGTTCGAAGCCGCTCCCGACGGCCACATATAGGGACATGGTGGGAGCTATAAGCCTTGCGGTTATTTCTGCTACCCACCCCAGCTCCCTACTCACAACGGACCAGCCGGACCTCCATCCTCGATCACATTGCGGACCAGGAAAATCAAACTACCAGGCCCAAGTTTAACGGTGGCCATCTAAAAAATGGCTTCCTGCAACTTGCCTGTGCCGACAACGACACAGTGCAGTGGTTGGAAAGGGAGGTACCTTCCCTCGTACCGTGGGAGGGAGCACAGCCTCGTGTATACCACATGAAGGATCTGCCGAAGGCCAGACGCTATGTCGGTTACTTCGCGAACAGTGCGAACTCTCCGGACGAGAAGATTCTTCGTTCACTCCAGAATCAGAACGACCATCTCTCTACCAAAATGTGGCGAGTCTGTAACCGCAAATTGGTAAAGACCTTGGTCGAACTAGTTCTGGATATTGACGAAGAATCGGCCAAACTCGTTGAGAGTAGAAATAATAAACTGCACTACGGTTTCGGCAAAGCACGCATCCGAAAGGCAAGCGGAAGGCCGAACGTCACAGGCAGGGAAGACTCCGTCGCAATGTTAGGGAAGGTACGTGCGGGTAACTCCTCCGGGAGTACTCTGCCACCACCCAAACGCAAACCTGCGGTTGGGAAGGTACGCGCAGGATGATCCCCCGAGAGTTCCCTGTTACCACCCAAACAACGCAATCCCGCGGCTGCTCGGACGGTTCCGCAGAAGACTCGCAAGAGTGTGAAGCATCAACCACCGAACAGTCGCACCCCCCGGAGTCAAAAACCGCCACAGTGTGCGCGACGACCTTCTGTTGCCAATCGACTGCTGCAACCGAAGCCGAACAGTGAGGAAGAGCAACTTCCATCAACCAGCCAAACCGCTGTTGGCAGCCGTCAGCCAATACCCGGATCATCTTCCGATCCGGACAAAGACGGCAACATAACTGCAAAGTGAGCAGCCTTCGCTGCGTGCAAGCGAATCTCCATCACGCAAAAGGCACCTCGGGTGTTCTTTGCAGGAGATTCGCCAAAGAGCACCTAGCGGCTGCATTCATCCAGGAGCCGTGGATCAACGAATCCAAGCTCTCGGACTTAACGCTCCTAACGGTAGGTTAATCTACTGTGACACACAGTCCAAACCAAGGACTGCAATTCTGCTAAATAGAGAACTAAAATTTTTACCTATTACAGAATTTATCCAACGCGACGTCGTTGCCGTCACGGTTGAAGTACCGACAACCAGAGGAAAGCAGGAGATGATTGTCGCGTCGGCTTACATCCCGGGCGACCAAGGTGATATACCGCCACCCGAAGTTGCTGCGCTCGTGCGGTACTGCAAGGCCATCAACAAGCCGTTTCTGATCGGCTGCGACGCCAACGCCCACCACACGATCTGGGGCAGCTCGGACACCAACACTAGGGGTGAGTACCTACTTGAATATCTTACTTCTTACGATGTCAATGTATGTAATGTAGGGAATAACCCCACTTTTATCGACGCTATCAGACAGGAGGTCCTTGATCTCACTCTGTGTAGCGCCTCTATTTCTGAAAGGATTAAAAATTGGCATGTCTCCGATGAACCTAGTTTGTCGGACCACAGACACATCGTTTTTAATATAGAGGCTAACCCTCTGAAAAGAGAGCTGTTCAGTAATCCTAAGAATACAGATTGGGAATCCTTTAAGGAACACCTGATCGATTCACGAACTTTCAGTTACAGCAACATTCGAAATTCAGTTGACCCGAATTCGGCAGCAAATGATCTACAAAACAGAATCATGGATGCTTCCGACGCAAACTGTCAACTAACACAGCGGTCAGTATGCCGTGACGTACCCTGGTGAAATGATCAACTTAGTGACCTTCGTCGGGAAACTAGACGGGTGTTCAACAGGGTAAAAGTCAGGTCTAACTGGGACGACTACAGGGCGTCCCTCACTAATTACAACGCCGAGCTACGCAAGGCTAAACGAAAATGCAGAGTTAGTTTCTGAGAAAGAATCCAAACTCTGCCGGAAGCTATGCGGCTCCAAAAGGCGATGTCCAAAGACCATACTAACGGTTTAGGACAAGTGAGGAAAGAGGATGGATGCCTCACTGTCACTACCGAGGAGACACTGGAGGTTCTTATGAACACCCACTTTCCTGGATCGACAGAGACCGCTCATTCGACCCTATGAAGTCTCCAGGTCCAGACGGCATACTACCCATCTTTCTACAAAAATCGGCCGCAGTTATCATGTCTGAACTCATCAACCTCTTCAGAGCCAGCTTTATCCTGGGCCATATTCCGGATAACTGGCTGAAGGTGGAGGTAGTGTTAGGTGATCGAAAGGTGGGAGCAGCAATTTGATGAACATCTGAACGGCAATTCAGTAGAGCGCGAGGACGGTATGACAACTGATCTAGGTGCACGAGCAGAAGACAACAAGATTCCAGCCCCCGATCTCCAGGAGGTGAAGGAGGAGATTGGCCGGCTGAAAACCAATAAAGCTGCTGGAGTGGACTGGTTGGAGCCGTTCCGACAAACTAACGCGGGGTGGTCAAAGCAACGATGGATTGTTCTAAACTGCCCATAATTCAAAAATTGGCCAATATGCTATTTTTACCAATATCGAGAAAACAGTTTCTCGTGATGGTACACACCCTAAACAAGGTCCCTACGGAAGCCGACTGTCAAAAAATGCATTTGGGAAGGCAGCAAATGTGAAACAATTTTGGCTAATATCCAAAATAATTGAAAAGTTGGCGAGTATCCAATATGTTTCTACCTGTGGCATGTTCACGAACCAGTGCATTATTACTGTGCTGTGTTTCGTCTAACTTTCGAAAGTGTGTTGTAGCCTGGTGGTAACTGGCGACAGGTAAGCGGTCGTAAGGCCCTTGCATCAAATTACATTTTTTTACGAAGATGAAAATGATACTACAAGAATTTATTTGTTGTGCTGCGAAACCCAATGATCAAAACGTGTGACTGTTTCCTTCTGTCATAAATCTTTACATTTGAAAAAATGATATTTAGCTCTTTGATTAGCAGTAATATGAGCAAAGAGAAGATTCAGCTTTCATTTTGGATTTGATGAGAAAAAGTAGGAAAGTGGATTGTGAGATTACCAAGAATAATAATGTTTTCGTTATATTGTTATTTTATTGCACGTAACAATTGTCTCGTCGTCCTTTTCATTCTCACTTGTGGTTCCGTGTTGTTTTATTATATTTAAAACCATTTTCATCACCAACGAGCACGATATAATTCACATCGTATGGATATGGATATTAGCCAAATTGCACACCGGTTTGTCAACTGACCTTTTGTTTATAATTGGAAAAAAAACGGCTACTGCGTTGAAAAGACGTGGCGGATGGAATTTTCCTGCAGAGTTCTATGTTTCAACTCAACGGCAAGGTTCCAGCATATATGAAGGGTGATATACTCAATAAAAAAGTTGTCATGAACAGTCAAAATATGTTGTACCAACAGAAAACTTTCAAATGCGTTTTTCTCGATTTGATGTCTATGGCATATTAGCCAATTTTTGAATTATGGGCAGTATACGGCTACAACGGGACTTGTTTAGCAGCCAACCAAAGTTTTTTCATCACTAGCGGACCACCTTTCATTTTAATCACTAAACAAAATCACTCACTACACTAAGAAGACTTTAATCTTTGAAATGTTCACCTCAAATTTCCTAAAACAAGCTTGAATTAGCAGAAATATATGAGATGAATTTCTACAATTCCTAAATTTCAACTGTATGTATTTTCATCTGTTCTCACTGCGTTGAAGAAAATCAAAAGTTGCCAAATCAGTTTCTGTTAACACGAAAAAACCATATCGAAAATGTTGAATTATTCCGACATAATTGACATAAATCTTCAGCACTGTAGTGGTACCTACACAGTAAAAAAAAAATTACATTACTTTAAATGCACATAAATGGAGCATTGGAAACCATGTAATATTCTGTGCGGCATTATATTCACATGCAATGTAAATGAATATATTGTGAATTTGCAAGCATTACATTCGAAGCTTTTAGTTTATATCAATTAACGTACAAATTTACATAGCTTACAACGATTCTGTATAGTGCATTATTAACGGTGTGAAATTGTATATGTTTTTCACTTTATGTGCTAGAAACCGTTATGTGCTTTCATTTATATTAGTTGTAAATTTCATTTTTTGGTACTGTGTAGGTTACCAATTTTGCACGTAAACAACTACAGCGGATATCTAGGTAACCTACTACGACGGACTGCGGCTACGTTCATTCATGCTAATGTGATTCATTTATGATTAACAGTGTGATGAATTTGTGGTCCCCGTGGCTCTGTGGTTAGCGATGTCGGTCGGCTAGCTCTCCCACACGGTTCTGATATCGGGTTTGATTCCCGATCGAGTCGAGGATCTTTTCGAGCTGGAAATTTTCTTGACTCAGCACTGGGGCACGGTGTATCGTTGTACTTATCCTACAACATGCAAAATGTGCCAAAAACAATATCGATAACGAATTCTCTTAACTAAAATCTAGTTGATCGAGACTGCTATTAGCCCCCAGGCTAAGCGTGCGATATTGTTGTTGTTGTTTGTGAATATGGGGGCGTCGTGAGATGAATAATTGAGCAGTGATTCAAGTTTTGAGATGGATATGGAAGCGTTTTGAAAAATGGTTTGTTTTACAAAATTCAGGATAAATCTAGCTAATTTCACAAAATATACAATGCTAAACTTCCATAAGAGCACGTGAGCATATTTAGTTTATTTGTTCAATGATTTCGTGAAAATTTGGTGTTTAATCCATACATTCTTCGTGAATATCGGCTTAATGAGATGAATAATGGAGCAGTTCCCCTATTTTCAAAAATCCTCTATTCAGGAATATTTAAGAAAGCATTGGCATTGGAAAGCGCGCTGCATTGAGTCAGGGACCTACGCCCGACTTAAAGCCGAAGTTAGTCGAATCCGGCGATGAGCTTGAGGTGGGATTTTAGGGTAATTGCCAACAATCACACCAGCGAAGAGAGCCAGAGACACACACAGTTTTTGCTTCGGAAGACACTTTGATCAAATCAAGTGCATCGACACAAGAAGTTGACGTTGTACGAAACTCTGATAAGACCAGTAGTCCTCTACGGAATCAAGACAACAACGCTTCTCGTGGAGAATACCATACGACAACCCTGTGAAATCGTTTCTTTTCAGCAACCCTTCCGGTACCAGAAATGAAGAGAAGCAGCGTGCGCGATGGCTCGATTATATCGAAGTGCGGGTGATGAGACGCCTGGGTAATTGGCGGAACACAGCCCACAACCGAGCAATATGGCGACAACGTATTGTGCCGTGTCAAATAAATGTTGTGTGAACAAAAAAAAAATGGCAACAACTTCTTGATACAGCGGGCATCACGGCTCTCGTCTGATTGGTGAGGTAAGTAGTTTTATTATATTCATTCATAATGGTAAGTTTTTATTCTTCATTTTAGTCCCATATTTTGGGGCTAGCGCTACGATTCTACTCACATTAAGGTGAATCAGAACATGGTCGTGGTCACCTCGAAATTTAACACAAGACAACAGCTTTGAAATCAAGTTTTAATTTTCAATTTAAAGAAAAAGCCAGCATTATATTGATGTTATAATGTATAGCATAACAAATTCTCAACTTATAATAAATGTTAGCTTGGTAAAACATTTTTTTTTTTCAATATTTCTTCAAATATTCCATACTCGATCGAGTTACGTGAATATGCATCGAATAATATACATGAATAGCTTCTATCTTTCTTCTTGAAAGACGGGTTTCTATTAGAAAAGAAAAACAAAACACTATTGGAGCTACGAATGCGAAAAACCTTCCAACGTGTTGCCGGAAAAAACTCTTGAAGCTGTCTGTATAAATTGTGCATTCTGATGCATTTATACATTCACTTTATCGTCAGATGGCAGCTGTAGGTATAACTTAGATAATACCTTTTCACTAAAAATGTTTGTTGCCTCGGGAACATTTTCACTAGGTACTCTATTTATACAAAGATTCTACGCCTGCTCTAGCTGAATGCTAACATATTGTCTTTGAATTCCAAACTAGAATAGTAATAATTGATTATTGTACGGTACTTCAGCAGAAAAGTACTGACTAAAAAACATAATTTCTATTTGAACGGTTGTTCCAATTTTCCGTATGGATCTTTCCGATTTGTTTCAGTATGGGAACATAGTGTTATCAAATTTTTTATTACACACTTTAGCTAAAACATGATTTTTGCTCCATAAACTTTGGTGTTCAAGGGAACACAGCGTTTGTGTTACGTTTCGCCGTTTACTGTCGCACGCATCGACTCGCGTAAAAAATTGGCTCATTTCAATTTGCTTCGTTCGAGCGAAACGCGACACACAGATTTACTCCGTATGAAACGATTAAACTGCCATTAGAGTGTCAATTTGAGAATTTCACGGTTCAGCCAACGCCGATGACATAGATTTATTGCTTGAACTGTGTAGCATACCTTCTGCCGCATATTTTATATGCGGTGCACGTAACGATATATAACGTGGGCTATATTGCAGCCGCGCTATTCCTGCCGGTTACAGGACCATCAAAGAGAGGGAGATGTGGAGTGCGCATGCAGCATTTGATCGCTTGTAGCCTGAAAGTTCAACTTTTTGATAGACGTACGCTATCATCTCTGACAGGAAATTAGATTATCTTATGTAGGCTAGAAAGCGATAGTCCTATAGATGCCGCCTCAACAAATCTACCGCAAACTGTGTAAACAACACTGCAGATTAGACATAACCGTGGTTGACGTGCAGCGTTCTACTTATTTCCTGTTTGATTAGTTTGACTAGTAGCAAGCGATGAGGTGGAAAATGAACATTCTTTGTTACTAATAATAATAATTTATGTCTAATCCCAACTGCAGATCACAAGACGTGATAATAGCTGAAACTACTGAAACCATAGTTCGAAATGCACGTTCGTAACTCTCGGCGCATTTCAGTCAATTGCGTCGCCAGAATGTCCTGCAATTTGCTTTGTGTAAATAGTTAAAAACAGATGAAACCGTTTTTTAATCTTCCATGCGGTTTTTGTGTAACTTTCATAATGCAATTTTGCGACAATAATTAAAACCTGGTCAAAAAACAAGAGTATTTTTTCAAAAGAATTCACTTGACATAACACATTTGGTTTAAAATTAAGTTATGAAGGGGTATTTTTTACTACCAAATACAATTAAAAACATTTGTGAGGTCTATACGGTGAAAACCACAGCGTGAGAAACCTCTTCATATGCCTAGTTGGACTTTAATAAGCTTACACTACAGAATGGGACCTCTTACTGTGCTTTCTCATTTCAATTACCTCAGGAAAAGTTATCAAATCGTCGGAACAGCATAGGAAGTTCAAAAGAGCAATAACATAAAGAAAAGTCTCGTTTCCTTAATTTACTGAACCGCTCCCGGCATTACACCGTTGAGCAGAACTGCGACAGGCAGTCTACCAGGTACGGATTTAAGCGACATCCCCACCAACTAAGTGAATGTGGTTTTCCACAAGAATAATACTTTTTATTATTATGGCAACGGATGCCCTTTTTATGAGCGGTAAACTCGACGAAAGCTGACGTTGGAAAACGTGGGATGCATGCCGCTGTATAATGCTGCACGCTGCAAAAAAGAAATGAATGATGATTCCCGAAAATTATGCATGCAAAAAATAGCTTTAAACTGTTGCTATTGTGACGAAAGTTTTTTCCTGTTACTCTTGATTGGATTTACCGTCCTTCGGCATAATGGAAGGACGTTGTTTTTCCTACTGTTATTGCAAAAATTCTATTCCTACTACTAAAAATTAACTGTTAAGGTGAAATTGGTTGGTAAACGGCTGGGCAGAGCGTACCTGCAGTACAACCCGCACTAGTTGGCATAAAATAGACCCCATTGTGGTCCATAGCATCCTGCCCAGCAACTCCTATCCCTACCTCCCCGTGGTACCAGCCGGGATACGAGTAACCAAGCGAAGATCATGGTAACCAACCCGTGGTGGGACCTTGGTCGTATGCTGACAGGGAAGGGGGAGGTGGGCTGACCTCCTCGGAGGAAAGCTCAGCCTTTCTGAACGTCTGTTTCCCAGGTTAGGGGTGGCTCATAACAGCGTCTGACCCGGAGCGGGCAGCTGAATAAAGAGACGTGTTGTCTCGAACGCTACACCCAAGATGGCAGCCCCATCACGAGACTCGGTAGCGTAGCCCTAGTAAGGCAACCTACCTAAACAATTACACTACGAACATTCAAGAAAATATAACTCGGAACATGCGGTATGGACCTAGGCAACGAAAAACGGACCACGAGTGGAAATTCGGTACCTGGAACTGCAAGTCGCTAAATTTTGTGGGCGGAGACAGGGTGCTGCTCGAGCAGCTAGAACCCCGCAAATTCGGCTTCGTGGTTCTGCAGGAGATCTGTCGCAAAGGTGAGAAAGTGTGGAAAGTCCGTGGAGGCAAGGCCCAGTTCTACCAGAGCGGTGGAGCAACCAACGAGCTGGGAACGGGCTTTTGTGTAATAGGCAGTGTGCGCACCAACGGCAATGAAGCGAAGAATCATACCCCGAGCCGATGGACTTTGATAACAAACGTCGTGTGAGTGAGTAGGTAGACAAATAGAAGGTATAGAATGAGAAATGATCGGTGAGGGTTAATAAATGTAAACAATAATAAAGCAGATTAGAATAGGTTGGATAGAAATAAAAAGGTAACCTGGAAAGAGCTAAAACGTGGTGCATTTCGGAGAATAAGTGGTTTTTTTATATATAATTTATAGTTTATGGTGGTGCAGGGAATTAATTTGGATCTAATAGAAATCCCATCGGTTTTTCAAGTGAGTTTTAAATTATTTGTGCGGTGAAAATTATCAACTTCAATAAAATAATCACCGTAGGAATACCGTAGGCACCCACAGCTAACCTGAAAAAAGGGGTGAAATATATGTACCACTCGGAATAGAAAGTAAGTGAAGTTAAGAGTTGCTGGATAAGTTTAATTAAAAAACGATGTTCAATATTCGTAGGAGAATTGGAATCCTCAACCGTGCATTTAACCTGTAAGAAAAAGGATTAGTAGGGGGACAAACCGTAAATGTGAGTAACAATGTGAAACCCTGAAAATGAGATAAAATTATTAATAAAGATAACTTTAGTTTTAAGCTGCTACAAATAAAAAGTACTGCTTTAAAAATTGGTGATTGCGGCTGGTCTGAACAGGCAGAATGCAGGATCGCGTGATCAATTGGTAGGCGATCAACGAGAGGTTGTGTCTGTTGAGGATTAAAGGTCGTTTCTTCAACTACAGCATCATCAACGTGCACTGCCCGCACGAAGGTAGACCTGACGACGAGAAGGAATCGTTCTACGCGCAGTTGGAGGCAACATACGACGGCTGCTCGTCACGGGACATCAAAATCGTTATCGGGGATGTGAACGCCCAGGTTGGTAGGGAAGCGATGTATTAGCCGGTGATAGGGCCTCACAGCCTACACACCGACACGAACGACAACGGCCAACGATGCATCAACTTCGCAGCTTCCCGAGGCCTAGTGATTAGAAGCACCTTCTTTCCATGCAAAGATATCCACAAAGCCACCTGGAGATCACCTGACCACCGTACAACAAATCAAATTGTCCACGTTCTCATTGATGGCCGATTTTTCTCAAACATTACAAACATACGCTCCCTCCGGGGTGCGGATATCGACTCAGACCACCACCTAGTAGCAGTACATGTGCGCTCAAAACTATCCACGGTATTTCACACACGTCAGAACCGTCCTCCCCAGCCAAACATCCGGCAGTTGACCAACCCGCAGGCTGCAGAGAACTACGCGCGCACTACCTTCCACGGAAGAGCTATGTGCTTCGACTCTCGACGATGGATGGGGGAAGTTTCGCTCGGCCATTGTAGAGGCCGCATCCGCGGCACTAGGTGTGGTATCGTCGAGCCGACAAAATGACTGGTTTGACGGGGAATGCCAGCAAGCGATGGAGAGGAAGAAAAGAGCTTGGAAAAATTGTCTAAGCATCGCCACAAGAAAGAACGCGGCCAAATACCGACGAGCACGAAATGAGTTGACCACGATTCTGCGGAGGAAGAAGCGCCAGCAGGAGGACAGAGATCGTGAAGAGCTGGAGCAACTGTTCCGGGCTAACGATACACGCAAGTTTTTTGAAAAAGTGAACCAATCCCGTAAAGGCTACACACCGGGTCCAGATATGTGCAGGGACGTGGAGGGAAACCTGATCACAAGCGAGCGCGAGGTGGTTGATAGGTGGCAGCAGTTCTTCGATGAGCACCTCAATAGCGGAGCAACGGAAGGAGGCCAAGGAAGTTATCCTTGGAGTGCCTACATACGACAGTAGTGTCCCAGTTCCTGATATCCTGGAGATGGAACGGGAAATTGGGTCACTTAAGAACAACAGAGCCGCCGGCAAGGACAGGCTCCCGGCAGAGCTCTATAAACACGGAAAAGAGGCTCTAGCAATGGCACTCCACTGGGTAATCTCTAGGATTTGCGAGGAAGAGAGACTACCGGAGGAATGGATGGAAGGAGTTGTATGCCCCATCTATAAAAAAGGCGATCGGCTACAATGCAGCAACTACCGCGACATTACGCTGATCAACGCTGCCTACAAAGTCCTCTCCCAGATCCTACTCCGCCGTCTATCTCCTTTAGCGAAAGAATTCGTAGGGCAGTATCAAGCGGGCTTCACACAAGCACGCGCTACTACGGATCAAATTTTCACTCTCCGGCAGATCCTTCAGAAATGCCGGGAGTACAACGTGCCCACACATCATGTTTTTGTGGACTTCAAGACAGCGTATGATACAGTCGATCGAGATCAGCTATGGCAAATAATGCACGACTACGGTTTTCCGGATAAACTTACACGACTTATCAAAGCTACCTTAGACCGAGTGATGTGTTACGTGTGCGTGTCGGGGACACTCTCAAACCCCTTCGAAACGTGCAGAGGGTTGAGACAAGGAGATGGATTATCCTGCACACTGTTCAACATTGTCCTTGACGGTATAATCCAACGGGCGGGCATCGAAACGAGAGGCACGATTTTCAGCAAAAGTAGTCAACTCATAGGCTTCGCAGACGAACTGGACATTATTACAAGAAACTCAGTGACGGCGGAGGCAATGCGTCGAAAACCAAGTATATGATAGGAAGTGGCTCGAAAGAAACTAACATTCGCCTCCCACGGGCGGTGGCCATGGACGGCGACGAACTCGACGACTAGAGGAGTTCGTATACTTGGGATCTCTGGTAACCGCCGACAATAACACAAGTAAGGAGGTCCAACGACGTATTCAAGCTGGAAATCGAGCCTATATGCCCTTCGCAGGACGCTTCGATCCAAGAGCATACGCCGCTGCACGAAACTGACGATGTACAAAACCCTAATTAGACCCGTAGTTCTCTATGGACTCGAAACCATGATGCTGCTCACAGAGGACATACGCGCACTGGCCGTATTTGAACGGAAAGTGTTGCGGACAATATTTGGTGGAGTACAAACCGAAAGCGGAGAGTGGCGTAGGCGTATGAACCACGAGCTACAGACACTACTTAGAGAGATTCCCATTGCACACCTGACGAACGTCGGGAGGCTACGATGGGCCGAGCATGTCGTGAGGATGCCGAATGACAGCGCGGTAAAATCGGTTCTCTTCAAGGACCCCACCGGCACCCGGAATAGAGGGGCCCAACGTGCTAGATGGCTTGACCAGGTTGAAGCGGATCTGAAAATATCGAGACGTCTAGGAAATTGGCGATGAGTAGCCCAGGACCGAGTAGAATGGAGGAAAATTCTTGATATGGCACGAGCCACCACGGCTCTAGGCTGCTGAGTAGTAAGTAGTAAGTAGGGTGAAATTGTATTGGAGCCACGAATGGCCGACCAAGCCACAAGTCACCACTTCGAATTTTCGAAAGCACAAGACTCGGCAAAAGTTAATGCGTTCCCTGTGGAAACGCTATTTTACGTTTGAAGTATAAACAACATAAAATAGCGTTTTTACAGATCACGCTAGTGATGGGAAACTTATCGATAATATCGATAAGTGCTTTACATCGATATTATCGTTAATTTTTTGACGTTAACGATAATTATCGATATTATAAGGGTGAGCACAAGTCAGTGCGGCTGGTTACTGGGGGAGACCCAAAAGAAGGAGACCTCACCTACCCTTCCCCAATAGTTGCTTTTGCCGCTGGTTATTTGTTGCTATTCGACAAGATTTAGCATTGTTGGGGGTGGTGTAAAGGTTCGCCCCGGATGTCACTGAGTTTCTTAGAAATAATGGTAACTAAAAAGGTATTTATAGTTTTTAGTTTCCTATGAACAGATGAATTCGACAACTCAGTACTGGAGAACTTTAAAAAAATATCCAAACTTTTCGCACCATCTCATAAAAAGCAATGACACGAAATTGTAATAAAATGCATTTTCTTTGGCTTGCCAACTCTTATGATATGATGGACATGCATGGCGGCAGTCGATTGGTAATTCTCTGGTAATTGTTTAGTTTTACTTGGAACTGTTTAAGTTTAAAGTATCTGTTACCCAACAAACAATTTTTAGTTCCACTAAAAATCCAAATTAACGAAATTGTTGCGCCAAAAAAAGTATCCTGATTTATACAGGGGGTGGAAAAAATAATTGAGATAAAAAAAATTCTCTCGAATTTTAAATGGCCAGAACTTTACGAAAAATGAATCAATTTTGATAACCAGTTTCATTCCACTGGCAAACAGTATTATATTAGTATTACTTGGGAACTTGGTGTGACCATCCTACACCGAAAATGTTTCGGATTTCAAGAGTGTGTGTCAAAGTGTACATTTTTGCAACGCATAGAACGTTTTAGGCAACTGAATTGTCTATCTAAAATACTTCATTTAAAAAAATCTGAGATCACCGATAATTTCTAAAATCATTCTTTGTTTTTAAAATTATATTTTTTTCAGAGTAGGATCTTAAACTCATTTTTTTATATTTTTGAAGTAGGCTGACCAGATTTTCTCGGGATAAAAACGTGACAAACGGGTTCAAAAAACGGTACACATGTTGACATTTATTTTTGAAATTTTTTTCCAACCAAAGCGTGCAAACAATTGGGACTGCTTCGATGAACTTACCCCATCCTGAAGAGTGCAATTTTCAGCAATGAGTTCCTGAAATTTGTCACATGATGATCGAAATTTTGACTAACAATAATCATGGTCTCAACTTTCAATCTGACCTTTTTAAATGTTAATCCAGATAAATTTTCAAACGCAAGTTTGCAAAGTTGCTTGGTTTAATAAGACCTACACAACCACAATGTTCGATTGAATTCTGCTAGAGTGCTGCAAGCTCAAAGAAAATTAGTACCCAACAGGGAAAAAACCGCCAAAATCAACACCCATACTTAATAAATTCATACCTCGATGATTCCTCGGCGAATTTTCAATCTTTGGCTACCAATGAACCTTAAAATAAATTCTGATTTATTGACAACATATAAACCTATGTGAAACAGAATGTCAGAAAAAGTTCTACGCGTTGCAAAAATGTACACTTTGGCACACACTCCGGAAATCTGAAACATTTTCAGTGACCCTTGGTCACGTCCAGTTTTCAAGAAATTTAAGGAAACTAGGACAGTTTTCCAGTAAAATGAAACCTGTTTTGTCTGAATTGATTCATTTTTCGTGAAGTTTTGGCCATTTAAAAATTGCCAGAATTTCGCCTGCTTCAATTATTTCCCTTATTACGCAACCTTCAAAATGAACTTCGGCTTGAAACTACTCCGTAGAAAGCACTTCCGGCGTAAAACTCAAAGACTTTCCAAAACAAACTGTTTAACTCGTCCGGTAGTTTGAATTATCATTCGCAGTATCGTAAGATTTGTCATTCAAGGCCTTAACACAATGGATACGTTGCGGCTGCGTTTGCGGCAATTTGACAGTTAGCCCATACATTTACTGTCAAATTGACGCCAACGCAACGCAAACGTATCCATTCTGTTTGGGCCGTTACTATAACCGCAATAACGTTTGCGGTAAAAAAATGGACAAAAATTGCCGATTTCATGGGTTTCAAAATGGCGTCAAAAACAGACATCGTGCGGCACTTTGTGGACGCCGGGTATGCCGGTTCTGGCATCTACAACATTTTGACACTATTGGACAATGATCAGAGCATCGAAAGAAAACCCGGTTCTGGACGGCCAACGACCCTGAGTGACAAGAAGCTTCAAAGGATGCTGAAGAGGAAGACCGAGGGAAAAGTGACTAAATCGCTGCGTGCACTTGGCCGAGAGGTTGGTGCATGCTCTAAAACAGTGAAAAAGTATCTGGAGAACATGAACATGCATACAAGAAGCTGCAGTCCCGACCACTGGTCTCGGAGCTGCAGGCAATGACGCAGCGACAGCGGTTGAATAAGATGGTCAAGTCGACTTTCCCGGCGAATCGCGACGTGGCAGTGGTGATGGACGACTAGACCTATCTCACCCTGGATGGCAACGACTAGCAGGGTTCTTCGTATTTTACCTCCCCCACGAAGGAAGTGAGCACCGAGGTAAAGTTTATTTCACAGACCAAGTTCCCCAAGAAGGTGCGGCTGTGGCTGACAATCAGCGAGAAAGGGATGTCAAAGTTACTCTTCTTTCGCTCCGGGCTAGCCGTGAACGGGGAAATTTATAGTACGAAGTGCCTGACAGACGTTGCGTCGTTCATCAAGAAAAACCATAAGCGCGAAGACACGGTGTTCTGGCCAGATTTGACGTCGGCCAACTACTCGAAGCGATCGTAGGAGGAGATGGAGCGGCTGAATTTCGATGTGGTACCGAAGTCGGCGAATCCGCCCAATGTCCCCCACCTGCTTCCCATCGAGAATTTCTGGGCAAACTTGAAGCGCAAGATCTATTCCAACAATTTTGTCGCGAAAACGGAGGAGGAATTGATAAAAAAAAAAACGAAGAAAGAGCATAAAAACATGGCTACACGCATGTTTTCGTCCGCCATGGCAAATGTTACGGTTAACTGCCGGAAGGCCGCACGCAAGGACGTAATATTTTTTTGCGAGGAAGCTAACATGATAACCTTGCATGGGAAATTCATCCAACTCAATTATCTGTCATAGTTTCTTTTCCATCACCATCTGAAATAGTTTTTTTTTTCATCATCTGAAAAAAAATTTTTTTACCGCAAACGTTAGCTGTTAAATTATCGATACTTATCGATAATATCGATAAATCCCCGGAATTATCGATTGTTATCGATGTACGTTTTGGGCGATATTTCCCATCACTAGATCACGCATTAACTGTTACCGAGTCGTGTGCCTTTGAAAATTCGCAGTGATGATGGTTCGAAATCGGTCGTTTGTGGCAAAGGTGTTAACATAGGATATAAAGTATGATAGGGTGTTTATTTGCATCAGGAACAAATCCGAATGATTTTTTCGCTATTTTTCTTTTAAGGTGCAATGAATGAGTACTCACTAATTTCGTTTCATTGACGTGGTTCTCGGATAGATACTTTTTTTGCATCCAGATAATAAATGACTCTAAGATATATCATTAGTCTAAAAAACATCCTATATTTCGATTCAACCATTATTTATGGGCCTACATGTGAAACTACAAGTAGGTCACTATAAATGAAACCCCGAACATCACATGTAGCGGGTAGATTTTCAATGGAAGAACAATAAGAGAGAGTAATTTACCGTACTGCATCAAATTTCGAACACTTAAGTTATGATGTATTTTCTTGCACTTAAAAATCATCGAAAAATGAACTTTCTAATCGATCTCAAAGATTTAGCAATTTGCAATTAAGTGCTATTTGAATAGACTCAAACACGTTTTGTACATGAAAACAAGAAGAATTTAGAAATCGGTTTTGATTCAAACTCCGAATACTTCAACGTAATCGCTAAGAGATAGATAGGCAAACCGCCTGAATACCAAGGGATTGGTATGGTAGCCTTCAAGCGTAACGGACATCTATTTCTGTACCGTTCATCACAAAACTTGAAAAATTGCTCAAAATTATCCTATATGCTGTCAATAACTGCAGTCAACATTTGGTCGGTTTGCCCGAATCAACATATGATAAGGGTAAACTGACCATTTTTCGGGTGCCAGTGCTAGTGATGTTGGTAACGCGTCAAATGTATGGTAGCTGACAGCGGTGCCATTCCCGTGCTGAATACTGACTGTCACTTTTTCCAACGCCTGCTGATTGCCCGAAGTAACCCTACAGTGAAGAGCTATACATCACTGGGTGAAGGAGATTCCAAGGAACGAAATGGTATATGATACACTAAGGTCGCTTTTTACGCGGATTCCGGAATTTACGCGGTTTTTTTTTACGCGGATTCTGGAATTTACGCGTTTTTTTACGCGGATTTCGGAATTTACGCGGTTTTTTTTACGCGGATCCGGAGTTCACGCGTTTTTTTACACGGATTCGGTATATAACGGTATATAACAAATTTGTTAGTGTGAAACTCTGGACATTTTTTCACAGGTTTATCTGTGTAATGCTTTTCAAGAACCAGAGGTCAGTACATTTTCTTTTCAGACTTCTGATAAAAATTTACGTAGACAGACTTTTTCACCAAAACACATCAGCAATTGACTTTTGTAGGTAAGTTTATTACATAACTTTTACAACAGAAATCAGTTCCAGTAAACCATGCCCAGTGGGACATTTTCGATACAGTTTCCCACAATTTGCGCCTTTGGTTCCATGAAGTTTCGCTTGCCGGTACTCGTCATCGATTTCTTCCACTTCGTATGGACTAGAATGATAACGGTAACAACGATCATTTTTCACCTAGCATCGCTCACAAACCACGATAATGAAGGAAAAAACATCCTATATTTCGATTCAACCATTATTTATGGGCCTACATGTGAAACTACAAGTAGGTCACTATAAATGAAACCCCGAACATCACATGTAGCGGGTAGATTTTCAATGGAAGAACAATAAGAGAGAGTAATTTACCGTACTGCATCAAATTTCGAACACTTAAGTAATGATGTATTTTCTTGCACTTAAAAATCATCGAAAAATGAACTTTCTCATCGATCTCAAAGATTTAGCAATTTGCAATTAAGTGCTATTTGAATAGATTCAAACACGTTTTGTACATGAAAACAAGGAGAATTTAGAAATCGGTTTTGATTCAAACTCCGAATACTTCAACGTAATCGCTAAGAGATAGATAGGCAAACCGCCTGAATACCAAGGGATTGGTATGGTAGCCTTCAAGCGTAACGGACATCTATTTCTGTACCGTTCATCACAAAACTTCCTTTCATGCCGTCACAATTTGCTTCTATTTGTACAAAATAGCACTTAGAATATCACATTACATACAAAAATCTTGAAAAATTGCTCAAAATTATCCTATATGCTGTCAATAACTGCAGTCAACATTTGGTCGGTTTGCCCGAATCAACATATGATAAGGGTAAACTGACCATTTTTCGGGTGCCAGTGCTAGTGATGTTGGTAACGCGTCAAATGTATGGTAGCTGACAGCGGTGCCATTCCCGTGCTGAATACTGACTGTCACTTTTTCCAACGCCTGCTGATTGCCCGAAGTAACCCTACAGTGAAGAGCTATACATCACTGGGTGAAGGAGATTCCAAGGAACGAAATGGAATATGATACACTAAGGTCGCTTTTTACGCGGATTCCGGAATTTACGCGGTTTTTTTTTACGCGGATTCTGGAATTTACGCGTTTTTTTACGCGGATTTCGGAATTTACGCGGTTTTTTTTACGCGGATCCGGAGTTCACGCGTTTTTTTACACGGATTCGGTATATAACGGTATATAACAAATTTGTTAGTGTGAAACTCTGGACATTTTTTCACAGGTTTATCTGTGTAATGCTTTTCAAGAACCAGAGGTCAGTACATTTTCTTTTTAGACTTCTGATAAAAATTTACGTAGACAGACTTTTTCACCAAAACACATCAGCAATTGACTTTTGTAGGTAAGTTTATTACATAACTTTTACAACAGAAATCAGTTCCAGTAAACCATGCCCAGTGGGACATTTTCGATACAGTTTCCCACAATTTGCGCCTTTGGTTCCATGAAGTTTCGCTTGCCGGTACTCGTCATCGATTTCTTCCACTTCGTATGGACTAGAATGATAACGGTAACAACGATCATTTTTCACCTAGCATCGCTCACAAACCACGATAATACTTACGTGAATATGACGTCCAAAATTTCTCCAATCATACCGTTATGACTAAGTGGAGCCTCGGCTATTTCACAGATTGCCCTCAAAACACACTGGCGCCCGTTGCTGCCCCAGCTATCCAGTTTGGCTTCCAACAGCTGATACAACTGACTTCGACTGCGATCAACGTATTCGTTGTTGAGACGATTTTTGAAAATGCTCGCAGGGACTGGCCAAATTAGTGTTTGAGGAATGTTGTAATTCGCCTGGAGGTTGATAATCGCATTGAGCTGACGGAACAGTTTGTGCGCAAACCGAATCGGCAACATAAATCCCAAAATAATCTTGGCAGTTCCTCCGTTCGGGTAAAATGTGAGCCAGCGTTTTATCCTAGAATGGTCGTTGGATAAAGAATCACCGTCCGTGCAATTGGCACTGCAAGTACCAACCGCAATCGTCACTACTAGCAACAGTCTAATGAAGGAAACCATGATGGTTTTTGTTGAGCGACACTTACGGAATGGAAAAATATGCTCCGAATAAACGAGATGGAAACGTGAAAGTGTGAACGATCTTTCAGGTGAACAAGACCTAGGTTCTTAATGTAACCTAATTAAAGCATTGTTTAATTAATTAGCAGCATTTAGTCGACTGGATCACTCCAGTCACGTTTCATCTTTCTGATTTTGGTGAAAATTCTGGTGAAAGCAGTCAACACCTGAGAGTCAAGACTAACCTGTATCATTGCGAACTTGAAGTTTTTTGTTTGTTGTGTCGAGTAATAGTTTGACTTAACGGATCCCTATCGTTACACAGATTTTTTTTAAAAGATAAATTTGTTTAAACGTGTGTAATGTTACTTAGTTGATAAGGGCAAAAATATGTTTTGTTAAATGAGTATTGGGAAACACAGGTTTTGCTCTAGAGCTCACTCTAGAAAAAAGGAAAGATTATAGCACAGACTAACATCGGCACTAAAAACGATCATTTCAAATTTTCAATCAATTAACAGTCATCGCACAGTGGGGAATCGCTGGCCATCAGCCAAAAAAATTTTTTTTTTCGTTAGCTGTTTCATAATATTTTTCCTTTATTGCTATAACATTCAAGTGTCTAAATCCAAAATTTGGGCGCAATATCATGAAATCTGAATATTTTATGACTTTTCAAAGATTGGCGAACTGACGTTTTTTGTCTTTTTTTTTTTAAAGTAGATTACTTTTAAACGCTCTGTAGCTTCAATGATAGCTTGGATTTTTTGAAGTCAAAGGAAAAGTTGTTGTAAATATTGTGCAAAACAAACCCTTTTCATTAGATATTGTAAAATTTGGTTACAGTAGGCCTGACATTAAAAAACATTGATGATTTTTTGTAGGAAAGTAGCTTAAGGTTGCGTAGGTTGCGACTACATTCAAAATTTAGGTAAAAACGTAAGCTTTCAAATGCATACTGTCCGCTGTAGCGCAAAACTGCGCAAATTGTGACTTTAGTGAAAAAAAGCGATAGCAGATTTTTTCAGTTTTTATTTTTGAAGTTGAAATTTCATCCAGGATTAATTTTAATCATAACCATGATACCCCATTAATGAAAATTTATGAAATCGTATTCAATCCGTAAGGATAAAATATGAATTTGAGCAAAATCACAAAATTTATCAATGAAAAGTTATAAAATAAGTGTTAAACAAAAAAAAGGAAACAAATCTTTATGAAATTTTAATTATGTCAAACTTTATCACTTTCTGCAAATTTAAAACATTTTCAAAAACATTCAGCCCTTTTCAATTTATGATCATGAAATTCGCTAAACTGATTGAAGTGTCAAATACCAGCAGCAAATTCATACCATCAAACTCCGGCTAACAATAGCCCTTTTGAAGATTGCTTTTGCTTCGTACTCGTTTGCATACAAAAGTAAAGCACACATTTTGCTTTATGAGTAAAACAACAGAGAACAGTCGTCGCCCTCCGCATCTTTTCGTATTCATTTAGAACGTGTTGTCATTCCAGTGTTTTCGTTTTCAAATTCATAAATTCGTTGAATTTTATTATGGAGCCTTCAACTCCAGTGCCACCACCTAATTCAATGTCTAGTAAGTTGTCAATTCATGGTGTTATACATGTATTTGAAGTCATCTTTCAACCATAGAAACCGGATTACGAAGATAACATATATATAAAACAATGAAACATCGAAAATCACCTAAAGAAATGAAAATTGCAGCGAAAGACATTTTTCCTGCTGATAAGTAAAATGAACTTCAAATTTTCTGGAAACAATTCAACACAAGATTTAAGCGATCACAGTGGAAAATGATGATGATGATGATGACTTTTTCAATACGTAATTAGTTTGTATTATATATGTTGTTTTAGTTTATTTAAAAAAAAAAATATATATATATATATACATATATATATATATATATATATATATATATATATATATATATATATATATATATATATATATATATATATATATATATATATATATATATATATATATAAATATATATATATATATATATATATATATATATATATATATATATATATATATATATATATATATATATATATATATATATATATATATATATATATATATAGGCAAAATTTGTTTATTTTGACGGGTCGTCCATAAATTACGTTTTTCTCAATGGGGAGGACGCCCGGTGGTATACTTGTTGTCAAAGATCATATAATTATATAAAAAAGGAAAAAAGTGCCGAAAAATATTAAAAATTGGATTTCGTGCTTTATGGACGGCCCGAAACAAAAAATGGATGCCAAATTCGTGTTCAGCGCCAAAAAATTATGTAAATACCAAGTTTTCGTCGCATTTATCGACACTTTTTTTGCTTGGCCAGCCTTTGTATGGAGTCGCCCCACTGTGCATCGTGCGATCGATAACACCGTCTGAGGCGCTGTCATACAACCCGCATAATCAATAAGGCGACATCCACAAAGTACGTGACGCATGTAGGGGAGAGAGGGTTAAGGAAATCTTGACGATTTGTGACGTAGAGGGACGGGGGTATAACGTTGTGTGACGGCACATGAAAAATATTTGAAAATAAAATATTGATGGTTTAGTTTACCTCCTTTGTATTCACAACCTTTTATATATTCAATCAAATACACTAAGGTTGTTTTTTAAAGCGGGGGATGCGTTCCAAATTTGTATGGGCCCGCGTAAAAACGACTTTTTTGAGTTGCAAATATAACAAGGAAAACCGTCCTAAAACGTTAAAACCTCGTTTGAATATGATAGTGGCCAGACTTAGTAAAGCACGCGCCGCACTAGGAGCGGAACGCAAATTGAGCTCTTGCTTACTAGGTAACACGCACTCAAGCTAGCTGCTTCGGTCGCCGACTCGGCACGTGAAGAATAAGAGAATAGCACCAAACAGGTGATATCTCTTCGTTGGTGTTTTTATAAAGTTACATGGAGCGCGCGGTGTAGCCCCGATGCATTTTTGCTTGCTTTTTTGCTTTGTGGCATCTCCGCCTCCTTGTACTCTGATTCTCCTTGCTATGTATATTACACGTTGAGCTAGCGCACAGTGAGCGCTGACGACGTTTGCGGGTGAATGGGTGACTATATATGTATGTTGTTTTTAAAATTAAATGTCAATTGAAATGAAGCAGCAAAATAATGCTCTGTTTAACAACACCGGTGTAGCCAAGGATACAAAAAGGGTTCAAGAACTGATCAGTAGTCTAAACTGATTTTCTATTTCTTTTTATAGTTTTAAAAGAACATGCGGTGAAAATTTTTTATTGCAACAGTTGAAATTACTTGGCTTTGTTTGTTTCGTTCTCACATTTGATATTTTTTCACACGTGTACTGTCCAAACGCGCAAACCAGGAGACTAACTTACTTCTTTTGGAAAAATGAAGCAAGAATAAAAGTAAGGTGTTCTACGAGGTGTTGCTCTTTAAATATAGAAATCTTGATATAGGGTTAAGAACCGAAGCGCATTACACAGTTTTAAAGAAACCATACGTTTCGGTAAATATTTCCTCTAATATGAGGTTTAACTTGTTTTATATTTTTAAGCCTTCAGCCAAAGAATGCAGTAGAGAATGATCAAGACACTATTTTGATACTTTTCGTCGTTTCAGGAAGCATAATCATAAATTATCAATTCACAACACAAGTTCATATTTCAAAAAATATTACAAAATTCCTATTCGAACTTGGTAAAGCCCGTACAGTATCTCGAGCAAAGCTTGATTGTAGCTCTGCTTCATAACCCACACGCACTCGGTATAGGTTAATTTTCACCTGTTAGTTATTAAATTATTGAATGAAGCTTCTACATATCAGGTTCATATCGATTTCCAACTTTTTTAGTACTAAAATTAAAATGTTCGAATGTACAACAATCGCAAATAAAAACAAAATAATAAGGAGCGCATTTTATTACTTTTATTACATTTTATTTCATTTACTAGTTGAATATGCTGCTTATGTTGAACAGAAGGGTGGTTTTCGTAAAAAAATGCAAATATGTCCTGTATTTTCGAAGAAATAAAGTTATTTAAATACATTTGAGGGACATAACAAATTCGTTAGTTATTTTGCCACCCACGGATTTTTCGAAAAACCTTAAAAGAAATTTTAAATCCAATTTACATACACATATTGCAATACAGATCGGACTCGATTATCTGGAGGCACAATTATCCGGAGGCTCGATTTTCCGGGGTTCGATTATGCGGAGAGGATAGCTTGATTATCTCGAGTTGTTATTTTTCTCCGATTTCGGATTTTGTTGACTATTCTACCAAGAAATACCAACTTTGATTCAGCATTTTGCGTTATATGTTGCGTAGTCAATTCAATGATGCAAAAAGATTGATTTTGGTTCAACTTATTATTATTGAATTTCCACTATTTTGACGGTCACCGTACCCGTCGCATGGATGGGTTGCTTCTGAATAAATCTTAGTCGCTTTCTCTGATCCGCAGCTTATCTAGCCGCAACGCTTATATAATTACCAATAAGAGACATATAAAAAGGGTATCAAGATGTTTTAGCGGCTTCATGTTTCCTTCATAATTATTCTGGAACTTATTTCGGAATCTGGTGACCGATTACGATAAAGTTTATTTGAATATGAAGGCAGCTATACCTTTAAAACTAAATATGTTGCGTATAAATCCGTTCGGACATCTCCGAGATAAATGAACTTAAATAAACTGAAAGTGGTTGATATGATAAACATCGACATCGACCATTAGACCATTTCTAAATATTTATGTCGGCACATTCACACTCTTTTTTATCTCAATCTAGCTGTTCTTGACAAGCGAAAATAGAAAAAAAAAATAAATAAACGGTTCTATTTTTTTTAAATTTAATCTCCATTAATGAATATTCTTTGATAAGATAAAATTTTTTCATACTAATCAAATTATAATAATATTCACCCTGGGCTCAGTAACGAAAATGAATTGAAGGCTTAAACGGAAGAGAAAAGTGCTTCCAAGCAACTTGCACATAAGCTAATAGCCGAATTGAAAAACACATGTTTGCCATCACAATGTTACCGGCTCAGTCAATGTAATGCAAAAAAAAAACAACGCTAATCTACTTATATCGCTAAAACTGTTAATTTATCAAATCTCAAATATCATCAAATTGACTAACGTTTATAACAACAGCTTTTGATTTATGAAAGCATAATCTTGATTACAAATAGCATAGACGAAATGCAGTAAGCTAACGATCCGTAACGAAGGTAAATGATATCACCCGTATTGCATTCATTGTTATAAATCAATAGATTTATTTTTTCATGCGAGTAAATATCACGCTGTTGAAATGATAATATTATTTTGGTTAAATCAGTGTCGGTACTGTAAGCTGTAGGATGTTGACACTAGCGGAAATCATTGTTACATCGTATACTTGTTTACTAAAAAGTACAAACCACGCATCATCCAAGTTGGCGGATTGCAAGAGCAAGACTAGTTTACCATTTATTAGAAGCCACATCAAATTAGAATTACATCAAAACGAATAACGGCAATGCAAAATCATGTTCAACTACACAAGCAAACACTCAGCCATCATCCCTCCCTGCTCATCAATCCATAGCAGCACTGCAGCAGAGTAAACATCAAATGCCGTGCGCGAGCGGCCTCAGTCCAGCCGACCTGACGCACTGGCGGTTCAAAACAGAACGAAAAAGATAAAACGTTCAATGTGCCTCCCGGTGACGAACGAAAGGTTACGGCACTGCATTCGTAGCTTCTTAGCTCTTGCGCCGAGCTGGGGCTTGCTGCGAATGTCGCATGAAAAGATAATACGCTCGTGGTGATGGGTGCCTATAATTTGGCGATGTCATTGAGCGGCTCGGAGCGGTGCTTTTACCAAGTCTGATAGTGGCCAATCTAGAAACCAAAGTTCAATATTTTAAATTTTGAGTATTTACACAAAAAATTGGGAATTTTTTTGAAAACTGATATATGATTACTCGTGGCCTAAAACGGAAAACGTGATTGAAATGAGGTCGATATCTTGTACCGTTTTTGAGTAATGGAGGAAAGCAACCCGCGTAAAAAGCGACCTTACTGTATTCAAACTAAGGCTAATTAGACACTCACAATAACAGCATGGGAAATTCTTCATAAACTAGTTGCTCCAAGGCATCAGCGAAAGTTCTGAATCTTTAAATAAATCTGACGCAGTGTTGCCTATTTTTATCTGTACTGGGAGCTGCAAAAATCCTGTTCATTTGTACTATTTCCGTCAAAAATCTGTTCCATTGTTTAATTTGTAAATGTAATTTGTCAATGTGTGACAAGGAGGGGGAGTAAAATTCAATCAAATTTTGCGTGACGTACTTTATGGATGTCGCCTAACATAAAACGTGCCTAACAACTAGTTTGGGATATAGTTACGACTATATGGACTATCGTTGGATTATCATCCGCGGGAATCTCATATACATTTTATGGTTCCCAATGTGACACATGCATGTGCGATGTCGGAATACAAGACGCAGCGCGAACAAGGCAGCAGATGGGGCTAGTGTTACTATCGTGAAGTACTGGTGTCATCCGAACGTTATGTCTCTTGTCTGTGATTATAGCTTTTTAATCATCCCAGTAAATTTTGGTGCCCCTAGTGAACCTACCAATCCTACCAATGACGAGCTCACATCCTCTAATTCGCTTTCGGCAGCCTGCTGATTCTCAACGTAAAAAAAAATGACAATCATTCCGTGTTGGCATCCGCCATTTTAAAATCCGTGTTTTGACAATAAGGATCTGGGAAAATATGTAATCTGAGAAGAAAGTCTGCGTCGTATTTGTGATATGAATATTTGTTTGAAAACAAAGCTAGGTGGAATAAAATGCTGAATACAGTTTATTAATTAGCTGATTTACAACACGCTCCTCAAGTTTTTCTCCATAAAAAAGCAAAGCCTTGGTGCTACATTCCGTACCGGAATTCGACCTTTTGTTTATTATACACAGGCTACGCAGCCAACTGTTTAATGTACAGGGCAATTGCGGGGCTAGTAGCGCTACGATCCTACTGACACTAACAGTCTCTCCCGAGTCGAGACTCGAACCTACGACGACCGGCTTGTTAGGTCAGCATCGTACCTCGAGACCAGCTGGGTTTGGCAACTGGAAATTTGTTTGACTCATTATAGTCAACAACAAACACGCTCAGAGAGGAATGAATATGTCAATATATGTCAATGAGTATGTCAATAAAAGCCTTCTCTCTCCTCTTTAGAACAGTATTTTTTATTTTGTTTATGCATGCTCAGTTTTGTTTAAAATGGCGTCAGTACAAGAAGCATTGCGCAAATGCATTGTACAAATCTATCTGAACTGCACAAAAACTCGGCAAAAAGTTCACGACAACCTTTTTAAAGCAAAACGTTCCAGTTAAAACTTTGTATAGGGGAACTGTTCCATTATTCATCTCAGCACGTATATTCATCTCATTCAACATGTAAACACAATTTAAAACAGGAAAATACGCATGTTTTCTTCTTTAACCAACCTGCTAATACATGGAATGGATTTTTCTTAGTTCACTTTAGATTCCTCATAAAGTATAACCCTCAAAAACTCACTTAAAAGCACTCCAACCAAAGTCTTTTTCCTCACTAGCGGACCATATTTTATTTTAATCACTAAACAAAATCACTCACTACACTAAGAATACATTAATCTTTGAAATGTTCACCTCAAATTTCCTAAAACAAGCTTGAATTAGCAGAAATATATGAGATGAATTTCTACAATTCCCAAATTTCAAGTGTATGTATTCTCATCTGTTTTCACTGCGTTGAAGAAAATCAAGAGTTGCCAAATCAGTTTCTGTTAATACGAAAAAATCATACTGAAAATGTTGAATTATTCCGACATAATTGACATAAATCTACAGCACTGTAGTGGTTACCTAGGTTACCTATTTTGCACGTAAAAAACTGCAGCGAATATCTAAATAACTACTACGACGGGCTGCGACTACGTTCATTATTGATAACGTGTTTCATTCATGAATAACAGTGTGATGGCGTCGTGAGATGAATAATTGAGCGTTTTGAGATGGATATGGAAGCGTTGTGAAAAATGGTTTGTTTTACAAAGTTCAGGATAAATCTAGCTAATTTTACTAAATATAAAATGCTAAACGATTCCATAAGAGTACGTAAGCATATTTAGCTTATTTGTTCAATATCACCTATCGATTTATTTGCCAACTTTACATAAGAAATGCTACATTTAAGGTATCCAGTACAACGGCTTTTAATTAGTGGGAATTTGGGTTCATTTTTGCCAGCGTGCGTTGGTCGAAAATTGACATCGCCAACCAGCGTTGCCGGTGCTATCAATGTTTTGACTGGCTGTCGTGTGTGCCAAAAAGAGAAGCACACATTTTTATTTGACATGTCTCTAAATGTGAATTTGTGTAGGTGTGAAGAGGCACGTTTGCCTTCGCCATGACAATAACAGCAGTCGCCAACCGTTGGGAACGGTTGGCGGCAAAAATAGATATAATTATATTCTTTGCAACAACAACAAGCGACGGTCGACCGCTGTGTTCTGATTGGTCGAAAAAGAACGGATCGGTAGCGGTTGACCGCTGCAACGGTTAGTCTGATACAGGCTTAACGGCTGGTTTGATGCCGAGTGCCAGAGAGCGACGGATGAGAAGAACCGTGCCAGGAGCCGCATGCTCACTGCGGCTACGCGTCAGAACAAAGAGAGATACAGGGAGACAATAGCTGCAGAAAATAGAGTCCATCGTCGGAAGAAACGCGAGCATGAGGAGCAGGTGCTCGTCAGCGCACATGACAATTTTGCTAGGAACGATGCGTGGGGTTTCTATAGAATAATTAACAGAGACCGAAGTAGAAATTTCCCTGCTTACGGATAAGCCGACGGTTGCAGCCAGGTGGAAGGAGCTTTTTCAGGAGCTATTGAACGGTGAGGGGCAGGAAGAGCGAAGGATGAACAGGATGAGGATTGTGAGTGACGAACAAGCTGTGGAGCCATTAATACAGGAGGAGGTCAAAAAGGCGATAAGGGAGCCGACGGCAAGGTCGCTGAGAAGGATAGTATCCTGGCCGAACTTCTAAAAGCGGGAAGCGAGCAACTGTACTATGCGATTCATCAGACCATACTTAGGATCTGGGCGGATGAACGAGTGCCGAACGGCTGGTTGGAAGACCTCATATGCCCTATCTAAGTTTCGGGAGTATGACTTGCAGACTTACCATCTGTTTGTGGATTTCAAGGCGGCATACGACTCAGTGAAAAAAACGAGCTGTGACATCATGCTGGAACACGGTTCCCCGACGATACTAATTAAGCTGAGTCGAATGACGCTGGAGGGATTGAAATCATGCGTGCGGAAAGCTGGCGAGACATCAGTCGTGTTCGTAACGTTAGATGGACCAAGTATACAAACATGCTGATATAGTGAAGGTTATACAGCGTGGCAGGCCTCAGTGGGCTGGACATGTAGCCAGAATGCCAGACGCAAGAGCCGCCAAAACTAACTTCAGCAAAGAGCCAGGAAGAGGCCGTGTGGGAGCAGACCCATGTCACGGCGACTGTGGCCTGAAGCCGCCGCCGATGATGATGGCGCTACTGTTAATGATATGATCTTAAGCTCCGTTCATTGTGCCGCATAGGCTGTTGCACATTTTTTTCGCGTGGAAAGTTTTAATGAATACATATCAATATGATTATTGAATTTATGATCCAGAACGTGTTGAAACTATTTATGTCCTGCACAACATCTAGAGAACGAACGAAACAAAAAAAAAAACATTCTTCGCTTTTTAGATTTCTACACACCACTTGCAGCAACAGCTGATCTTGCATGAACGAAGCTTATTCGGCTGTTTCGAAAGCACTGACAGCCTTTTGACGTAAAATTGAGCCAGAGAGCCAGAGAAAATTGGCTTCAAGCAAAATGTATGGGAATGACGTTCGTGACATGGATGTGTGTGGGAGAGGAGTGCGCGGTGGAAGAAGATGCACAATCCGCTGGTGTACGAGGTGACTGAAGAACGGCTGCCCAAGATAGAAGAAGCGGGTCATCTTTAATTCGTTCGGCCCTAGACCGGTAATGGTCCGTCGGCCAATAAAGTAGGTAAAGTAAGTACAGATATGCGTCTGGTAAGAACACTCCTTGACATAATTGCGTTGATATTCGACTTGCCCACAGGATTCTTCTCAATCATTTGCGTATCTTGTTTCAGATGAATGGTTTGGTTGCAATCTTCAAATATGTTTTCAAGCTTGAGATTGAGATGGCAGGCGGCGCGTTTTCTTCAGCTACAAGCTTTCCAATCAGCCTGGTCAGCTTCGATCCAAACTAACGATGTTCAAAACCTAGTTAAACTAGTAGTTCTCTAGAAACCGTGACGCTGCTCAACGAAATGCTTATTTTTAATGAAGAAACCACACAAAAACTGCCGCTCATAGCATGTCCGTCCCATTTGCTTTTTTTGCGAAATTTGATTAAAATTTGTTAAAAATCATAAGCTGGGACTCACATGCGATTACTTTTACGGTACGCAGCCAGAATGATAGCAAGTCAGTCCCATAGCCAGCTACGGCCGGTGATGAAAAACAAACTACTGCAAATCGATGGCGGTGTTATAGCTTGCGTTCAGAATGAATCTACACTGGTCAATTCATAAATGACCTTCTCTCGTGCTTCATTAAACAAGTTTTTCGTGAGAAGCATAACACAATGTACCAACTGTGCCGCTCAAAATAAAATAAGATTTTGTTTTTACATTTGATACTACTGATAAATTCAAAATCAGTTCAGGTGTAGGAACTTGTTCTAAATTTCCCTGAGAGCGGTCGCACGTTCGTGACGGCGGACAGAAGCAAATATGAAAGAACACCTAGCTTAGGAAAATGTTTGTTCCGTTAAAAAACAGCTAAGCAGCGTACCAAAGTATTTGGTAATTCTTCAAAACGAAATTCACGGCAATATTTAAATTCTTAAATAAATGTTTACATAAAATACGGATAAAATACGAAAAGTAGTATTTACTAAAGAATGCTTTAACTAACAATACAGTGACACACCTAAAGCGTTCACTGTCAACAAACAACAGCTGAAAACTTTGTACTATCAGCTAGAGCCACACGATGTAGAACGCGTAAAATTCAATCAAACCTCCTATCCAGAGCCGAATTTAAGGGGGGGCCCAGGGGGCCCGGGCCCCGGGCCCCCACATTTTTGGGGCCCCCACAAAACGAGAAAAAGTTCTTTTCTCTATCAAAAATGAGATTCAATCAAAAGTTCAATTTACAGTAAGAAAATTTGAACAGACCATTTCAATCTGAAACTTTCCTTCAGTGTTATTTTTTCGCGAGCGCCAATATCACAACCACATCCATAAGATTTCACCTTCGATTCTCTTGGAATGACACACATTAACACACCATTTGAATCGAACCAGCGCGCATGGGAAATCAAGCAGGAAAGAAGATAATCCACAAGTTTTTTTAATACATTGCTGTTGATTCCGAAAATAAGTTTACCTGTCCGAATCAGGGATACTAGATTTGCGTTGCAAAATGCAGATTTTCAGAGTCCGTGTGCAGATTTTATTGACCTGCAGAAGTGTGTAGTTTTTTCCTAGGTTCTGTAGATTATTGCCAGCGTAGCCTTATATTTGCGCAGTCTTTCTCAAATTGTGTGCAAATTTTTGCTTGCGGATCGCATTTTTTTCGAATTGCGGTAGGTTTTTATTTTTCAGATATCAAGAAAAAAATTCCGGATTTCGAGCAGTTGCATACATTTATTTATTTGAGCCTAATGATCTCGAACGCAACTGGAGAAAGGTCTTTATCGAAGATGAAACTGATTGAAAATAGGTTGCGTACGACTATGAAGAGTGAAAGGCTGTCAAACTTAGCATTGTTAAGTTGAGAGTACAATATACTGAAGGAGCTGAATGTTGATTATTCAATCAATAAGTTCTCTGCAAAAAAAACTCGTAAGAAAAAATTCTAGCAAATTTTTGGTAACTTCTCAATGAGAAATAAGTGTTTTTAACTCGTACGATAAAAAAACGGGTTTGTTTTATTCTGGGGCCCCCACTGTAAACTGGGCCCCGGGCCCCCACAATCGTAAATCCGGCTCTGCTCCTATCGAATATCACTTGGTACATCCAATTCTAATCCTGAAGACCATAAGTTGTGGTAAATATCACGTTTTTCATAATCGTTATTGGCTGCGGGGTTAAATAGCAAAGGTTTTTTCAAAGGGACCGACTTGCGATCACTTTTGCTATGGGACAAACCGACTTGCTATTTTTTTCATAGTTCCTCAGAACGAAGTATTCAATAATATTTGTTTTATCGAAAGTAGATATAAAAAGAAATTGATTCCATAAATAAACTCAAAATTGATAAAAATGCAATTGGGACGGACTTGCCATGAGCGGCAGAAAACTTCTTTCCATACTGACCTTCGTAAATTTTAAGCACCAATAACACGTTATACCTTCGAATAACTTGTTTGAGGAGATGATAAGGTCGATGAAGAGGATGAGAGGATAAAAAACGTTCGGACAATGGCAGAAATGATCAAAAATTGCTGGTCGCAGTGGGGTTAATACAAAAAAAACTTATATTCAAAACGTTTTATAACTCATGTATACCAACAGCATGCAACTCAAGAAAGCAATTCCATGGAGAGCAAAAAATTGAATGGATTTTTGCCTTTCTCCTAGAAAGGTATCGCAATCACTTGCAAAACCGAAAGTATAAAAGTGCTCCAAAAAGCCGAATGGCATATATCACTCGACTCAGCTCGACGAGCTGAGCATTTTCTGTATGTATGTGTGTGTGTATGTGTGTGTGTATGCGTGTGTGTGTACGTGCAGATTTTTATTCTCACTCACTTTTCTCGGAGATGGCTGGACCAATTTTCATGAAATAAATTGCAAATGAAAGGACTCGTTGTCCCATAAGACCCTATCAAATTTCACTGTAATCGGATTTTTAGTTTAGAGGTTATGGTTCAAAATGTAAAAATCATGAAACATCATTATCTCGAAAACTACACAACCGATTTGAACAAAATTGATTTCAAATGAACGGGCTACCTGAAATACCCTTAACTTTTGAATTTCATAAAGATTGAACTTGTGGTTCAAAAGTTATAACACGAAGCGTGTTTTGAAGACTACTTAATCTCACTCATGTTTCTCAGAGATGGCTGGACCGATTTTCATAAAATCAGTGTCAAATGGTCTAGTTGCCCCATAAGATCCAATTGATTTGTTTTGCAATCAGACTATTACTTTTCCTGTTATGTTAAAAAATGTGAAATCCAGCTATGAAAAGGAACATATTCCGAAGACTGCTTGAGCTCACTCACTTTTCTCAGTGATGGCTGACCCGATTTCTACAAAATTAGTGTCAACTAATAAGTCTAGCTGCCTCGTAACACCCTATTGAATTTTACCGTAATCGGACTGTAACTTCGTCTGTAAAGTACCGAAATGTGAAAATCACGGAACTTCATTATCTCAGAAACTACACAACCGATTTGATCAATATTATTATCAGATGAGCGGGCTAGTTAAGGGTTAACTGATGAATTATGATTGAACACGTGGTTTCAAAGTTTGGCTTCCTTATACGTTCCCATTTCATTTGATTATAAGTGAACTTAAGCCACCGTTATGTATTAAATTGTTTATAAAACAACGAAAGTCTATTACTTCAAAGATTACACGACTTATTTGAACATAACTAGTGTCATACAAACAAGCCATCTCTCAAACTTACAAATAACAAACTTCATAACAATTTGATATGTGGCTCAAAAGTTATGGAAAGAAAAGAAATTCAAATGCTATTTAAAACTAAACCTGCTATGATTGATATATGTGGTCTCAACATAATTGAAATGTGGTTTTGTACTATTTGGACGTACCAAATTCATTGATTCCTTGCGATATGTTTAAAGTCTGCAAATGCACGACGAATCGGCCATAGGATATGATCAAAGTCAAAAGACAAATCGTTTGAAATGATTGGTTTTATCGAAATGACAAAATCTTCGACTTTTGGCTTTTGGCGCCCTAATTCTGAATATATTTATATTGGGTGATATTCGGTCATTTTCAGCAAATTTTCTGGCATCAATCTGACACCGGAAATACTCATATTGGGAGGTATTTAGTTATTATGGTTGTTTTCCAGAAAATAACAGTGGTCGTCTTTAAATTCAAAATGGTGTCAAGGGTCAATGTTTGGTTTCTATACATCATCTCGATTACGGAAATATCCATGTTGAGTATTATTTGATCATTTTCGACTGTTTCCTATAAGTTGCCATTTAGCGATTCAAAATGGTGCCTGAGGTCAATTGTTAGCTCATTGCATCATTCTGGTTCCAGAGATACTCATATTGGATGGTATTTGGTTATTTTAGGCTGTTTTTCATAAACCGGAAGTCGCCATCTTGGATTTCAAAATGGTATTTAAAATAATTTCTGGCCTCTGAGCGTCATTCTGGTTGGAGAAACACCCATATTGGGTGTAATTCGATCATTTTCGGCTGTTTTCCAGGAACCGGAAGTCGCCAACCTGGAATCCAAAATGGGGTCTGTGGTCGATTTCAGCTGCTGTGTATCATTATAGATCCGGAGATACTCATGTTAGATGGAAATCAGCCATTTTTGGCTGTTTTCCAGAAACCACAAGTTGCCATCCTACAATTCATAATGGTGTCTGAAGTCGATTTGTGGTTCCAGTGCATCATTACGATTCCGAAAATACCCATATTAGGTGGTATTTGGTCGTTTGTCGCTGTTTTTTCCGAAACCGGAAGTCGCCATCTTAGAATTCAAAGTTGTATCTGTGGTCGAATTTAGCTACTGTGTATCTTTCTTTATCCGGATATTATGATATTGGGTGGAAATAGTCCATTTTTGGCTGTTTTCCAGAAAGCGGAAGTTGCCATCTTACAATCCAAAATGTTGCCTGAAGTCGATTATGGAACATATTTGTTACCACTAAAAACATTCACCTGCCAAATATGGTTCCATTTAGTTGATTAGTTCACGAGATGTGCAGAAATTTGTGCAGAAACATGTGCTTCCATAAGAGGAAGGGGCGTCGAACCATTATGGACATATTTATTACCCTTGAAAACATCCACATGCCAAATTCGGTTTCATTTGCTTGGTTTGTTCTTGAGTTGTGCAGAAATGTATGTTTCAGTTGTATTGGACCCCTGTCTTACAGAAGAGGGAGGGGTCTCAAACTATCATAGGAACTTTAATCGGGACCAAAAACCCTTACATACAAATTTTCACGTCGATCGGTTCGGTAGTTTTCGAGCCTATATGGATCAAACAGACTGACAGACCGGACTACATTTTTATATGTATAGATTACAACAACAATATTTTAGAACCTAAAGAGTGAATATACATTTATTGGATTGAAGCGTTCATGTAAAACTATTTTTACAAATAAAAGTTTGAATGAGAAAGGCTGGGTCTGACCGCTAGGTGGATTAATTTAGGTTTTTTAACATGACATGGGAAACAAACAAAATAAAATGGAAATCCGATAAACCGACTGAATGAACATCATAAGATCATTCGATCTTATTCGACTTTCGTACGAAGAATTGATTTGCACAGATTGGAAAATACTTCCTATACTTTCGAACAAACATAATGCTGTGATATTACGAATGAGTTTAGGTTTCCTTTTTTTTTAGTATATCCACATGTTTCACGATGTTTTCATAATAATTCTTTTACAGCTTTTATTTTTATATCGTCATTCACATATCATACTGGTTTCTTCGTTACCAAACTCTTACCAAGCAACTCCTTTGACATTAGCAAATGTTTTTCATGGTTTATTTTGCAGCTGTGCTCTCACATATCACTTCATTTATGTCTGCGTACAGGTTTATTCACAGCAATTAGCAACAACATTATTTTATCTGATTGATCGTCATCATTATTCTGTATAGGATTTTTTTTTCGTTACAACTGTAATAGCGAACGCAGCATGACCCAGATATTGTAAATCTGATCTGGATGGGAGAATTTTACACCCTTCCTGTTTAAGCGATGGTATCTTAGCTACCGAGGATAGGAATAAGCTGACGTTATATTTATATCTTTTGATTTCCCTTGTTGGATAAATGTGTGTTTTTGTGTTGGATCTATTTTTAATAATTAATAATAATGACAATAATAATGATAATAACCATAATCAATATAGCTGAATGATCTTTTACGAGCCGTTCCCTTTTCTTTTACTATTCGGCGATCGTTCGTTATTATATATGTTTAGAAGTAGTAGATGTCTTGTTTTGGTTCATGTTTGTCATATTGTTCGGAGCACTAAGTTGTTGGTTGATTAAATTTGCTAGTTTAATTTATGTTGCTGGATTTGCATATTTTTCTATGCAAATTATTTATTTAGAAGTAAAAATTTAAATAGAGTGTATAAAGTTTAAAACAAATGTAGGACAATGAATTAGATTAGGTCATTTCGAAACGCAGCCTCATGCGGCTATCGTTAAATGATGAGAGGTCCCAAATAACTGCAACAAAATGCCAAGTGATTTTAAGAAGTAAAACCTACTTGAACGATATATTTTACAAGTCAGCCTTTTCGTGAAAGCTAAAAAGCCGCATCCATTCAACAATCCTATTATATTATAACAAATTCTGCTTTAAATGGCCATTGTGTAAGTGAATTGGAATTACATAAAGAAATATTTGACGAAGAATCTTCAATGACTTTTACAACTTCGATGCTTTCGATCAGATACTATTCAACAGGTTGAATGTTATTGATGAAAGGGTGTGGAAACCAGATAATTTCGAACTAGTCGGTGAGTACCATAACGGTAGTAAGTTTGAATTCATCGATCGATGAACCGGAAGACCGATTCGGATCCAATCCAAGAATCATATTATCGGAATCCAAGAATCTTGAAAACGAGAAAAATAATTGATTCAAAATAGCTGCAAGCGTAGCTTCCCGATAGGTATTTAGGGCCCTGTTCTCACATTCACCTCAACTAGGATGAAACAAATTTGCTCATAATCATTCTCATAGTCACTTAGAAACTCTAGTCAGCTAGTTGACAGTAAGGAACACTGACTGCGAAAATCGCTCTGGTGAGTGATGTGATTGCGAGAGTAGGGCCCATATAATCACGAATATGAAACGATTGCGCTTAAGTTTCAAATTTTAGTTTTAAATTTAGAAAAGTTACTATTCGTAGTATACACACATCTAACCTTTTTAAGTTACTGTTGGCTATATACTGAAATTTTCTTTGAAATAAAGCATTATTAACGAATATCTAGGATCACAGATGTAAAGAAAGTAAATAATAAAATTCGCCCTCAACTATTATCGACGCCCCCGTGGCGACCCGTTCAACCAAAATAGCAACCGAAACGACGACCCTGTCGATTTAGTTAATGCACTCCGCTTTTTGTTTGCCGGCAACAGCTGCTGCTACTGCTGCCGCTGCGGCTGCTGCTTGAAATCCCGGTGGCATCGGAATGCTGTACTTGTCGAAACCGGCAACTCCAAAGCTAGCACCGGTTGGAAGGTTACTCATGAAGGCGTTCTGTTCGCTGTTGAGCCAGTTGCCATTGACGTGGGAAAAGTTGACCTAAAATGGAACCGAACACAAACGAAGATAGAGCTATAGAGATAGAAAGAAGGAATATTATGCCACGACAATGTGTGCAGGACGGACTCGGGAAAGAGGACACAGGAAAGCTGTACTTAGCGTTGCAAACTACAGAAGTCACATATTTTATTCCGTGCCAGCCGCATGTTCTGAATCATACAATAAATGTACAATATTTTCTCACAGTTTTCGGCTGAATGTTTTGTTCTTGTGCATGAAATCCATGTACAAAAAAATATGATTCCATTTTTTGTACATTAGCACATGTTTAGGCGTATATGTTCTACCAACAAACTAATTTTAAATTGTATAAATTATATGTTAACTGCAATGTTCAAATAAATGTTCGTGTTATTAAAAAATAACTATTTGTGGGTTTCAAATTGCTCAGTTCAATACGATAATGCGCCACAGAAAAATCAGTTCAAATGCGATCCCTTGCCACTAAAAAGTAAAGTAAAACATAAGGATTGGTATTTTTTAAACATTCAGACAATTCATTTGTTTCAGTCATAAGTTTATATGCCTTGCAGCTTTTTCCTTAGCTCTAATGCTGATGGCATTTTTGAAGTAAAGAGTTATATTTAGGAACATTTTTTTGTGCAAAAACAGGAATAAATTGTCAGAATGTAAACAATCATTAGAGTTAAAGTCAATAAACTGTAAACTGTGGATTATAAACGACCAATGTTTCAATCACCTCAGAGCTGGGATGAGTCCTCTTGTTTACTGACGTATCTAAAAAAAATATCACTTTCTAGTCTAAGATAGTAAAGAGATCAACGATCGAATAATGTATCAGCAAAAATCTATGTTTGAACCAGAGCGTTCAAGTAGAGCGGAGTTGAGTTTATTTGAATTAATAGAAATAACAAAATCATACATACAAGATAGAACAAGACAACACTTTTTGCTTTTACTATAGTATTATAATAGGAGCAAAAATTTTTGTTGTCTTGCCCAATCTAATAACGAAATCATTTTTGGAAAAACCCGAGAAATTATCCACACCATCAGCTCTATGGTGACATGAATAACTGTTGCGACATTCGCTATTCATGCAAGTGACGAAAACAACTAAACATGGTTCAACACCCTAGATGGAGACATATATAAAACAAAAAAAAATCAAAATTAAATTTTCAAAAAATCTATCAACGGAGTCATTTCCTGCCAAATGCAAATTAACTGTGCCGATAGATAATGTTGGTTGCAATTGAAATGCTAACCCAGCCTAATAAGGCAGACGACGAGTCTCATCAAAAATGACCGCAAATTCATTCCATAAATTTGATTTATTCCGGTTATACCCTAGTAGATTGCATATCGTGTTTATATTTTCTGTGAATTCTGACAACAAGTCTCTGTAATGATAGCGCGAATGCTTCTGTGTTTACGGGGGCATGTATGCAAAAGTAGATTTTTAGATTTTGTGCTACAGATGCACCCAAAAGTTCGCAAGACTTTCTTTAGGATGACAACATTCGATAGCTCAATTTTGTAAAATAGTCGTTCATATTGCTATGAGCTTGCTGTGGCTGCTGCTGCGGCTGCTGTTGAAGTTGCTGTTGTTGCTGCTGCTGCTGATGTTGCAACTGATGGTGATGGAGAAAAAAGTCGTCATATTTTACCTGTGCTTGCGGGTTGCTCGACGGCGGCTGGCTCATTAGATTCGATGGCAAGTTGATGCCGTGATGCCCGAATGCTATAAATACAGATTATTTAATCGGTGAGTACGGCATTTCTACGACTGGTAGCCTACCTTGGCCTGGTTGCTGCATTCCCTGCTGGTTTAGCTGGTTCGGTGCTTGCTGGGCTGAGAGAAAAACGTCACCAGGTTGGTTGGGACCATTCATAAAAGAAAATTGACGGAACGAGACGATTGCTGGATCAAACGAAGTCCAATCGGGGAAATTATTGCCGTAACCTGAGCGTTTGATGTATATTTATCAATAAGCTATATAATAAGATCTCGAATAGTAGTTGAACTCACCTGCTTTATTATTGCCACTTGGCGGTTGGGATTGTGCCAAATGACTCTGATCATTCTGCTGGAATCCCATAAACTGTTGCTGCTGCTGCTGTAGCTGCTGTCCCCAGCTCGGTTGTTGAGGTTGTTGTTGCTGTTGCTGTGAGTTGTTTGTTAGATTCATGAAGGGAAGAATTTTGCTGCTTGACACTGAAATATAATAAAGGTTATAATTTTAAAACTACTTCTCCAAAAAGATTAGTATCTACCATGCGGCCTCGGAACACCAAAGCCAAATGCGTTCATATGGTTGAAGCCTGGTGGAGGCATACGAGTCCGCTGAACGTTCTCTAGTAATTTACTGTGATTAGGTGCGGTTGTTGTTGCACTTTGCGGCATCTGCTGCTGGCTAATCTCGTCGTTGATGAGCTCTGCGAGCGCCTTCTGTGTCTCGATGAACGGGTCAAAACCTACAGAAAAATGAAAAAATAGTTATTAGAAACTCAAATTTAAATATTCTTAAATGAATTTTTTTTCGCTACGCTTAACTGCATATTAATAGCTAAAACAACATTACCTAAGTCATCATCAGCAACAGGATTTTGCTGCTGCGAAAATGGCTGCTGTTGAGGATTGTGTAACCTACTGTTTGGCTGCTGCGGCGATTGCGACTGCTGCTGATGCTGTGGATTAGCCCCGTTCAACAGGATACTATGAGCATTCAGCTGGCCGTTTAGCATTCGCTGCTTTTGTACATGCTGAGAACCTAGCAAACCTGTACCGAGAAAACAGAAGTCATAAAAACGCAAACATTAACAAAAATCCACTCTTTACCATTACTGTGTTGTTCTAGGAAGTGAGAGCTTAGCCGGCTGTTTTCCAAAATACCAGCTATGTTCATCGGATCCGGTGCCGTAAGTGACGAATGTCCGTTGAGTAAAAAGGGTTGATTCTGTTGTTGTTGATGTTGTGCTGCTTGCTGCTGTTGATTTTTATGGAAATCAAAAAACTTTGACATGTTGCCCGCGTAGATGTGATTCATGTCAGTGTGTTGCGGTTGCTGCTGTTGCTGTAACCGTTGATGAGCATACTGTTGCTGGCTCAACAACCTACTGTTAAGTTCGTTTGTGTTGTGAAAGTAATCTGCATAATCTCCTATGAGAAACAAAACACATTAGTTTTGAATCATGGGTACCATTTTCATATTCGCTTACCATTAAAGCCATTGAATTGCGATGCCCCGTTCAGTCCACTGTTCATAATATTACGCTTTTGCAACTCCTGCAGTCGTAACAGCTCCTCGTGATGTTCAACGTCTAGTTTGTTGCGCATCACGTACTTACTAAACGCGGCCTCCCAATCTTCGGTGGTACCGTTTTCGACACCACCATTACCTAGACCAAGACCATTCAATTGCTGCAAATGCACGTTATTGAGCAAATTATGCTGCTGCTGTTGCTGCTGAATGTTGTTCAAATTTTTGAGGATCTCTTTTGTGTGCTGCTCATTGGAATCATTTGTACCGCTGAGGAGATCCGGCAGCTGGGAGGACGTAAGTCCGGATGGTTGAATACCATCTAGTTGGCTGTTGACTACTGGAATATTAAACAATATTAAAAGCTCGCATACTAAAAACAACAATAATCATACCACCATCAAGCTTGTTGAAGTTACTGTACGGAACGAACGAGCTGTGTGAGAAGAAACTGCTGTTGTCATCGAAAATGCCTAGTTTTGCAAACCGAGAGGTGCTGCTATCAATCAGACTATTGATCTTATTCATGCCATTTTGTGGTGACGGCGGTTGCTGCTGTTGGTGTTGCTGTTTACTGGCTATCGACGTCGTAATGGTCATCGTTGTGGTTATACCGCTATCATCATTGCCGCTGCTGCCAAACAGAGACGCTGGAGATGAAGGCTCTATCACGAGTTCAGTACTGTCGCTAGCACTCTTGTCATCGGAGGCTATAGCAGACGAAGAGGAGGAAAAATTGCTGCTGCTGATGCTGCTGCTACTACTGCTACTAATACCATTGGTAATGGCGGTAGAGGCTGTCGACACGATGGCACCACTGTTAGGCACAGCGTCATCTGGGACGGCGACAATAGCCGTTGTCGTATTTCCAGTCGATATCACATTGTTCACAACCGACAAAGGATCGGGGAATGCAGTCGGGGAACTCTTGCCACTGGGCGTTTCGCTTAAAGTGCTTCCACTATCTCCACCGGCACGCGACGAACCACTGCTGCTGCAAAATGAAATTAATTGGAATCATACTTATGGGGGAAGAATGACAACACTCACCTCAACGAAGGTGTATCCGTTTTGCCGTCGTTGTCCGACGATAGAGCATCATTGTCCAGATCTTCAAAGTCCAGCTCATCGTCATCGTCATCTAAGTCATCTAGATGGGTAGCTGGCTTATCGCTTGTAGCTAGACTGCCACATCCAATGTCCATCGGTTTTAGAACTTTACCGTTGTTCTGTACTTCCTTGCCACTGTCTTCATCCCCAGTTATGTGACCATTAACGCCATTATTCACCGATTTACCGGTACCGTTGCTGATCACTGTTGTACTAACAGTACTAGTTGCCCCAAATGCACTACTAGCTGCGACAGCGTCAACGTTTTTCCTGCTGCTAATGCCACCATTCGTTATGCTATTAGCACCAGAAGAAATTGTACTATCTTTGACGTGATTGCTGCTGCTGCTTCGGTTATTGCTGCTGCTACTGCTACTGGAATTGCGCTTACTGTGACTGTCTTTACCTCCGTGATCCTTATTGTGGAGATCACGGTCCCGTTCCCGATTGCGGTCACTGTCTCGAGTACCACGATGTTTTCTACCCCCTTTTGTTCGAGACTTTTCGTGTTTACGTGAACCGTTCTCCTTGTTGCTTCCGACTGTAATTGTAACAAAATCGATTGATAATAAAGTCAAGTTAGTTTTTTATGCACGTGGTTAGTCATGAAATGTTAGTCGACTTAGTTGCATTTATGGCCAATCGATGCAAATGTTAGTGATATGGAATACGACGAAGCGACTGATGTAAATCCCACCAAAAAAAAGTTGCTACTCAATCACCAACAGACACGAGGACGTGTTTATAGTAAACTGACACACATACATTCCATTTCTAGAAACAAAACCTACTGGTTGTATGCTTTTGAACATAATGTTTAGGGTCAAACAATGGACTTAACAGCACAAAAGTTGGTCTTTTTATCCAAGAGTCATGGTTCGTCAAGAATCTTAATCACATGGAGGCGGCAGTAATCTAAAACTTATAGTACAGCATAATACAATAATAATGGTAGAGTTGTATGCAGACGTATAAACGTTAGTTTTTTTAATTTTCCTGACTCACAAATTATATCTGCATTACGGTTTCAATGCATCAATAATCATGCATGAGCAACACAAATGAAATAACATTTATTAAAACTCAAAATAAAGTTACTTCGGCACCGCTTGGTACAACAAAAAAAATATCCCAATCTGGTGGTTCTTTGCGAAAAGTAAATTGAGTTTCTGGAACAAATTGTGCATTGTACTTTCTCCATAAAGCTTGTTATTGCTAGAATAATTTTGATCTCTTTAAGAAATATTAAGATGATCTCGGAAACATCCAGATTGAGTTACAGATTTCATGGTCTATCCTGAAACCGGAGCACATGAATCGAAAACCAAAAGAAAAATAATGATTGAAATTAAATGCTAATTGGAAAAATGGTTTTACCTCTGTAGTTATATATCTTGTCTTATTTGCAACTATCCTATACAAACCAACTACATGACTTTGATACAACAGAAAATTTAACATGATTTTTCAATCAAAAATATTTCATTTTAAACGAATGGTATAATCTAGGGTTAAGAAATTAAAAGTTACGAAATAACAGTTCCAAACCTGATTTTATAATTTGAACATTTTAAGCTATTTTTATGAAAGAAAATGGGTAGGAAAAGCAATTTATTCCGACTGACTCCATCAACTCTATTCCTCAAGTTCAAGTTATGTGAAGAGTAAATTGTATGTACAAAATCAAAACTACTTACAGTAACTGATCCACTCATCACACACTCACATTCACATATTCACAAGCAATGTAAGCAAAAAAGGAGGTTAGTATTGGAATACTAGGCTTCAGTCAGGAATGGTGCTTTTTCAGGTTTTGATCAGAATTGTGTGACCTATGAACATGAAAAATGTTTGCAGCTATCAGTGTAAGAATCGTATGATATCCACTCAAGCAGGATCATACTTTGTCGAAAAATTTGAATAAAGGAATATCTCTACAATTCCGTTTTACTGTCATGTTTTTTTTCGACAAAAAGTTAGTAAAAATCTCAATAGAGTGACACTTAATTGGACCGAATCTGAGCAACATTGTGGAACTTCCAATACAATAGAAACACTCTTCGATTCGAAGCATTTAATCTGTCAATCAATATTCAAAAATTAAAACCAAATGAAGCGATACCTAAAAGTTGTTCCGATGGATTAGATTCTGAATCATTGATGCCACAATCACCTTGAAGTGATTGTATTCTAGTCCAGATTTTGCTCTTTCGAAGTCTTGCTGTATTAGCAGAAAAAAATCACATCCTGGTTCTTTTACAAAATGGGTACTCATGTCGAGCTCGTAAACAAATACCCAGCCGTAAAAATACTCACCTCCATTGACAAGTAATGGAAGATACACAGTTTACGGCTGGGTATTCGTATACGAGCTCGATGTGAAGACCCCTAAAAATGTTGCGTTTGACGAGGAATAAAATTATCACAATTTCCTCATAACTATAGATGAATGAGTAAAGCGAACAAAATAAGATTTTAACCAATTTTACACAGATCACAGACAGGTTAGGATTAAAGCAGATGTTTGGTTTGCACTGTTCCGACTTGCAAACGTCACATAGAGAATCCAATGCAGGGATGGAAGGGTAGTCTTGAATATTGCCAAACGGACGAAATGGGAGCTGCTTCTTTTGGAACTGGTGTTGGGAAAGCCTAGCACGCACACACCTGTTTTACCGTTAATTTTATTCTCCTTATTGCTACCGCCGCCTCCATTGCCATGAGTGCTACCGTCGATCGGCGAAGTGGACAAGCTTGGCCAAGCTTCTTTGCTTTGCATTGGTCCATTGGTTATGTCGCTTATATGTTTAGAATCACCTGTTTTACCGCTGCCGTTTGTACCGTTTGCAAGAATACCGTTCGTGGTGGTGCCGGTTCCGGTACCGTTTCCGCCATTGCCGTTGCCATTACCGACACCACCACCGGTGCTGTTGTTGAGACCGTTCATCACCGTACCTCCGGATGATACCCCGTTAACTGCCGTTAGACCTAGTTGCGCCTGCATCGTGTCGTGAAGTCGTTTCTCATACTCCTGATGCTTGCCTTGATGCATTTCCTGCAAGAGATCAATGTGAAGGAATAAACCAACCCCAATTAATAACACTTCACTTACCTCCTTCGTAAAGCTAGCCTCCTGGTCACCCAGTTCATGCAGGTACATGCAATCCGGTTTCGGACAAGTCTGGTTCTTCATAAAGTGACTACAGTACTTGGTGGTGCCTAAGCTCGTCTTTATTAGCCGCCCGTCCATATTGATGTTGTTGACGCTTTGAATGGCTTTTAGTGCGTCGTTGTTGTTGATGTACGTGACGTACGCCGAAGCAGAAGGGACCTGTAGTGCGTTTATCCCCGACGGTGGCAGATATATTTTCGGTGCCGTGCGGTATGTTGGTTTGCAAAGAGAAACAAAGGGGAGAAAGTCAGTTACCTCCTTTACGCCGTTAGTCTAGTTACCTGGACTCCAGCGTACGTTGAACTAGGATTTATGACAACTTTATGTATCTTGCCGTACTTGCCGAAGTATTCGTGTTTTTTCAGAATCTGTAAAATGCAAAACAAATGATATAGTATTGAACGTTGAAACAGTACAGAGAAGTGAATGCGTAAATTTCTAATACACAAGTGAGGTATCCACTCCTGTTTATCTGCTAACGAATTAATACTCACTTCTGGATCCGCCAATCTCGGCGGCAGTCCGACAACGAATACCAGGTTCTTTTGTACCACCCGTACGTTAGCCAGATGTTTCCGGTTTTCAGAGATTTTCGCCTTCCGCTGCTGGTCTCGCTGCCGTTTCTCCGCCTTAAAGGCCGCAATCTGCTCCTGCGACAGGGGCGTGAAGTCCGCCGGGTTCTCCGGATACGCCTTCCTGCATGCGGGACACAGTTCGTTTTCATCGGTGCGGATCCTATGCCAGCAGAATCGACAAATCTGTAACAATGTAATAATTGAAAGTTCAGTAGAAGCGAAAGTAAATACTACTTTACTGCACTTTAGATTCTTCTTCTAGTTTAAAATCTAGCACTTTTCAATTTTCGCATCTGAGATCAGATACGTATTGCACGTTTGACTTAAAATCTCTTTCAGGTTCCAGGTTTTGTGGTGTATACAGTAGGAAAACAACACATTTTTTTATCTGCCTAAGTAGAAATATGGACACATAAGTAATAAATACTAGAATATTTTGGTTAATTCACCAAATAATTTAGAGTTCTTGTAAATAATTCAACATTTTATAAAAAGTCTAGTACTCAAACGTGCAGGCTGTAAAAATTAACCCTTGAGCTCGTCATTGTTCTCATACAAATCGTTTTACGTGTTATAATCTACTTTCCATTTTCTGAATGTTGAATTCAAAATTTACAAGTTACAAACCAACCGTCGAATGTTCGACGGAGAACTGGAAGACACTGTTGGCTTCACCGACTGTCGTGTCTGTCAAATTAAGAGCGTATAAAGACGAATTTACTTACTTGATAACCACACGTACACGGATAGAAGTGGAGATCATCCACCTCCAGGGGTTCCATGCACAGGGGACACTCGACCTGCTCCTCGTCGCCGCTACTATTGTTCATCACATTCATGATGACGCCGGAGGACACACCAAAAGTTAATGCTCTCCTGCAAATAGCTTTAACTCCTACGCGTAGCTTGCACGTTTCCTCGTCGGCACTGAATTGCAAACAAACGTAGAAAGGCGATCGATTCGACTGGTTGGATTACTCCAGGGGAAAGAGATGCAACGGTAGAGTTTTGATGGATAGGCCCAACCCGAATTTATGTCGACTGCACGAGCAACGTCAGAACGATACTGACAGTTGGCACTATGAAATGACACTTGGCACAGCACAATTCGCAGCTTCTCGAGCTAGCGAACGGGTCTCTTCACTTGAATTAACTTTACTTGCCACTAAATGGTAGACATGCACCAACAATCGCCACCTGTCACAGTGGGATTCTCCGTTTCCTTCCTTTGGATGGCTGATTGCAAATCCACGATTTTTTTTATTTTCTTGTTATTATCACACACTGACGAATACTGAACTGGTTGTTTTTGTTCGCTCGCAAACTGTTGGTGTACGCTTGGCGTATCCCAACAGACTCCGGGATGATGCTTGTATCCGGAGAAAAACCTTTTAGTTGTCAGTTCCGCTAAGTTCTGCACAAATGGTACGAGATGACCGGTGCTTTCACAAGGTTTCCTTATAGACGATCTGTGTTCGAAAGGAAAAAAAGTAGACTTGAATTAATATCGCAAGTAGTTACAGATTTTTTATTTTGTTAAATCTAGATGACACTACCTCGATGCTGTTTTGCCCAAATGTATATCAACAGGAATTACCCAATTCGTAGAACTAATCGGATCTCACCCCTTAATGGAGAACCTGAGCTCAATCAGAATTTATAATCATAAACTGTAAATGTAAATGTGAGATCATAATACCTTGAAAGTGTTCTAAATCAGCAAGCACTTAGTAGACTGCGTAAACAACGACTATTCACCCTCGTATAGAAAACAAGAACCTCATTTTGGTATAAATATCCATGCACACAATCTCTGCCGGGGAGGCGATCACGATATGTGGGGTAATGATTAATGATGACGGCAATGGCCAGTAAGCAAGCGTATATATAACTACAAAACAACCTGAAAAACGAAGAAAATAGTTCCAATGCGCTAACGGAATAACTATTCATCCGCTGGCGGGGTTGGGTCGAAGCGTCTTCAAATGTCAATGATCACGTTATGCATACCTATACACGTAAAACCATTTCCAGAGTAACGATATATCGACCCGTGGGCAATGGATTGCATGGATAAAAGCGGAAACTGGCGTCGACGCCTTCAGAGTATTTTTTTAAACATAAACGCAATTCACTCCATTTCCAATTAGTGTATTAAGAATGACCTTTATTCTTGCTTTCATTCATATGAAAAGACCGGAAGTTCGAAACGTACGAATATCTAGTTTATTCAAAAATGAAAAAGTCATTTTTCTATTCGTTCGATTCGATCAGATTCGTCATTAAACAAGTTCCGAGTACGCTTTAAAGGATATTTTAGGTTTGATATTGGGGCTAACAACGATTTCTTTATCCATTCAGAATCGCGTTAAAAAAACGCGTCAAAGATATTTCTCAAAATTTATTTCTGCTTCTAATTTAATTGAAATGAAGTTTCAACGGGGGGAAATCCTCTTAGATTGAAATGGTCGACCACACAACAGGCGATGTGCAAGCAAACGAGCGGAATACCGTATGACCACTCATCTGGCGGGAAAATTAAAACAATATCTATCTATATACCTAGGACTATAACTTTTATTTCCCACCGCAGGTCAGCATCAGCAGTTTCTGCACAACTAAGATTTTGCACAAAGAGCAGCTCATTAGAAGCGAGAGCAACACGGCTGAAAACCATAGCCACTTGTTTCCCTTGCAGAACAAACGCCCTTGAACTTTTTTTTTTGCTGCGTTAAAATATTTGCGTCTTATATTATAGTTTCTTGCAAAATGCGTGGACCAAATATGTGATTTATTATAAATATTATAAAACAGACGGATGGCCTGCGCAGAGCGTGCTTGTCAAATTACTTAATACAGATATTCCGGGACGTTTCAGGTTGACTAGGTTTGGTTTATTTTTAGACTGTGTTGCTCCGTTGCACCTCGGCCCCGATGATGTTGAAAACCGTTGTGGAAAAGTGCAAACAAAATCAGCTGTTGAAGGTGTACCTGCATAGAGGTTTTTGCTTCCGTTTGAACGAGATTTGGAACACTGTTACCACAGATAACAGACATCCAAGCTAGTTTCGCTTCATGTGAAAAACGATTCAACGGTTTTTTAGCATGTCGCAATACGCAGTATGGTGGCGCTTAGAACACTTAGTAGTCAACGATTTAATAAAATTGATAGTTTTACAGCTTTTATCGATATTCTCGCAATAAGAAGGGTTGCGGTTTTTAATGTAGAAATTTCGAGCAGTCGTAATTTGTACACAATCGACAATTTTATTCCTTCCCAGCTTATATTTACGATAAATATGTTTATTTTAATGTTGATTTGAAAAAAAAAACACCCACCTCACAAAATCAGTGTTATATCATTGCAAAAACAGCGACTCTATAATCTGTGATAATGTTCATGCGTCTGGCAGCTTTGACTGTAATCCAGCGCTGCCATCACTAAACTGGTTAGAGTCGCAAGTTGCAGAAAGATGTCGTTAGCATTCCAAACGAGTAAAAGTTTGAAATCTTATACACGATTTCTGGAGTTTTTTGTTCTAGCTTGGATGTCTGTTATCTGTGCTGTTACTGTTTATCGATATGATGACTGGCAACAAGGCCAACTGAGTGTTATGCGCGTTCTACCTCAACGTAAAATTTTAGTGATAAAGGCAGTTTCCCGCGGAATACAAATGAAGTAATTGGTGAAATCGCGAAGTTCCGGTTCCTCTGATATCTAGAAAATTGAAGAAGAGCATCAACGGACCGCTCTGGGCAGGATAGGTATCGGTATATTTTTCCGAAGTGTTTTGTTTTTGAGGAGCACTTGAACCAGCTACAAAACTCATCCCGTTTGCCGTTCGGAACGAATAAGCTGCCATGGAAAACGTGGGCAGATTCGAATCTGTACACTAATAGCGAAGAATTTCTTTAAGAAGACGTTGGTAAGATCGTTCTGAACTGTAACTGTATCATCAAGTAATATTAAATACGAGCCACTAATGTAAATTAGTCTGGAAGTGTGAATACAATGTTATGTCCAATAGATATAATAACGTATTCATGCGGGGCTTAGTGTTTACGAAGACGATCTCGAAATGTACGTGTATTACCAGGCATTCTTGAAATGGGTCGTTGGATGAACACTAGAGCTGTCACCTTTCATCTCCAGGGCTAAAAATATTTGCATCTTTGTATTATGTAAAATATAAAAAAATCAATAAAAAATAAATCAGCTTTGATTAGAAATAGATGCAGATAGATTTTTTCCATAAAAGCACTGCCGGCCAGTGGGAGATGAATTGTAAAAACACACACACACACACACACACACACACACACACACACACACTGTTACTGTTTATCGATATGTAGCGTTCGTATTGAGCTTATGGTAGTAACAGTAGTTTTATGTACGTTGAATTACCGACCACTCGAATTATAGAAAATCATGAAATACTCAGTTTTCTATGCCTCATACTGCTATCAGTTATTACTCATTTGAAAACACTCCGTAAATATAGGTGCTGTGTTGGCTGTAGCTGAAAATTCAAGGACGATCAGTATCTCCCTCTACAGCTGAATCGAAAACTGTCGCTTCTTCTAATAACCGCATTCAACTTCGAACGACTGGAACGCGCTTGTAAGCTTCCATTCCGGAAAAAATGTGATAGCAATGTGTACAACACAACGAAACATTTTCACGTAAAAACATCGTAACACACGCATCGTCAATCATCACGTACAAGTTCAGTTTCATTTGAAACCCGCTATGACTAAAGTTTGCCATTAGATATGAAGTGCAGCTCTGATTCCAGCCGCCTTTCACTTTTGTTGAAGCATGTTTTCCTATCAACAAGCGTTTTGCTAGTGTACTGACCATTCGGTGCAATACCACTATACTATTCGTCAGACGTTGCATCGGATACACTGAACTCGGATAATATGGCGAACGAAGCCATTCGCACACAATAATCGGTGGTAAAAGAGTAAAAATCTAAAAGTTCAACCGATCGTGTGAATCTGTGTCTTATAACCTTGTATATTTAAATTAGTGGGTCCTGTATTTTGATTCATCGTATTTTCCCTACACAGCAGCATTTATTGATACGATTATGTCCACACAAGGGATGATAAGAATGATAAGAAGGTAGTCAGTTCAGATTAAAAAAACTTATTGGTGTATTACTATCGATTCGAAATGTTTCAAGGTTGCTTCTTTACGAGAAGAGTGATCTATGTTCCCTCCTACGTAATGATGGCTCGTGTTGCCGTATTTTTCTTCTTTTGTATGGCTTACTGAAGAGGTGCAAAACCACCACGAACCAGTATAACCAGCGAATTACGTATCAACATTGTTCAATCAACAATCAAATAATTAAATCAAGCATTCATTTGACACGGTTCTCACTGGATTGCTTATCGTGTAAAAAATAGACAATTGAAGAATGGAGTGAACTAGAGACATTTATTTTGTCTGACTATCTTTTGATCATTTTGAAACAGGTTAGAATCGACTACCGTAGAAGAAGTTGACATCCGGATCCGGGTCTTTATTGATTTTTTTCAATTCTTCGAAGAGGTTTGCTCAGTGTAACAATTGTTTGGTTTCTTTTTATGATGTCTCAATGTATTTCTAAAGAGAACTAGTCATTTCAATGAATTTCTACATCTTGATGATAAAGAACGTCATCTTGATTTTTTTAAGCGTCGGAATCAAACAGCAAACAAAAGTTCACATCAATGGATAACGTAATTCTGATTCCCTTACAAAAAAAAATTGAACAGCACAGCCTCCACGACACGAGTTCTGAATAAGAACGGAAATGGTGCTCTAGATGAAACAACGTGCCGTGATTAGTTACGTCACCGCAAAGACGGTAATTTCGGTAATTGGACGAATTGCTCTGTGAGCATCTATGCCATACGCAGGAAAAGATTACTTGCGTTTGCGTATTGGGAATTACACACCAAGCCATTTCCAAGCGATTGCCAAGGGACGTTGAGAGTCGTTTTTTTCCCCTGTGAACAACTGCTCCAGCGGCGAAAAGGAAGGGTTTTCTTCATCGCATCGTAACGAGTAATGAAAAATGGAAACCATCACTGGAGAACGGCATCGACTTTAAATAATGCAGTTCAGCCGAGCACTGCACGAAGATCGACCACAATACGAACAGAGGCATGACAAAATGATTCTACTGCATGAAAGCAGGGACCAAGTTGTCGCTTGTGATGGGAAGAACTTTGAAAAATTGATAGGTTACTTTTTTTTCAAAAAAAGTTTGCATTTTTATTAAAAAAACTAAAAAAACTTATTTGCCCTCCTAATGCATTGTTTAGACTGCTAAGCGTTTTCAAAGTGCATGGCTTTTTTTACGTATTAAATGATTTCAAAAATCAATAATAGTGAAACAAAGATTGAAGAGTTTGGTAGGTAATTTCAGCCTGATGAGTCTAGTTCGTCTACATACATGGTATTCAATGCTCAGCGTGCATCCGATTTGTCATTTTTCAGCGTTGCACTGTATTACGCATATTTGTCGAATTCAAACAATAAACTGCACTGATCCTATAATAACTTTGGGTGGAATTTCTAATGTTTGCCGACATGACATACAGTCCAAGATACCTTATTTCTTGAGCTTTCGTAGTTGCTCCTACGTGCTAGCGAAGTTGCACAAAGAACCACATATAGATGAGTATTTGGGATTAATTTACCTTCGTCGATGTAAAACAATTCATTTGCTTCTTTTGTAAAATTCGATAACGGCGTTGGCTACGTCCTTACTGTTTTCCTGTTTTCGCAGATTTTCCGTCGGTTTAGTTCCGCCACTGTTGTTGTGCGGCTAGGATTAAATCTAGATCAGTTGGGTTGGTTGTGAGTGGATCACGCCACCCCCACAACTAACGACACCTATGTCGGCGTTGAGATTCAAACCCAGGCCATCAGCGAAGTTGGCGAAGATGATACCAAATTCGCTAAACCCTCCGCCACGTCCTTACGGTTGTTTAGAGAAAGACGGAAAAAGTGTTACAATTGTTGTTGCCAGAGACCGAGTTTACTTCTCTATCTCTAACGACTGTGATTAAAAGGAAAGTCTTTTGTGGTGAGTGACGGATTTACTTTTACACTTCCCATCACGCTTAACTCTACTGCTTTCCTTAACCGAGCGCCTCGTTAGGTACTTCTGCCAGGTATCGACAATATGCCTGGGAAGGTGTAATCATCCAACTTTATTCGAGCCTGATTTTTTTTTTAATTTAGCTTGAGATGAGGGTCAATGTGGGGGAGATAGCGGAGAGCCTGAGAATAAATCGATGCGTAATAATGCGTAAAAGTCTCTCTGAAACCGAATGGTCTGATTCTACTAAAACACAAAATCATGATTATTGTTTTGTCAAAGTGTACTCTGTAACCTCGCAAGCTTCCTCACAAAGTGCAAAACACGATATATTTCTTCAAATAAAATAATCTCTAAATAAAAGTGTTATAACACTTCTACACACTTATTTAAGATTCATGTTAGTAAATAATCAACTTATCAGCATAGTTCAGCATAATTTCTGAGCTCGGCCAAGTTAAGTGTTGCAGAAAATAAGTAAGCAACATGAGAATGAGCCAAAAATAGAATTTTCATTGTCATAATCAAATTTTGAAAAAAAAAATACAGAAACAACCAGTAACAGTGAGAGTAAATGTCGAATTCAATGATTTATTCACCAATGAAAAAATGAAAAATTCAGTAAAAAGTGTTAGTGAAAACTAAGAAAACTGTAAGTCGAAATATGCGAGGATTGCGTTTTCAGGTTTCATACAAGATAGTTTCAAGTATTTACTATATTCGTAAAATTTTCATAAAAATGCTGAAACGGAGTGACTGTTGGTTTTTTTTTTTGAAGAAAATCACAAACAAACGAACTTTTATGGTTATGTTTGAGAATATGGCCTTGAACTATATAATACAGTGTACCACCGTGCGAACTCACCCGTCAAGCAGCTGTCTTTGGTTCGATTACGACACATTTTTCTAGTTTATTTGTAAACTACGAAACCAGGGTTTAACTGTGCTGGAAAAATTGCATTAGATTTAAAAAGAGAAAAGCGAGATGGCTTCCATGGGGTTCGGAGGTGTTGAGGTGTCGTACACAAATTACGTAACGTTAGAAATCTAGATTTCAGAACCCCTCCCCCCCTTATGTAACGATAGGTAACGTTCGACATGATTCCCCCCCCCCCCTAAAATTACGTAACGCTGATAGGACTGACCCACCACCAGAATTTTCAATTTCGAGCAAACATTACAGTTACGTAACTGCCTCTACTTCCCCTCCCCCCTCCCTCCTACGTAACGACAAGTAACGGAGACTCAACCCCCTCCCCCCCTTCATGCGTTACGTAATTTGTGTACGACGCCTAAGAGTTCTCCGTTTCTAGCATGGATTCTTCTAGGTTGAAGAATGAAGCTTCCATCCCCGTGCATCATAATCAGTAGTAGTCACCTTTTACCAGGAGTCACCTTTTCTTGCTAAACATGGAGTTCTTTATTTCCCGGCTGATTAGCATGGCATATACGTTTCCGTTCTGGCATCAGTCTTACGTTTCGGTCCTCTTCCCGGTCGGCAGACTACGCTACCGAGCGTCTGATGCTTAGAATGACCAGTTGGACCGCACCACGGCTTATCCCATAAATCTCAGTATTGTTTCGTTGGGACTTCTTACGCTGGAAGTCACGCACAATCAGATTTCGAATCTGTGTTGCGATTTATTTTCCATCCTATTTTCGGAAGCTTCCTCAGCGTCAAAAACACGTCACTAAGCACGAAGAGTAGACTAATCAGCTATGAAAATTATGTTTGTGTCAGATATGAATAACCAGTTCATGGATGAAGAAAACACGGTAAAACAAATGTGAACCAGTAAGTATCGCTAGTATATTAAAAATGCCTATACAAACCATTAGAAACGCTATAAAACGATATGACGAGCTGAAAAATTCAGAGGACCGTTAAGGAAGAGGCAGAAAAAGAACCGCTGAGAACCGGAAAAATATTCGTCACCAGATTAACCTTGCTTCTAGAAGGTCAATTTGAAAAATGGCAAAATCATTAAAAATTGACCTGAAATCTACACGAAATATTCTTCACAAGGATTTAGGATTATGTTGTTACAAATTTCCAAAAAAATCATTACCCAAATGACAGGATGAAAGAAAATCGGCACCGAAAATCGAAGATTCTGTTGAAAGAATTTATCGATGGACGCCATCGCACAATTTTATTCACCGGTGAGAAAATTTTCCCTGTGGAGCAATTTCATATTCACCAGAACAACCGTCAACTTTTGCCTAAAGGCTTTTTTCTAAACGTATGAACGTAGATCGATCACATCATCCAGTTTCGGTGATGGTTTGGGCGGGAATTACGGCTACCGGTAAAACCCCCTTAATATTCATTGAAAAGGGTGTAAAAAGCAATCAATTTGTTTACCTACTTTTCCCGAGATATTCAACTAAAGATGATTGGCCTTCAAACTCTCCTGATTTAAATCCAATGGACTATTCCGTTTGGTCTATTCTTGAATCCAGAGCCTGTACTAAACCTCACAAATCATTGGATCATTAGAAAGCTAGTCTAACCAAAGCCTGGGATGCCATGCCGTGATGTAAATAATACAAACCATGCTAATGTATCTACATTTTGTATAAATATGTTGTTGTTTAATATGGAAAGAATAAAGTTATGACTAAAACATTGAACACGGATAATTTTTCCTCACCCTGTATATGTTTGCTTTGAGGAGTCTTTCGTGCAAAGTGATGGGAAATACGGAGCATGGCTTGGTGACATTCTAGCCAGCAAAGTAGAAGTGGAATAATTTCCAAATTTTCCAGTTGCAATTATTTAGGGAGCATTATCCACCAAAGGAAACACAATTTTGCCATTTATTGACAGGGGCGTAAAAATCAACAAAGTTGACTCTCACAGCACGTCACCAAGGGCTATCTGCTATCCAGTTTCATGCAATTACGAAGTTACCAACAAAATTCAGTGCTGGTGTATAAGGCATTGATTGTTTAGAAGTGGGAAAAGAAAAATTTGCTGTGTTTCATCAGTCTTGGGACGAAATCGCGGGTGCGGCTTGTGATAATTTCGCAAAGCGTCTGTGGGCTGTGATGACACACGAAAGTGAAAGATTTGAGTTGAAATTATTGCACTGTAACTTTACTATTTTGTCATAATGGAAAAAAAACAAAAACAAAATTTTGTACTGTTTCAACTTTAGAGTATAGAGAAAGTGCTAGTGCAGAAAGTGACGCCCTGTACTAACCAAAAATGTTACATCGTTATCATGCAACACTAATTCTTTCTTGTCAGTCTTATCTTAAACACGACCACCGAAGTTATTTTCATCATTGTTTCTTTAAAGCTTTATGAGACTTTTTTCAGGAAGCACAAATTTTCGCGCAAACTACAAATATTGATGCAACTAGACAAACACATAACCAAGTTACAAAGTTACATTTAACCATAAACTAGTTAGATATGTTGAGGGATAGGTTAATGTAAACAAATACCGAGAAAGTTCTTTGCATTTGTACTTCAAGCCATTAATTTCTAAGAACCTCAAATCATGCCTACCGTAGCTGATTCAATCGCTCTAGCATCAAGAAGCATACAATTTTGGTAGTCAAAAGCCGTTTCTATTCATTCAAAACAAACGAATTCAGTGATTTTGTTTCACATTTGACATTCGACATAAACCATACCAAGCTGCATCTGACTGCACACAGATGGAATGCTCATCATCGGCCACAATGGTGCAGCAGCTCTCGCAACGTAAATTCCTTCGTTCCACGGTGTTCTGTTGGTTGTGAAGGAACTTGCTGACTTTAAAACTGGATATTAAAGTTTGAGACCATCGCAGCCAGGCACAGAGCGGGCAGCACGGGAGAAAAAAAGAAAAAATCGTCCAAACTGGTTCCTCTGAACTCTGCACGATTCATACAATGAAACATGAGAAACATACTCGGTCATAAAAATGGTGCCTATGTGTACAATCGGTGCGGATGAAACCTGAAGAAAGGTAATCCGATTATTAAAAGTATTGGTGTTGGGTGTTTGTGTGATCTGGCTTTTAAACCCGTTCTCTTTTTAGCGATTTCTTATGAATGTGGTACCTTGGGACCCTTTCCACTATTCGTGCAAGGCTCTGCTCCCCACTTTGAACAGGGAGGGCTATCTTGCGAACAAGAATTGGGGTTTTGTTTTTCGATCTACGGTAAATCAGCTGATCGATGCAATACTATCGTACAGAAATTTTATACCGTAAACATGTATGTTAACATGTCCGGATATCAAGACTGTAGGAAGAAACCAAATTTGTTCACTTCACTTTGCGTCAGATGTCTTCAATTTGAACAGACAGTATATGGACAAAAAAAAAACCACAGGTTAATAAACTTTCTCAGCGATCGCCACACTTTGGCGTGTACGTCTTCAAGGTGTCCGACCGTATTTCCATCTACACAATCCATCCATCATTACACGCATCGTGTTTTTCACCTACATGAACCACGCAAAAAGCCAGCATTGCCTTCTAGCAATGTTTCTACTTTAACGTCTGCCTGCATTATTGACCAGCACATAGCAAAAACAAATCATGTTTGTGTGTTAGCTAATGTCACCAATGCGTATGTAGCGCACTTTATTTTCCCTCTTTGTTTGTACCCGTAATGTGACGCATAACAAAGGGGAGTTTGCACCTGAGCGATGATGTACCGTATGAAGTGCTGTAATTCACGGGACAGCATTCAAATATGGCCGCTCAATTTAATGCAATCGTGGTTAACGTGAAAACTATATAGAATAATATAGTTTTCGTGCTAATAGTGATGGGAAATATCGCCCAAAACAAACATCAATAGCAATCGATAATTCCGGTGCTTTTATCGATATTATTGATAAGTATCGATAATTTGACAGCTAACGTTTGCGGTAAAAAATTTTTTTTTTCAGATGGTGAGAAAAAAACTATTTCAGATTGTGATGAAAAAAAAAACTATGACAGATAATTGAGTTGGATAAATTTCCCATGGAAGGTTACCATGTTAGCTTCCTCGTAAAAAAGTATTACGTCCTTGCGTGCAGCCTTTTAGCAGTTAATCGGAACATTCGCCAATGCGGACGAAAACATGCGTGTAGCCATGTTTTTAAGCTCTTTCTTCGTTTTTTTTTATTGATTCTTCCTCCGTTTTCGCGACAAAATTGTTGGAAGCAGGTGGGGGACATTGAGCGGATTCGCCGACTTCGGTACCACATCGATATTCAGCCGCTCCATCTCCTCCAACGATCGCTTCGAGTAGTTGGCCGACGTCAAATCTGGCCAGAACACCGTGTCTTCGCGCTTATGGTATTTCTTGATGAACGACGCAACTTCTGTCAGGCACTTCGTACTTTAAATTTCCCCGTTCACGGCCAGCCCGGAGCGAAAGAAGAGCAACTTTGACATCCCTTTCTCGCTGATTGTCAGCCACAGCCGCATCTTCTTGGGGAACTTGGTCTGTGAAATAAACTTTACCTCGGTGCTCACTTCCTTCGTGGGGGAGGTAAAATACAAAGAGCCCTGCTAGTCATTGCTATCCAGGGTAAGATAGGTCTAGTCGTCCAATACCACTGCCACGTCGCGATTCGCCGGGAAAATCGACTTGACCATCTTATTCAACCGCTGTCGCTGCGTCATTGCCTGCAGCTCCAAGACCAGTGGACGGGACTGCCGCTTCCTGCATGTATGTCCATGTTCTCCTGATACTTTTTCACTGTTTTAGAGCATGCACCAACCTCTCGGCCAAGTGCACGCAGCGATTAAGCCACTTTTCCCTCGGTCTTCCTCTTCAGCATCCTTTGAAGCTTCTTGTCGCTCAGGGTCGTTGGCCGTTCGGAACCGGGCTTTCTTTCGATGCTCTGATCGTTGTCCAATAGAGTCAAGATGTTGTAGATGCCAGAACCGGCATACCCGGCGTCCACAAAGTGCCGCACGATGTTCGTTTTCGACGCGGCAGAGTACCGTTCTTTGAACACGCACACTTCTGAACGGAGTAGTTTCACTTTTTTCGCCCTCACAGTTAGAGTTTGACTGATAGAGCTGTCAATTTTTTTTTGCTAACTCATGGGTTACAATGATTGATGATGCATGAGTAGTTTCGTCAGTGCGATTAAAGGTAAACCCATGAAAAATCGGCAATTTTTGTCCATTTTTTTACCGCAAATGTTATTTGACAAATGGATACGTTTGCGTTGCGTTGACGTCAATGTGACAGTAAATGTATGGGCTAACTGTCAAATTGCCGCAAACGCAGCTGCAACGTATCCATTGTGTTAAGGCCTCAAATGACAAATCTTACGACACTGCGAATGAAAATTCAAACAACCGGACGAGTTAAACAGTTTGTTTTGGAAAGTCTTCGGGTTTTACGCCGGGAGTGCTTTCTACGGAGTAGTTTCAATCCGAAGTTCATTTTGAAGGTTGTATAATAAGGGAAATAATTGAAGCAGGCAAAATTCTGTCAATTTTTAAATGGCCAAAACTTCACGAAAAATGAATCAATTCTGACAAAACAGGTTTAATTTTACTGGAAAACTGTCCTAGTTTCCTAACATTTCTTGAAAACTGGACGTGACCAAGGGTCACTGGAAATGTTTCGGATTTCCGGAGTGTGTGCCAAAGTGTACATTTTTGCAACGCGTAGAACTTTTTCTGACATTCTGTTTCACTTAGGTTTATATGTTGTCAATAAATCAAAATTTATTTCGGGTTCATTGGTAGCCAAAGATTGAAAATTCGCCAAGGAATCAACGAGGTATGAATTTATTAAGTATGGGTGTTGACTTTGGCGGTTTTTTCCCTGTTGGGTACTAATTTTCTTTGAGCTTGCAGCACTCTAGCAGAATTCAATCGAACATTGTGAGTGTGTAAGTCTTATTAAACCAAGGAACCATTCAAATATTACATAACGCGGAATTTGGCAATTTTCAATACCCACCCACCCCCATGTAACGCAATTTTACATGTTTGCCACATGCAATATAACGCTCCGCTGAATACCCCCCCACCTTCTAGAGCGTTATGTATTATTTGAATGATCCCCAAGCTACTTTGCAAACTTGCGTTTGAAAATTTATCTGGATTAACATTTGAAAAGGTCAGATTATTTTCACGCGGATTTTCTCTAAAAGGTTATTTATGCAGATTTTAAAATTAACGTGGTTTTCTACGCGAATTTTTGAATTAAAGCGGTTTTTCAAGCGGATTTCTGAATTAACATGGTTTTTTCACGAGGCATGAATCCCCCGCACAAGAAAACCTAACTGTATTTGAACCTTTTTCTTATGAATCAATATATCTTAGTAAAAATTATCTGAACTTTCCTCAAAAAATATAAAAAAAATGAATTTAAGATCCTACTCTGAAAAAAATATAATTTTAAAAACAAAAAATGATTTTAGAAATTATCGGTGATCTCTGATTTTTTTTAAAATGAAAAATTTTAGATAGACAGTTTAGTTGCCTAAAACGTTCTATGCGTTGCAAAAATCACACTCTTGAAATCCGAAACATTTTAGGTGTAGGTTGGTCACACCAAGTACCCAAGTAATACTAATATAATACTGTTTTCCAGTTCAATGAAACCGGTTATCAAAATTGATTCATTTTTCGTAAAGTTCTGGTCATTTAAAATTCGAGAGAATTTAATTTATCTCAATTATTTTGTCTACCCCTTGTATAAATCAGGATACTTTCTTGGCGCAACAATTTCGTTGATTTGGATTTTTTTTGGAACTAAAAATTGTTTGTTGGGTAACAGATACTTTAAACTTAAACAGTTCCAAGTTAAACTAAACAATTAGCAGAGAATTACCAATCGACTGCCGCTATGCATGTCTATCATATTATGAGAGTTGGCAAGCCAAAGAAAATGCATTTCATTACAATTTCGTATCATTGCTTTCTATGAGATGGTGCAAAAAGTTTGGATTTTTTTTAAAGTTCTCCAGTACTAAGCTGTCGAATTCATCTGTTCTTAGGAAACTAAAAACTATAAACACCTTTTTAGTTACCATTATTTCTCAGAAACTCAGTGACACCCGGGGCGAACCTTTACACCACCCCCAACAATGCTAAATCTTGTCGAATAGCAGCAGCCAACAAATACCTAGCGGCAAACGTAACTCCTGGGGTAGAGTAGGTGAGGTCTTCTTCTTTTGGGTCTCCTCCAGTAACCAGCCGCACTGACTTGGGCTCACCCTTATAATATCGATAATTATCGTTGACGTCAGAAAATTAACGATAATATCGAAGTCCAGCATTTATCGATATTATCGATAAGTATCGATAAGTTTCCCATCACTAGTGCTAACCATGATTGATGTTGAGAATAAATTCAATTGCAAATTTATTTGGTTTTACTTAAGATGTTTCTCTTTGAAATATTACCCAAGGTTAGAGAAATATTATCTAGCTTAATCGGTACTTCCCCAGTCATGTTCCAAAAATAAGTGCAACGCTTTGCTACGCCTTACTTTTTGCGTAGCAAAATACAAACATTGTGCTTGAGTCGCTAAAATGTGATAACGACGTCAGCATAAGCTGGAATAATTCCTTCTATAGGTTATACATGCAGTTAGATGATAATACCCGCTTTCTGTACGTGTTTCGATTATGGCCCAAAAAAAATGAGATTGAACACTTGTTTGAAAAACTGGTTGCGACAACAGAACGACGCAAATGCTCAAGTTGCTGATGACGCCGTAACCACATTTATCTGTCCAAAATGTCAATAAACACTGCCGCTTCGATAGTGATACTCATGATTTACTAATATTTTTATATTATAATTGAAAGCAGGAGAATAACAGGAGTTTCAAGATATTTCTGTTAATGGAAAGTTAATAGTACCTTCAAGTACCTATAAAAACAATCCTTTTTAATTGTTTGAACTACATCGATTGATAACGAATTGATAATATCGATGATAACGAAATGCCACGTTCGCCCTTGTACGTTACTTTGAAAACTCTGTTATCACCGAGCCACATATCACCAAGTGATAAGATTGGAAACATTAAAAAGGTTTCCCCACGAACTGTAAACAATGATATCGTATAACAGTACATCTACCAATAAAACAAATTGTTTAAAGAAACTAAGTAGTTACTAAAAGAGTACTCTTGGAACCTGACCTTCGTGCTTATTGGGCACAGCCACCCACTACAAAAATGTAGGTATAATTTCGATAAATATAAAATTTAATTAAACGTCTCAACAAGCTTAATGCGCCTGCTAGTGTCATACGTAAACAAATATATAGGAGAAAATAACAACAGGGATACTGACAGTACGAGAAGCTTCAGTTATCCCCTTCCAACGTACAATACAGCAGATCGTTACGTGGAGATTACAATATAAATGTATAATTGATAGGTAAATCAATATTGTTGACACAGCTGATTACAATGACACAAAAATAGAAACTATTATAAACACACCCCAAAGAAAGGCTTGTGAAAGTGATAACATGTTTATTTCTATTTTTATTAGCTCTGCTCAAGTCATCGAAGATAATAAATATAAAAGAAGTCAAAACTTAGTCTTGCAAATTAGGCGTTGTATAAAGGGTGTTTCACTTCAAATCTGCACACACTGATATTGCATTAACTTTTGATAAATTGGGTAAAATTAAATGATATTTTGCGTACAAATAGTTTGATATGTATTTTTGAAATGCTATTATTCGATTTATCAGGTGCGCTAGTTTTAAAAATGTCGTCGAAAGAGCACTTCGCGATAAAGTTTTGCACGAGTACTTCAGCATCTGTTGCACCGCCATCAGGAAAAAGCTAGGAATCGCGAATTCTGCGGTGCCCGGTATAATAAAACGTTTCAGAGAACGTCTGACTGTGGATCGGAAGCCTACATCTGGACGAAAAACACTCAACTTGACGAAAACGATCACAAACGGGTGGTTACTGTCTTCAAACGCAAACCAAACGCCTGGGTCCGAGATGTGGCGAAAAAGTTGCACTTTAATGAGTCTTTCGTGGAGAAGACCAAAACATGAGCCGGACTACATTCGTTTAAGGTCCAGATGTCCTCAAACCAAGAAGAAAAGCAAAATACGACCGCGAAAAATCGTGCGCGGAAGCTGTATGATCAAAAGTTGACCAAGCCACACTGTTGCCTGATGGATGATGAGACGTATATCAAGGCAGACTTTAAGCAGATTCCTGGAAACCTGTACGTGACGGCCAAGGATAAGTTTGATGTTCTTGAGGAGCTCAGGATTAGAAAGAAACTTCTTTCTAATTTGGCAAGCTTTCTGCACGTGCGGAAAGCGGAGCACTCCGTTCGTCATCGGTAGCACTATGAATGGTCAAGTGTATGTGAAAGAGTGCCTCCAGAAGCGACTCCTTCCTTTCCTCAAGGCTCATGATGGTCCGACGCTTTTGGCTGGATTTGGCATCCTGCCACTACTCCAAGGAGGTGGTAGCGTGGTACAAGGCGAGCGGAGTCGATTTTGTGCCGAAAGAGCTAAACCCCTTAAACACTCTGAAACTGCGCCCGATCGAGAAGTACTGGGCAATTATGAAGGGACACCTTCTAAAACGACCTAAAGTTGTGAAGAATGTCGAAGGAATGAAGAGGCATGGGTTAATACACTGATTCTGTAGTCGTGCAGAATCTTTTGGTTGGGGTTAAAGCTAAGGTTCGAGCATTCGGTTAAACAGGTGAAATAAAATAAATGAAGGATACCAGAACAAGCTCCTATTGATTTTTTATATTCTCTGAAGATTTTGTGGCAATTGGATAAAAACGCGAGTTTCGAGATCGAATTTTATCTGTGCAGATTTTAAGTGGAAACACCCTTCACTGCCATAAATGTTAAAGTTCAATCAAAAAGAGTTAGTTTGCAGTTCAGAACAATGAAACAACATTCAATTTATATACAGTTAGGGTGGTGAAAAATTTATATACAGTCAGGGATGACCCCAAAAGTATTCATTAATTTTATTTTTCGGATTTGTGTGTTTTTGTTTCTATGTTTTTGCTAGAATAACTTTTTTGCCCACAGAACTTACTTTGGTTTGTTTAGAAAAGTTTAAGGCATTTATACATTTCTATCGAAATTACTCAAAAATAACCTTTTGTTTTTCAAATATTTTTTTTTCCAGTTTGTTAATTTCAAATTTGATTTTGTTAGTATTTTTCTATAAAAGATCCGATACTTTTCCAAAAGTCATTCTTCAAAAAGGCAGGCTCTGTCGTCTTCTACACAGATGGCTCAAAAAATAAACAATTCAACCGGAGCAGGTGTAAATAGTTTAGAAATAAGTATTTCGATACCGATGGGTCGTCAACCTACAGTGTTCCAGATCGAAATATTTGCAATGTATGAATGTGCCCAAGCCTTTTTGATTAGGAAATATAGGATAGCCAAGCAACAGAAAGCCTTCACATGTACCTTCAAGCTAGTATGGGAGTACATCCTTTCACTGAGACAATTGGCAGAGAGGAACCAAGTCGCGTTATACTGGGTTTCTGGTCAGTGCGGAGTGGAAGGTAATGAATAAGCCGATACGTTAACCAGACAGGGGTGATGTACCGATTTTATAGGCCCGTTTGTTCTGTGGGTTGTCATCAAGCGCCCTTAAAGCAGAATTGGAAACCTGGGAACATCGGACAATACAAGAGAACTGGATATGCTCAGTAGGGCTACGCCAGTCGAAGAGCAAACAAAAACGAACTATGGACAATTACAGGACATTGTCCGAGTAAGCATCACTTGAATACTCTGCCAATGTAGTACACTAATACAGCGCAGAATAAGAGCTTTTGGAGAAGAAACTATGAAGCCGTTCGAGGTATGGTCTGCAAATCTCAATGAGGTGACACATTTCATACGAAATTCAGTGTCGAAATGCAAGAAATGGTACAACATGACAACTACGATCACTTCCATCAACAGTGATGTCTGCCACGAGTACCTAGACTAAAGAATATGTATACCGAAAAGATCAAAATAATGGTGGCAGTGGTCCAAACCTTACAAAAAAAGTCATCCTTCGACAACTTTTCTCATTTTCTTATCATTGCCCTCTTTAAATGATAGTTCAGATAAATTTTCCAAAAATAATATGCAAATATTTAGGGTTGTAAGGCCTACATACCCACAAAATTTTGTTGAATTCTGAGAGGGTTCTGCCACCATCCAGATGACTAGTTGGCGTGAAATCCTATAAACGTAATATTTGTTTAAGAATGGAAATTTTTGGCCCTTTGAGCAATATTTGAATTTACAGGCTTGTAACTCTTGTTAACGTCACCCAGATGATCCAAAACAATACAGCCGCAAGCCGTCGGAAGGGCCGGCCACTTCGGGGAATTAGTACATTCGGGAGTAAATGTTTTGAAAAATGGTATTCGGCGAATCGGTACATTCGGGGTAACATCTTTCGGAAAAACAGTTTTTGGGATAACGGTTTTCAGGGAAATGTTATACGATCTGAAAATAAGCTTTGAAATCCCATTGAAAAAAGTATTCGATCGGCAATGAAACTTAACAGTAGATAAAACATATCAGTCTCTTAGGCTTAAAAATAAAATAGTTCTAGCGCTAATAGCCGTTTACAAAAAAGAAACGCTTCTCGGTTGAAATATTTTCCTTGATTATTTCAGCCAGTTTCCTTGATATTGCCAGATTTCCCAGAAGATAAAAAAATTTCTTTGTCATAGCCCGATGTTTCAGATTTGACCAGGTTATCGCCACTCTGAACAGTGAACCATTAATAAAAACAATAATTAACAATTTTTTGTTAAGCAGAAAAATAATTATATTTTTTTAAACATGCGTCGAAAACGCGTTCTAACCTAACCTAACCTGATCATGAGACATATCTCTATGCATAGTTTTTGAACGAAACATATATTGAATACGTTGATCTGTTTATGTGTAATATGTTTTTTTCACTATAGGTATGAATTTATCACTGTGATTTTGCTCCGATGTTTACTGTATGCCGAACTTCTACTACACTGGTCGGCAAAAGCGAAAAAAGAGTTACCCTAGAGCTCAAACAAGTTGCCCTAAAAGAGATTACAGCTTTTCAACCATTCCTGTGAATGTTGGTACCTCCTGTAAATGCCGAAATGCGTCAAAAGGCTACAGAGTAATTGCTCGCCGGATTCGTCGCTTCTACGTTTGCTTACGAGAAAACTCTAGGGGATCTCGTAACCTCAAGGTTACAGTCCGCCTTGACAAGCAAATGGTCATTAGTACGAATCTTAGTAGAATCAGATTGTTCGGTGTCAGAGGGATTGTTATGCATGGGTTTATTCTCAGGCTCCTTCCCATCCCCTTACTTAACCCTTTCATCACGCTAAATTCCAGAAAAAATAATCGAACAGAGTTGTAATTGTCGATACTCTGCAGAGTAACTAAACGAGGCTCGACAAGGAAGAGCAGTAGAGTCTATTAAAACAAGCGTGTAGAGGGAAAGGTAAAAGTATAAAAATCCGCCACTCACCACGATGATAAAAAGTACCTTCCTTTCCCGTTATAGTTATTAGAGATGCAGAGGTAAACTCGGTCTCTTGCAACAACGGTTGTAACACTTTCTTCTTTCCTTCTCTAATGACCGTAAGGACGTGGCCGCCGCCATAATCTTCCATTTTTTCCAGTTTGAGCTCTAGGGCAAAGCCTGTGTATACCAGTGTTTCTAGCAATACCACTATTGCAGGTACAGTGACCGGCACAAAAAAATATAATTTTTTTTAAACCCACTCGCTCTTTTTTTTAACTTACTATGGTTTAAATTTATGGAACAGAAAAGTTTACCTCCAAACTTAATTTTTCTTTAGACATATCACTGATTTTTATTCAAAAATATTTAAAAAACATATGTTCACTTTTGTGTTTGTTTTTAAAGTATGACAAAAAAAATCCAATTCATTTTTTTAAACAAAACAATAGTTCAAACGAATCAAAACAAACTACTAGTAGTTAATATGACCTCTTTTGGCCTCAATCACCAATTGAAGACGCTTTGTCATGCTTTCAACGAGGTTCCAGAGATGCTGTGGGTCCAAATCGTCCCAAGCCTTTTTTAGGGCTGCAAGATATGTTTTTTGTTTGTTACCCCTGTTTTATCCACCTTGTTGTCGAGTATGGCCCAGAGATTTTCAATTGGATTCAAATCGGAGCTGTGGGGTGGCCATTCTATTGATTTGATTCGGGTTGACCGGAAGAATGCACGTGTTTCCTTCGTTGTGTGTTTTGGGTCGTTGTCTTGCTGAAATGTATAACTTTTCTCCAGTCCCATTTTAAGCATCGACTCCTCCAAATTCTCACACAAAACGTCGATGTACACTTCTGCCGTCATTATACCTTTGCTTTCGCACAAATTTTCTACACCAAACCACGAGAAACAGCCCCAAACCACAATGTTCCCACCGCCGTGCTTCATTGTTGGCTGAAGATGTCTATCCTGGAGCCCCTCATCGCTTTTCCGCCAAAATCTTAGTCGCCGTTTCTTATTAAAGAGCTCAAATTTTGACTCATCTGACCAGATGACATGCTTACAGAACTCCACGGGCTTGTTGATGTGGTTTTTGGCAAAGAGGAGGCGTTTATTTTTGTTCACTTTGCTAAGCATCGGTCTCTTTTAGCAAAATAGCTCTTTAAATCCTTTTCTGCTATGCGTCGTCGAATGGTACGGTCAGAGATCGTCAAATCCAACCGTTCCTTAATGGCTCGCACGGTTGTGCGTGGATCTTTCTTGATCTGCCGAATGATTAAGTCATCGGTTCGCGCACTGCTTTTGCGTTTTGCCCCTCTTCCCGGTCAATCAGCAACACTACCGAGCTCTTTATGTTTCCCTATGATCTTTTGCACTACTCCACGGCTCACTCCAAATATTTCCGCTATTTTCCGTTGAGATTCGCCACGCTTAGCATCTCGCACAATAAGGTTTCGGACCTGCATGAAAATTTTTCCTCCTGTCATTTCTCACACTTTATAATCAGCTCTAATCAACACTTGAAGTTGTCTTACGCGCTCTACTTTAAATGTTTTCGATAAACAAAAACATTGAATTGTCAACTCCGGGGGGTTAACCAACGTGAAATACGCGGAAAAAAATATTATTGTGGTGGATCTTTTTTTCTGTCATACTTAAAAAACTAGCCAATAAGTAAACACATTATTCAAATGTTTTTTAAATGAAAATCAATAATATTTCTCCAGCAAAATAAAGTTAGGCGATCAACTGTTATGTTCCAAAAATTGAAATAAAAGTGTGTTAGAAAAACACAAGTTTTTTTCGAAAAAAATTTTCCTACTGGGGGTGGATCTTTTTTTGTGCCGGTCACTGTAAGTGATTGATATACTTATTATTCAGCCGTGCTTGTGTGTATGTGTTTTTAACCTTCCTAACTGCTCTACTACACCATTGTTCCACCTGCCAAATTTATCCAATTATGATTCCCTAAAGAAGTTTCAATTATGTATTCTTCTAGTTAGTTTTGGTATAAGAAATCACGGTATTATAAAGTTTACGTGAAGTAAGGGTAAGTAGAGAGTAGAGAGAATAAAACCATATTTAAAGAGACATTTTGACATCGAATAACCCACGATCATTCACTTGTCAAAGCGGACCATGCAGCTCTCTCATGTATGTATAAAACATGTTCCTATGAATAATAATAGTTCAATGGTTCAATAATATAAATTCAACATTGAATTATCCAAGATTATAGTCAAAACACATACTTTTAACATATATGCACAAACAGTTTCAACTTTGTGTTTATGTATCACAGATTTCAAAAAGATTATTAACTAGTTAATAGTATTTTCCAATAATTACTGAGAGCGTAATAGCGAAATGGCCTAATCTAAAATTGCATTTTTGAAGTTAGAGTATAACATTTGTAACACATAACGTGGTCCAAGTTTTACAAATAAAACACATATGGCGAGATGGGCCGAAATCGGCCTTAGCCTCAGCCTGACAGTTGTGGCTTACTGCGGGCAAAAACAAAGAAAAAAACACATAGTGTATTGTTTTGAGAGATTATTTGAACACTCTGCAGTAAATTGTGTGTTTTGTATATAAATCACTATCCAATAAGCCAGAATAACTAATAATTAATATCGTAAATTGACTTGTGCATGTAATCGTATATCAGGGTAATATATATGATTCATGCTATGCTATTGAAGTTTACTCTTATATTTAACACAGTACCCGGTATAGATGACTGTGACTCACTGTTATACATTCGCCTCCTTTTTTGACAAAAAAAAAAGAATATTTTAACCTAAGCTACTGCATTGCACAAACTATTGTAAAGCGTCTTCGAAGTGTCCAGAAATCAATTCACATAACGAAGTTTCGAATTCGATAACACGCCAAATCCCCATTTATAACCCCACTGCAAACCTAACAAGGCATCGCTTGTTTATTGACTCAAATGTGCGAAAAATAAAACAGTTATCACTTTCGCACATGTACATTGACAAACCTGAACACACACACCCGAGCGCAAGTTATGCCATCAGCTGCGCGGAGGTTGAACGTTTCACGGGAAAGAAAATTGACAGATTTCAACAGCGGTTGTACTGCTCATTTTTTCGCGACTGCTTGTTCTTCTCCTTCTTCCGCTTAGTTGTTATACACACATCACAATGGAAAAAAAAGTGAGAAAACCTCCATCAATGGTAGTCTGTGGTTTAGGCCGTTCGAAAAGCCAATCTTCTCTTGTTAATCTACACCTGTGTTTCGTTGTTCACTAGTAAACTTAGCATTTTTTTTTTCAGATAAATAGGATGCAATTTCTATTTTCCGATTTTGTATGAACTGAGGCTTTCTGGTTTATCGCCTAATTTTGGTTAAAACCCAATTGAAATGGAACCACTGTAGAAATTTGAGATTGGCACTCTTTTACGCAACACTCGAATTCAATATTTTAGGTTCATCTCATACATTAGGTTCATAAAACTGTAATTGTAATCAAAAATCATATACGTTTGCTTGAAGGGTTTACCTAAAGATTAAAATTTTCCACTAAGCAACCAATTTTACACTGAGACGAAAAACGATCGTAAATCGCTATGCATACCGACTATACTCGAAAGCTCCCAAAGACTGAACATTTTTACGTGAATCAATTCATGCAACCGTACACCGAACTAGCGTTGCCAGTTAGTTTGGCAGCAGCCGTTATGAACGTTTTAGTTGAGGAATAGCTGCATTCTGAACAAACCGATTGATATTTCTAATTTGTGCTTTTCTATCCAAAAATGAGATAAAAAAATAGAATTAAACAATAATAGTAAATTAATCGAGATAGAAATTCGATAATGTATGTAAGGATATAATTTATGTGCAAGTGGTATAGTACACACTAGTGCATATTTTTTTTGTGAATATAAAACTTATCAAAACTAACCTACAGTAAAAGTATAACAAAATACTAACTCTCTTATAAACAAGTTTAGAGTAACCTTTATTTGTTAGAATACAATTTAACATTTGGCAACTGCACACAGCCCGACAATAGTGTAGCACTTGGCTACCACCAACACTAGCGTTACCATAACGCGACTGTCTCGCTCTGCGGTCGATTATTGTCATTTGTACAGGGCGACGATTGTTGTAATCATATCCGTACTGGGTGGTGGTGATGTACTCACACCTTGATTAGACTACACCGATTTCAATTCTGCCAGCAGTGCATCGGTATTTGTGTGTGTGATTGTACGTAGCATAAACGGGAGTAGAGAAAAAGTGGCAAAAGCACCAGTCGGTTCATTCAATCAAGTGTGAACTTGATTCAATGAAATACGCCAGATACAGTATAAATACGCAGTGAAAGAAAACGGGAGAAACATTAGACCGTTGCAACAAGTTGCGAGAGAAGAAAAACATGCAATGTTTTCTAACGTTAGTTAACTTTTAGCAAAAAAAAATGTTCTAAAGAGATGAATAATTATCATTTTATCTATATGACAGTTCGTATCCAATAAGGAGTTATGAACATATGCAAGATTGAAATATATCGAAATATTTTCTGGTTGCATGTTGAATAAAAACCTTTGAGAATATGTCTTATAAAATTTCTTAAGGACTCAATATCTGAGAACAAAACTATGGCAATTTATTTACCACTTGCTGTTTCATAGAAGCGGCAAAAAATATTAATTTAGAAGCTACAGTTTTGATATTTTCCCTTAAATTTGCTAGCTGGCCGCGTTTTAACTGGGCTCTCGCTAATTAGGACAATTTTCAGTCAAAAAAACAATTGACGTTAGAAATCGAAATGAACGGGGGGCATGTGAATAAGGAAATTGAAGGAAGATGCCGCTCCTTCATGGGTTCACGGTTAACCTTTCAATTTGGTCTTTTAGTTTGGGGATCCAGTAACAACATGAACAGTAACAACACCAATCGAACTTTGTGTACGGAAATCTTTCATGAAATTGTCGCGAAACAACGTTAGCTCGCTATTTATCAAAATCCCCCTCGAAGTTTGTTAACGTTTTAATTGACATCCCAATTAGCGTTAATTTAAGCGTTAAGTTAATTTCGATAACTGAGAAAAAGGGAACTACTTTTCGGGCAGTTAGCGAACAGTTTGAACTTTTGTAATATATCCTTGTTTACTATACGTGTCCTCTTGTAAATACGCAATAAGTGATCAGACACCTGCACCAACACGCTCCATGTAAACTAAGATATGACTTTTGGAACCAATCACCTTTCCGGGATTCAAAGACCAAATCTCTATAAGCTGTAAATAGCCACTGTCATCAAACCTTGATTTACGTTCAAATAATGCACCACAGCTCCACCATAGATGTTTCGATGTCTCGCCTTCCGTATAACAAAAGCGACATTTATCATCCTGAACCCGGCCAGCATTTTTTTAATAAAATCCTCTCGGACAGTGCCCCGTTACTAGGCCTACGTAAGTACCGTATTACTGGGGTGACTTTGATCACTTTTTTGATTGTATCTCAAATATTTTTAGAATATACTGAAAACAATATTCTTTGATATTTTTAAAATAAGTACTGGCATGCACTGAGAAAGATTCAGTCACTACTTCAAAAGTTTAGCAACAATTTTGCTGTTTTTAAATATGCTCTAAAAATTTTATACCAATCATCATTCCGGGGTGACTTTGATCACTTCATTGTTTTGATGAATTTGAAGTAACACTTTGCTACTTTCACTAAATCGAACAGCCTAAAACGACTTAAAAGAGTTTTTAAATACGGAAAGCATTTTGGGGGCCATTCACATTCTACGTGAACAGTTCATAATGGCGAATGTCCAAGTTTCATACAAAATTTTTAGAATATATATGAATGATTATCTACTGAGAGGGAAGGTATTCTAAAATCATCAAAAACTAGTCCACGAGGAATATGACTTATGCAATTGTCCAAATTTGCATGTTACTTCACGTCTTGGGTTTTTATTAAGAAGAAATATGTAATACGCTGTGGAGAATATTGGGACTCAACATTGCCTTCGAGGAAAAACTTGCAAAAATAACAATAAAATGTATTGTTATAACATTTGTTCATCTTATGAACTAATCTGGGAACAAAATAAGAAAACTTTACGTATTGCAACTTGTTGTTTTGAACCTGCTTGGACAGATTGTTTGTATGCAACAAAAATCGCTAAAAATACACTTTATTTTCAATTGATATTTAGCATGAAAAACACTTTTTAAATAGCAGGAAATGCATGAATAGTAGCAACGTTAACATATATCCACACAATCAGTGAAGGTTACGACAAATCCCAAGCACTACGAGCGCTTTTTTACAACATTTTCAAAAAAGAGGTACAGTGATCAAAGTCACCCCGGTGATCAAAGTCACCCCAGTTTACGGTACAAAGAGTCCTTTTGGAATGACTTTCATTTGTTGTTTAGTGACTCAGATTGGGCATACTTTTTGACATCTGACAAATTGGACATCACCTTTCGTTTTTCCCAACGTTTCAGTTCCATTTTTACTGCAGTTCGATGAACCGCAAAAAAGTTCTGGGGCAATAATCTGTGGTTAGATCCTTGTTTTGCAAGCTCATCTGCCGTTTCATTCCACAATGTGTTGGCCAAAACACCACGAATGACCACGGGGGGGTACGGGGGGTATAAAAAGTGATCAAAATATGACCACGTGGTTTAGGAACGGCCCGCAGTTTATATCTTGCTGGAATGAGCAACATACAGATCAGAAGAAAGCTTTCGCATCTGAATTTGAACAGATTATAGGACCGTCAAACGATTCGAGGAAACTGGAAATGTTGTATCAAAGCAGAAAACGGGTAAAAAACGGAGTGTGCGAATGTGCGGTGACCAAAGCGGTTAAAGAACGTATCTGGCGAAATCCAGCCCGATCGGCAAGAGAAATGACTTGTGGAATGAACATGACACATAATCAAAAATGACGTTGGATACGGAGCTTTCAAGAAACAAAAGATTCACGGATTATCTCGCAGAAAGATTACCAACAGAGTTGGCAGATCTGCTACTTAAAACGCACACTGCTCACAACATATTTTTTTTTTTTTTAAATATAAAAGTTGCTCACTGATGATCGTGTGTTGCATGTTTTCGTGATACAGGTCGGACTCGATTATCCGGAACATCAAAAAATTTTCATTTCGGATAATCGAATCACAGAAAAAACATTCAAATTTGCTATTAACGAACATAAAATAAATATTTCCTTTATCTATTTTACTTGTATGATGCAGTGGCGTAACAGGAAATTATTTTTGAGGCGAAAAGGGGTAAAATCTTGAGAAGCAAAACAAATAAATTTGACATTGATTATTTTCACTCAATTCGAACATGTCCCAAACATGCTGGAAGTGACATAAATGGTCACAAATATGCCAGGAGAGATGGAATAAAAATGAAAACGAATATCAAAAAAAAAAATTTTTTCGGATAATCGAGTCCGGCTTGTATTCCATAAAAGATAACAGAGGAGTGAATCGATTCCAGAATGCTTCAGTTGTGAAGATTTGGGGAGCAATATACAACAGAAAAAAATTACCCCTGCTATTCATCAACATGGGTGTTAAAATTAATGATGAATACGATCTACAACACGTCATTAATGACCATTCGCTGCTTTATGCCAAGGAATTATTTGGAGAAGAAAGTTTCTGCTTTCAATAAGACTCAGCGCCAGCGCATAAGACATTGGTTGTTCAGAAGTGATGCAACGAAAATTCACCTTCATTTATCAGCACCCCTAAATGACCCGCATCCTCTTCGACTTGAATATCCATTGGACTTCAGAATTTGGGGGTACATGCTAGGAAAGCTGAGTGAAGTAAAACACGACACTTTTAAGAACCGTTTAGTGAAAATCTAGGATGAATAGCGATCAAAGTCGTGCGTGCGGCTTGTGATAATTTTGAGAAGCGTTTGCGGGTCAGGATCAAATGCAAAGGCGAGAGATTTGAATTGAAGTGATTCAACTGTAACTTCAATATTTTTCCATGATAATAAAAAATACCCAGAGAAGAAATATTCAACTGTTTAAGTTTTAATGGCATGAAAAAGGTGTATCACTTTCACCGTGACACCCTGTAAAATAGTGATTTGCGATTATTTTACTTTGCTCGAGATTAAACAGTTACTGGAACAGTTACTGAAGTATCGCAAAATATTTGCAACTGGCAGTTTAGTGAAACTCTCAAAAGATCAGGGAATTAAATTTGAATTATTACGTCCTTCAAATAAGCAATCGAGCACTTCTTTTTTTATATTCAAATATGCCATCTACCTTTTTCTTTGAAAACTGGTCAATTATACTTAATTCATTTTTTTTACAATTCAAATTGAATTTATCAAAAAAAAAAAACTTCGTGAGATTTTCATTAAAACTCACTTTCGGGAGGTGAAATGTGCTGCAATCAATACCAAGACGTACAAACATTATCAACGGTGGAAACTGATACAGTCAAACCTGTTTTTGTGCAAAATCTATTTTGTGCGACTTTTTTTATGCGATTACTTTTTTGTGCGATTTTTCTTGTGCGGTATATAAAAAAGGATCACTTCCGACATTTTCAGCCATTTTTTCTTGGAATGAATTCCAACGCATTACAAGGGGTGTGGCGTCCAAAAATTACTATTTGAGCCAGTTTTACGTAGAAAAAGTCACGAATTGCTTGCCTACGAAGGAAAGCGGTTGAAAGTATTAGTATGTTTAAAAAAGTTTCGTTTATCAATCCGATGTTTTAAAATTGTTCTCATAGCTATTTTTAATCAGAATCAACAACTTTCGACTTATATTTAACTGAGATTTTTTTCTATGCAGTCCCTATCCACCGCATAAAAAGGGTTTTTTTGTCAATAATGCTGTGAAAAAATATTGTTTTGTAGCTGCACGTGAAGTTTCAAATGATTTTTTTTTATGCGATTTATTTTGTGCGGTCCCTATCCCTCGCATAAAAACAGGTTTGACTGTACATTATTCAATTTTTCGCCAATAAAAGTTTATAACAAAATAGTTTAATATTTGCTTCATGATGCTTCAAATACTATTTTTTCTGTTGTTGGGGGAATAATTAAATACTATAGTAGAACAAAAGAATCTTTGGAAACCATCGCAGAAGATGGATCAATAAAATTTGAATCAGCTGTTTCAATTAGTATTCCATGTTTTGTATTATAACAAATTTTTAATACTTACATGCTCCAAAAGATAATGACAAGTATTATATTTAAATGGTCAAACCTAAAAGATGTTTACTGATTATTGAATATTGCACTACAAGCTGTCACTGAAGAAAACTTGTATTTCTGTCCGGATCAGTAGTTGTGCAAACAGCTCCGGAGTCCGTTTTCTTTTTCCTTCCGTTATGTTTTCGCCCATACCAACTGATAGACGGACTGACGGGATTGCGGCCAAGCTGTGTTGGTGTCGTTGACGACGAAAAATAAATTTCTGCAAACACTGAACTGCTGCTTTGCTGGCTGGCAAAAGGGGTTTTCAGCTGCAACCAGTGGAGGAACAAGCCGTTCTCGCACACAACACAAAGTGTTGCAAGGGTGGAGAACGAGACACAGCAAGCGAAGGGAATGCAGAAAAAGAAATCTCCCCTTTTTTCTTCTCGAAAGAACTAAAAACCTTTTTTGGGCAAAACAGCACTTTCATCTACGCAAGTCACCAGAAACTTCACTTTATCCTGTTGGAGAATAATATAACACACTCGAATTCACTGGTTTTATTACCTGATACGCAAAATAGCAAGCAAAAATCAAAGATTTCTAGTCAGCAAAATCGAACCAACTTCGAATCGAATCGCTAGGAAAAAATACAGTAATGAGCCGAGCTGAACGAAAGGAACGATACGGTTTCTGCGATGGTGCGAGCGAGATGCAACATGAATACACGTACGTAGCGGAAGCAAAACTCAACGCCCAAAACGTACAAAATGGCTGCGAATGCTGATTTATCTACTGTCAGTGGTGGGCAACGATAACTTGTCAATTTTCAAAGTAACTGAGATAAGGTGAATAGTTATCGAGATTATCGGTGGCCCTGTCTTATTTGGGCCCATTTAAATATAACGTAATGCAGAAGGGTGTGGTGGGTAGTTTTTTTGTTGTTGGTTGATAACACATAACTTAAATATCACCTGTCGTTAAAAATAATATTTCTTATTTTTTTCATGAAAATCAAAATTTGTATGCAGTGGTTGTTTATAGGTGGTATAGTAGTAGCACAGACTAACTGACATAAAACATTGAACGAATGTTCAATAAAACTATCACTCGGGTGTTTCCAGTACCCCAGTACTTTATGTTAGTAATTTTAGCACTATCTGCTGCCGTGCTCGCGCTGTGTCTTGTATTTCGTAATTAGCGCTAGCGTACGTCCATGTATTTATTACGATGATAAAGAAGAACATTTTTTTTTTATTCTAGAGCTAGGTTTTTACCGAGCCGTTGTCATCCCTATACCGAGTAACAGTGAATGACAATGAACTCGTGTCATGGGCTCAAATTAGTTTGTGCCCGCTGTCAGCAGTAACATAAAGATGTATGAAAAGAGGCGGTGATATGCTATCTCGTTTACACATATGTTGAGCCCTTGAAACATGGCGCGATGCCATAGGCGTGGTTTTTACCTTGTGTTACATATCAAACTGAAATCAGTCGAATGATGATCGGATGAGAGCAAAATTAGTAAATTTCATCTGTTGGGCCAAAATTAATAAATTTCAACTTAAAATATCGTTATTTTTGTTTCCAAAGTAACTGTGACTGATATTTTTCACCACCATTTATCATGTGCATATCGGAAAATTGGGAGCCTTCAAATGGTGAGTTGACTACCAGGAAGGAGCATCAAACATAGCTTCGGCCATCACAAGTTTGTGTATCACACCTCCATGAGTCATATGATTACACTAGACTGCCAGTTGAAACATGGATACACCTGGTTGGTGTTGCCTGGGCAATGTTGTCACCCAGAAGTGAGAAGTGAGAAGACGCCAATGATCGCGCGTAAACCATATTACGGCGGTAGAGGAAATGCTTCGCCAACCCGAGTGTCAGTTCACCTAGATCAGCGGTTCTTAACCTACCCGTACCCCTTGGGGTCCTCGAAAGCCTTCAGGGGGTACGCGAAAGAAAAATCAGTAATGGCGGCCAAAGCAATTTTTCTTTATAACACTTAATTTGCTGTTCAATCTTGCTCTTAAAACATGACAGTAGCAATTAAACAAACAATAGTTCAATTTGAAACCTGAACTAGATTCCACAACATGATCTACCACTACTCGCTCCCACTCTGCGAGAACATTTCAAGCCAGGGGGTACAATCGATATGAAAAATACCGCCAAGGGGTGCGCGGACAAAAAAAGGTTGAGAACCGCTGACCTAGATGGTGCGGCACAAAACAGCGTCTGATCTTCATGTTAGGAGCGGCTGATCAACGCCCTGGTGGCAGCGTGGGACTATAAACAGAGCTGACACGATGGTCCCCCGGTGTGACAGTGGGTTGGGGATGGCCTAGGGTTTGCAATCCCGGGTACGATTTTCCGGTTCCCGGATCCCGGGAACAGAAATTTTGATTCCCGGGATCCCGGGATTCCCGAGTTCCGCGAAAAATTTTGTAAGATTGACTATAGTTTCTTATGCAATATTGCAATAAAATTAAATACGTCAAACTGATGCGACCTGGAATAAGTCATTTAATTAAACTCAAAGTCAGTATAGTATTTCAACGTAAAAATCATCTTTGCATGTTAATTAGTAAGCATTCAAATGTTCTAAGACTGACTTATTTTAAGTCGTATTGAACTGATTATTTAGTATTCCATCGTTTTCTTTCGGATAGTCTCGGTCACAAAAAAACCACCGAACGGGGAAATAACAAAATAATGTAGTTAATTAGGTAACTAAAATTCTTCCTCAGAATCTCACGTTCTAATCAATAATGATATAAACTCAAAAAGGGTTTGAAATGTTGTTCTGTCAATGAAAACTAGATTTGAGACGCAGTTAATTTGAAAAATATCACAATGGCATAGCAAATATATTAAAATGAAAAAAAAAGCGAATAGGTTTGCTACCGCTCAAGTAAACAGCAAATATTTACTGTAGTGTAAAAAATATTTTGCCCTGAAAGTCCGTACCGAATATAGCAAATAGTTTCCGCGTCCAATGCCTGCCTAACACTCAGTTTTCTCTTCAACAAACTGAAAGAATTGGACACCAGTTTTCAATTAAGTGTAGCAAAAACTTTAATCGGTGATTTGAATTTTTTTATTCTACACACTTAGATAATATAACCGAGTACGGTTAAATGAATTACCGAGCTGAGATCTCGGTAAAAAACTCGGTAATACATCAAAATACCAAGATTTTGTAAAATCAACAATTGACAACTTGTCAAACTTTAACGAGATTCTCGGTAATATTTTACCGGGACTCGGAAATTTCAACTTTCGATTCTTTACGAAAATTCCGGTAAAATTAACGGATGTACGCATATTACGATTTCTAAGATAAATCCAGGAAATGATGAAAACGATTAATTATCCGTAGAATTTTATTAATTATCTTGTCAAATGATTCAACTAATTACAGCATTGGTAGAAACAGGGGAGTTTTGTTGCTTCCTGGAAATAAAACAACATCCATCACTGCAACTTCCATCCTGCGAAGCGAATCGTTTACCTACAAAATTGAGCAAGGAAAGAATTAATTGTTTTCTTTTAGTATTATATTTGGAATAAACACAAACAAGATCTGAGAAATAATATTGTATACTTACTCAACATTTTAGGTTAATCTGAATATAACAGATTTCTCCGGAATGATAATTAACCGCGAAACCTGTTCCTTTTACATCTAAACCGAAACACGAACAAAACTGATAGTGAATCTTTCGTTATTTTGACAGTTATATTTTTCGGAATCTCGGTAAAAGCTTTATTGGTTCAACGAGATCTCAGTTAAATTATGTCAAGCTTCCGAGATTCGGTATTTTAGTTTACTGAACTCGGAAATTTGCTGTTTTACGGATTTTTTTCGGCAAACAAATTTGCGGTATTCCGGTAAACACATTCGGTTTCCGATTTCTCAGTATTTTTGTTACGGAACAACGGTAAACGAAAATGTTTTCAAGTAGTTCGGTATTTTACTTTACCGAGAAAATATTATGCAGTTAAATGTGTACTGACATTGAAATATATTTGCTATGCAGCTCGCCCCACGGCGACGGTAGCGACATCACACTTTACTTTACCATTCAGCATGACGAGGGGTGTAATTCGGAGGGTATATTTTTGCGCACACAAACTGTTGTACACACTTTTTATCGTTTGCTTGTTAGTCTGTTTTCGATTTCGAAGTCGTAGCGCTGCAGGAACTTTGTTGGACAGGACAGCAGGTATTGAAAAGCGGGCACCGGGCGGCTACTCTCTACCAGAGTTGTGGCACCACCAGCGAGCTGGGAACCGGCTTCAAAGTACTGGGCAAAATGCGCCAACGCGTGATGGGATGGCAGCCAATCAACGCAATGATGTGCAAGTTGAGGATAGAGGGCAGCTGGGGCAGGTCTACGATAGCTGCCCGCGACGCGACGTGAAAGTCGCCATTAAGGACATGAAGGGGGGGGGGGGATGTCGGGATAAGGTAGGACGGCAGGCAATGTACAGACCGGTAATCGGACCAGATAGCCTGCATACCGTGTCTAATGATAACGGCCATCGGTGCGTAAACTTTCCGGCCTCCCGTGTATGGTAGTCCGAATACCTTCTTCCCCCGCAAAAGTATTCACAAATCCACATGGAGATAACCCGATAGACAGAGAACCAAATCGACTCCGTTCTAATCGACGGCAGGCTCTTCTCCGACATCATCAACGTTCGCATCTACCGCAGTGCGAATATAGATTTGGACCACTACCTAGTAGCTGTGTGCATGCACTTAAAACTATCGACGGTGTATAACACCCGCCGAAGTCGAACGCCGCGTCCAAATATTGAGCAACTGCGGGACACCGAGGCTGCACAGGAATACGCGCAACAGCTGTAGGCAGCGCTACCCACGGAAGAGCAGCTTGGCGCAACTACTCTTGAAGATGGCTGGAGGAGCATCCGATCCGGCATAGGTAGCACCGTTGTAGCGCTACTATGTACAACGGCTCCGAATCAGAGAAATGATTGGTTTGATGGCGAATTCAAACGGTTAGTCGAGGAGAAGAACGCAGCACTGGCGAGAATGCTGCAACACTGTACGAGAGCGAACGTGGAACGATACCAACAGGCACGGAACAGCCAAAACTCGGTCCTCCGAAGGAAGAAGCGCCAGCAAGAGGACTGGGATCGCGTAGCGATGGAATAGCTATAGCAAGCTAACGACACTCTAGTTCTAGAAGTTCTACGAGAAGCTGAACAGTTCCTGTAAAGGCTTCGTGCCGCAAGCCAACTTGTGCAGGAGCTTGGACGGCAACCTCCTTACAGACGAGTGTGAGGTGATCGAAAGGTGGAAGCAGCACTTCGACGAGCACCTAAACGGCGATGCAGTAGAACGCGAGGACGGTATGACAACTGATCTTGGTGCACGAGCAGAAGACATCAGGATTCCAGCCCCCGAGCTTCTGGAGGTGGATGAGGAGATTGGCCGGCTGAAAAACAATAATGCTGCTGGAATGGACCAGCTTCGAGCTACTGAAATACAGTGGTGGGCACTGTTGCGAGTGGCAACAGACTGAGGGGGTTTCTTCCGTAATTTTAATATCAAAAACACGTAGTCTTACGATGTCTCGGGGATATTATAATTTTCCTGAAATAAATTACATATTGTAGTACATTGTTGCCTATTTAAATCTGTTTAACTGTGTATCGTGTATAACCTAAATCTACATAAGTTTTCATTTTATTTCTATCTGATGTTTATTGGTGAAGATTTTAATTTTTAATAAGGTGATCATTAGGCTATTAAGTTTAGTTGTACTCACGTTTAGTCCCTCTTATAATTTTAACCGTATTTTTAGAATCAGATAACAGAGATTCTTCTAGGTTATGTTTAAGGTTGGCTATCTCTATAAGCACTCTATAATAACGATTTTTATATTAAGTATAGATGTAATATAATTTTAAGTAGGAATACTCACTAGGTAAGTTTAATCTAATTAGTTTTAAGTATTTAGATGTTTAATTTCACGCAAGTATTTAGGTAATAGTATTTAAGAACAATATATTTCGTGGTAGAGCTGCAAGCACACGTTATATCGGCTTTTAGATTGTTACTCTCTATTGTCACTTACCCAGCCGATGACAGACCTACCGTCTTGTCAGTCATCCGTCACAAGCGATCGTGTTAAATCGATCTCGCTCGATCAATCGAGGGGCACACTGGATCGTGAGTGCGCGGCCAGCTAGGGATGGCCAACACTCCCCCCGGGTAAACTATTCCTCTGGTAGGTTTGCTCCTCTCCGCATCGAACGTCCAGAACCGCCAGTTTAGTCACGGGTCGATTATAGATGCCACTTCTTGTTTTTACTGTAGCTGATCGGATACGACCGTCTTTGCTAGGGTGTGTAGCAATGACCCTACCTTTCGGCCAACAGTTTCTAGGCAGGTTGGGATCTACGATAACCACCACGTCGTCTAGAGCAATCGGCTTCGAATCGACGTACCATTTTGTCCGTTTGGTAATTTCAGGTAGGTAGTCGGATAACCAGCGCTTCCAGAACTGGTTGGCCAATGCTTGAGATGTACGCCAGTTTTGCTTGAGGAAAACTCCGCTGTCATCCAATAAGGTGAATGGCTTCGTGCCGTCGGAGGAACCCAACAGAAAATGGTTGGGCGTAAGTGCGGGTGACGATTCATTGTCGATTGGCACATACGTAAGCGGTCGAGAGTTAAGCGTCATTTCGACTTCCATGAGCAGGCTTCTCAGTACTTCTTCGGACAGTTTCCGTGAAGGGGAAATGGCAGTCAGGTTTTTCTTCACACTTCGAATTAGGCGCTCCCAACTACCACCCATATGAGCAGCCAGAGGCGGATTGAAATGCCAACTAGTCTCGGCGGTTACGAATTTTTTAATGACCTTGTCGTAATCAACTGTCTCATACAGCTTTTTGAGTTCTCGACTTGCACCAATAAAGTTGGTTCCCCGGTCGCTCCGAATGGTCCTGGGAGTTCCGCGTCGGCTCATAAAGTTTCGCAGCGCGATTATGCACGAATCGGTGCTCAGCGAGTTCACTAACTCAATGTGGATTGCTCGTGTTGTTTGACACACAACGATCATTCCCCACCTCTTCTCCGCTCTTCTTCCGATTACAACTTCCATGGGACCAAAGTAGTCCACCCCAACGTGGGTGAAGGGCAGTGTGTAGGCAGCAAGTCGTTCCTCTGGAAGGTCTGCCATGATTGGAGGTTGGGGGATCGCGGATTCATTTTTACATCGCTGGCAGCTCTTTCTTGCAGCCGTATACTGAACGCGAATGCGAGGAATCACGAATCGTTGACGCAGTTCGTTCACTATGGCTGCGTGGTTCTGATGGTGAAATTTTTCATGATAGTGGGTAATTATCAGGGTGGTCACAGGGTGTTTCGGGAGAATTACTGGGCTCTTAGTTTCTTCGGTGGCATAGTGACAGGCGGATATTCAACTGCGCATCCGCATCACTCCGCGATCGTCAATCCATGGTGACAATTTATAAAGTGGGCTGCTTCTCGGGAGTGTCTTTGTTTGGTCACTGTGATTATTGGTTAGTATGATCATCTCATCGGTGTAACCTTCTTGCTGAGCTAAACGGAACAGAAAACCTTCAGCTGCGTAGAGTTCATCTCTGGACAGTGGCCCTTTTAATTTGGGCTTTCTATTTTGCTTGCGTTTGCAGTTTGCGATAAAGCGCTGGGCGTAAGCTACCGCATTGCGTAGCCCACTCCAGCCCAGAAAGGCTGAGATAACGAGGGTGGTTTTAGGGGAGTAATGATGTGCCATGAAAGAAGGTCGCAGTTCATTGTCTGTATGCGTTGACTTCGAGGAATCCTTGGGCCATTCCTTTTCACTGAGGTAGAGAAATTCTGGGCCTCTAAACCATCTGGATTCTTGGGTCATATTTGGCTCCGTCTCCCACTTGGTGCCGTCATCTGCTACATTCAGTTTGGACGGCACCCAACGCCAATCAGGTGCTTCTGTGAGGTCGAGAATTTCGCTAACTCGACACGCCACAAACGTGCTATAACGACGGTGGTCTGAGTTAATCCAGCTGAGGACATCGCGAGAGTCAGTCCAGTAGGATTTGCAATGATCCTGAGTTGAAAGGGATTGTGTTACTGTTCGTGCTAGTCTAGCTCCTATAAGGGCGGCCTGCAATTCTAGTCGCGGGATGGAGTGATACCTCAAAGGAGCTACCCTGGTTTTTGCGGCAACTAAAGAGCAGCAGACACGGCCTTCGCGTTCAAATCGTAGAAACGAAGCGGCGGCTATTCCATTTTCGCTTGCATCTACGAAAAGATGCAGTTGTACTTCGCAGTCGCTAAGAATCGTCGAAGTACGAAGACACCGTGGGATTCTAACGCTTTCTACCTTAGGCAAGACTAGTAGCCATGTTCTCCATTTCTCGAACAAGGGATTGGGAATTTCTTCATCCCATTGTACGTTTGCACGCCAGACTTCTTGTAAAAGGACTTTCAAATACATGAGAAAGTGTGCGATTAACCCAAGAGGATCAAAAATCGTCATTAGGACCTGGAGCATTTGGCGCTTTGTGGGTCGACGACGGCCAGTGAGCAGATCAGGGTTATAACGATTCCATCCAATTTTGTACACAAATTCGTCCGATGATGTGCACCACCACATTCCTAGCACCTTTTCTGTAGCCATTGGCCCAGCCGACAGGTCCATATTTTTCTCCGACGTATTGCTTTCGTTTAACACGGCTAGCACTTGTTGAGAGTTGCTCACCCAGTTTCTTACCTCAAATCCACCGGCAGAGTGTAGCTGTCTGACTTCTTGCGCCAGGCGAATTGCATGCTCAGGTGTTTCGACACTGAACATCGCATCATCCACGTAGTGTCGCTTCTTAATAACTTCAACGGCCTCTGGAAACTCTTCTATGAATCTATCTGCGTTGATGTTCTTCACGTACTGAGCACTGGCCGGGGAGCAGCTAGCGCCAAACGACATCACATTCATTACGTAGATCTGAGTGTCACCAGCCTCGTCTTTCCAGAAGAATCGTAGACATTGTTGGTCTTCCTCACGCATGCGAATCTGGTGGAACATTTCCTTGATGTCGCCCGTGAGACCTACACGAAATTCGCGGAATTGCAGCAGTATTGCGAATAGAGAGCATAGCTGATCGGGACCTGTAAGCAGCGCTGAATTTAGAGACACTCCAAAAGACTTTGCGGCTCCGTCCCATACAATTCTAATTTTACCCGGTTTATTGGGGTTAAAAACGGGGAATATTGGCAAATACCACACCCTTGGGTAAGGCCTGTTAAGTTCCTTCTCCGACAGTTTGCGCACATACCCTTTAGCCAAGTACTCAGACATTAGCTTCTGCAGAGCATTGCCCAGCTCTGGACTTTTCTGCATTCGCTTCTCGAGGCTCAGGTATCTGCGCAGAGCCATTTCCTTGCTATCTGGTAAGCGGACGCCATCGTAACGCCAAAGTAGGCCGGTCTCATATCGTTCTCCGTTGTACTTAGTCAGTGTTTGAAGGAGTGAGATGGCTCTTTGGTCTTCTGTTGATAGCGGATCTTTATTTAATTTCATGATGCCAAGACTGTCTATGGCAAAATATTCCTTGACCATTTGGTGTACATCTTCGTCAGTTTGGTGCCTGCATTCACAGACGTGGAAGGCGTAGTGAACAAAGTTTGATGTATCTTTAGTGCCGCATCCTCCGCAGATTGTCCATCCCAGTCTAGTTTTGACGGCGATAGGTTGGTCCAGGCTTCCTTCCTTGCTTTTCAGCACTAGGCTCACTCGAGCGTGCTTTAGACCGATAAGAATCCGAGGGCGCACATTTGAATAAGACTCGATCGGCAGATTCAGGCAGTGCGGATATTGTAGGGCTATCTCCTCCATATTAAGAGACTGGAACGGCAGCATCAGCTCTTTTACTGTGCGAACCCCATTGAGTTGAAATTGTTTAGCAGGTGCCTGAATTCCAGCAATTTTCACGTTTACTGTGCGCGAGCTCGTCTCGTTTCGTTCGGTACCTCCTGTCCACCGCAAGCAGAGTGGATTGATCGGACCCTCCAGCTCCAGTTGATCAGCTAGCTCTTGATCTATCAGAGTAATGGCTGAACCTTCGTCCAGAAAGGCGTACGTTCGGGTAGATTTCCCATTTCCGTACAGGGTAACCGGAAGATAGCGGAACAGTACAGCGTTTGGAGCCGACTGATATTCGTTGCACCCATGTACATTGCTGGGTCCGGCCGGTGAAGTGCCAGGGTGCACTGTAGGTGTAGAGTTATTCGATGTATAGTTTTGGAATTTCTTGTCGTTATGGAGCAACTCGTGATGGTAAAAAGTGCAACCAGCTTTTCCACACGGTTTCGTATCGCATTTTCCTTCGTGACGAGAGAGACATCGACGACATAGTGTGAATTCCCTCACGGCGGCCCACCTATCGTCTCGAGAAAACTGAAGGAAGCGCTTGCAGTTCGATACTGACTTACATTTCCCATTGCAAACTGGGCAGTTGTCGTTATTAGTTGGTTTCTTCCAAGAGCTTTCTTTGCTGGATTTCGAAGCATCTTCATTTCCAATAGGGAGTTCGGAGTGCGTGTGTAAGTAGGTGCTGGTCTTTTTTGACGAATTTATAAAAGTTTTTGTTGGGTTATGTTGCTGCAGTTCAGTTGGTATTGTTAAAATACTAGCAGCCTCCGCAAGTGAAAATATCCATTCTCCGAATGTCGCCAGGTTGACCCTTGGAAGAGTTAAGCGATGTCGAGCCCACTCCAGTTTCAATGTCGCAGGCAGTTTGTTCACCAGTTGGTGGAGAAGAGAGACGTTATACATATAATCCTCTAGGCCACATGCATCGACAGTTGCGCAGAAGTTCTGTACTTTAACAGCAAGGTCAACCAACAGCTCTGGCTTATCTTCTTTGATCGTTGGAATTGTGTTTATTTTCACGATCAGGGAGTGAATAATTGCTTCAGGCTGACCGTAGAGCACTCTTAGTGTGTTCATAACATTGGTCACGTTTGTCGGGTGCATTAAGGAACTCTTAACAGCCTCGTACGCCTTTCCTTTAAGGCACCTTTGTAGTCGGATCATATTTTCTTCATTTGAATAACCGCACATTGCGGTCGAACTTTCAAAAGTTGAAACGAAGATCGGCCAGTCCTCAGGATTTCCGGAGAAGAGAGGAAGATCTTTTGATACGGCTTGCCGAGAGGCCAGTTGAATGTGTGAGGGGGGAGAAGTGTTGTGCCATGTAGGTTGTTGGAGCTGTGATGGATGATTGCCGACGCTATTAAACTGCGAAGCGTTGCTTTGATGAGCCACAGACTGGTTCGGTTGATTGTTCCAAACTCCTTGGAGTGCATGCATGGATGTTCCGGCTCTAGTCTGGTAGTCTTTGGCTGGTATGCGATCCGAGCTTCTCTCACCATATAGTGGAGTACTGTTCGGATTCACTAACTGCGGTCCACGCGAGCGTAAATTGTGATACCCCGTTGTGGGGGGGTTGTGGGTGATTTTATTTCTGTGTGCACTATTCATATCACTTCTGCCACCGCCATTGTGATGTTCAGCTGCGGATTTTCCACCGTTGATAGTAGAATGTCCTTTAGGAATGAATGGTTCTGTTGCACCGTCAGCTAGATTCCCGGCAATCACAAAACCGTTGACCTCTTCCACCCAGTTTCGCACTCGTCCGCTGGATTCACTGCGGTTCGAGCAGGTGTGGTTTGACATTTGTTCCAATAATGCGTACTTCTCTTTCAGGTAGTCACGATGTTTTCTGGCTTGCTCTTCCTCAAAAGCACGTTCCTCCTCTAACTTCATCAACTGCAACTTCAATAGTGCATGTAACGATGCGTTGGAAGATGCAGGTTTTTGGTTGGATTGCTGCGCCTTCGCGGAGTGACCTTCCTCGCTAGCAGAGACAACCACCACCTTCGGTATGTTGCTGCGCTGTTGTTTTTGGGGGTTGCGATCTACCGATGATGGTTTGGGGTTAAGCAGTCTTTCTTCAATTGCACTAACCTCGAGGCTGACCAATCCTCTTCGATGACTCGTTGTCGAGTGTTGCTGGGTGTCCTTGGCAGTTTGGCATTTGTGACAAACCCAGCTTTGATTTTCGACTTCCTGAGTGACGCCCACACAAGCAAAGTGGCTCCACATATCGCAATCATCGCATTGGACCATGTCCATAGTGTCAGGATCGTAGCAAAATTGGCACGAACTCCCTTCGTTCATTGCATTTGCAGACTTTTGAACCCTATCATCCACTGTGACCACCTTATCCTCACCATTTTTATCACCACTTGACTGTTGGTCGTTCGCAGACGACCTGCTACCGTACATAATTCGATTCGTTCGCGTAAACGAAAATTATAAAATGTTGCGAGTGGCAACAGACTGAGGGGGTTTCTTCCGTAATTTTAATATCAAAAACACGTAGTCTTACGATGTCTCGGGGATATTATAATTTTCCTGAAATAAATTACATATTGTAGTACATTGTTGCCTATTTAAATCTGTTTAACTGTGTATCGTGTATAACCTAAATCTACATAAGTTTTCATTTTATTTCTATCTGATGTTTATTGGTGAAGATTTTAATTTTTAATAAGGTGATCATTAGGCTATTAAGTTTAGTTGTACTCACGTTTAGTCCCTCTTATAATTTTAACCGTATTTTTAGAATCAGATAACAGAGATTCTTCTAGGTTATGTTTAAGGTTGGCTATCTCTATAAGCACTCTATAATAACGATTTTTATATTAAGTATAGATGTAATATAATTTTAAGTAGGAATACTCACTAGGTAAGTTTAATCTAATTAGTTTTAAGTATTTAGATGTTTAATTTCACGCAAGTATTTAGGTAATAGTATTTAAGAACAATATATTTCGTGGTAGAGCTGCAAGCACACGTTATATCGGCTTTTAGATTGTTACTCTCTATTGTCACTTACCCAGCCGATGACAGACCTACCGTCTTGTCAGTCATCCGTCACAAGCGATCGTGTTAAATCGATCTCGCTCGATCAATCGAGGGGCACACTGGATCGTGAGTGCGCGGCCAGCTAGGGATGGCCAACAGGCACCATTCCGCTAATTCGCTAATTCGCTAATAAGCGACGCTAAAATTCAGTTAGCGAATTAGCGATTTCGCTAATTTTTGAGCTGGTTAGCGAAACTGTTAGCGTCGCTAATATTTTGGCCTTCGAAACGCTAATCGCTAATTCGCTAAATTTTGTGGAGAAGCGACAATAGAAATATTTAGAAAAACTGTGAATTGCTGATGGCGTACATAAATTGCTTCGAAAGATGAACATACTTCACTGCGAAAGTTACTCTTGTCAGTTTTTTTACCCTAGAATGGAGTTCCAGTTGTCGTACAAGCCACAGGAGCATTTTGAAAAACAAGCACAAGGTCTAGATTGAATTCTTGGCACACCAAGAACTTTGATGAATTGCAATGCGCTTGAAATTATGACAACTTGGGTTCTATTTTTTCGATTCAGAAAATAATTTAATTTTCATGAAAACATTCCTAAGAGTATCTATTTTCAATGCAAGCTAGATAACTTTTGTTATTCTTGTTTTTACAAAATCAAATATGAATACCGTTTCGTGAACCTCTCACTGTAAGTAGCTTTAAAAAGTAATTGTTTTCGTTTATTTAACCAAAACAGATCAAAGTGGTCCAAATCTTACAAAACATGAGCAATAAATATAGCGATATGACTATTTACATATTAAAAAGTTAGCGATTAGCGATTAGCGGAAGTTCCGCTAATGTGGGCTTAGCGTTTAGCGTTAAGCGATTATCGAGCTAAATTTTCCGGTTAGCGACTTAGCGATTAGCGTCGCTAAATTTTCGGTTAGCGGTGCCCACCACTGCTGAAATACGGTGGAGAAACACTGGTTAGAGACGTGCACTGGGTTATTGTTAAGGTTTGGGAGGAAGAACGAGTACCGGAGGAGTGGATGAAGGGTATTGTGTGTCGCATGTACAGAAAGAGCGATAAGCTGGAATGCTGCAAGGTACTCTCCCAAATACTCTTCCGTCGACTGTCACCATTCGCGAAGCAGTTCGTGGTGCATTACCTGCCGGGATTAATGGCTGCCCGCGCCACCACGGATCAAATGCCGCGAATACAACGTACCCATACACCACCTGTTCATCGATTTCAAATCGGCATACTCCATTATCGTTCGAGACCAGCTACTACAAATTATGCACGAGTACAGATTTCAGGGCAAACTAACGCGGTTGATCAAAGCGAAAATGGGTCGAGTGATGTGTGGAGCTCGAGTATCGGGGCATACTCGAGCCCATTCTTAACTCGAATAAATTCAAAGCAAGATGGTTGGCCCTCATGCCTACTGTTTTATATTGCCCTGGAATGTGTCATTACATTCCCAAAGTCGGTTCAACTGTTTGGCTTCGCCGACGGCGCAAAGATGGCGCATACGTACATCGGACTAAAGGCCTAAACACAATGGATACGTTGCGGCTGCGTTTGCGGCAATTTGACAGTTAGCCCACACATTTTCTGTCAAATTAACGTCAACGCAAAGAAAATTTATCCATTGTGCTTGGGCGTTAAAGGACGAAGCCAAACGGATTAAACTGCTCATCAATGCATCGAAGACGAAGAACATGAAAGAAAGGGGTTTACGAGAAGACAGTGCTAACCTCCCATCTCGAGTTCAAGTTGGTGGTGATGAAATCGAGCTGCTCGCCGAGTTCGTGTACCTAGGCCTACTGGTATCCGCAGACAATGATACCAGAAAAAAATTTCATTTCCGCATTATGGCAGGAAATCGTGCATACTTTGAACTCCGACCAAAGGACTCTCCGATCGAGTAGAATTCGAGGCCGCAGCAAGTCTACCATCAACAAGATGCTGATTAGACCGGTAGTCCTCTACGAGCATGAGACATGGACTATGCTTGTGGAAGACCAACGCGCCATTGTGGTCTTCGAGCGGAAGGTGTTGTGTACCATCTTCGGTGGACTGCAGATAAAGATTGGAACGTGGGTAAAGCTAATTAAACATGAACTGCAGGAGTTGCTTGGGGAGCCATCAATCGTCTACACCGCCAAGATTGACAGGTTCCGGTGGGCTGGGATGTCGGGCGACAGTCCGATAAAGATGGTTCTTGAAACTAATTCGCCAGGGACGAGACGGGAGGTGCACAGCGAGCAAAGTGGATCGATCGGGTGGAAGAAGATTTACGGACCCTACGCAGACTACAGAGCTGGCGAACTGCAGCCATGGACCGAGTGGAGGGGAGACGTCTTTTAGGTACAACAAAGGTCATCAAAACATAACAAAACATCCCCCCTACCTATTAAGAAAAACGAGAAAACGGACTTTGAGTTATTATGTAATGACAATCATTTTTATTTCCGAGGTTTAGAACAAGTAAAGAGTACAAACATTATCAGTTAGATTTGACAGCATAATCAACGAATCATTCGAAGAATAATCAACGAATTAACAATTCCAACAAAATTCACGCAACATTCGCAACAGAAATAAAAAAAAAACAATCACAAAATCACAAACATAGTTACTAAAGAGTCTTCTAAAGTGCAAGTGTTAGACTTGTCAGCGTTTCTTGTTATGGCATCAAATTATTTACACACTTTCTCGTGAAAATTGTCATAAATAGCTTGTCCGGATTTCCTTGCTACTGTGGCTTACTATGGCGCTTAGCTTTAATCCTTTTCATATCTTCATCCATGTCAATGAAGCGGCTCAAACGGGATCCGTTGAACGGAGCATCACTGCCTGGAGGGTTCCGGCGCATCTGTTAAAGGATACCAGAATTATTTTGCTGAAAGTTATCGCGTTACTCAATTAGTTATAGTGAAACAGGTCCTTAACCCACATAAGTAGCAAGTACATAGTTAGCATATAAAGTATAAGGCAAGCCTCAACTCTGCTCATACGCACCTGACTGCCAGCAGCTATCCTTACGGAAAGTGTGTCATTCTTATGTTTTGGTTTGCAAAACCTTACCGTTTGTATGATTTTTGTAATGGTTTAGTCGGTTGTAAGTTTTGTACAAGTTCTTTAGTGTCACGAATGTCAACAATCAATTTGTACGGTTCGTGATTCGTTGTTATTGTAGTATCAGTTGAAATCGTGATTTTATGCTATACATGCAGGAAATGCGAGATGAGTGTGTTGTTAAGTAGTTTGAAAAGCTTGTTAATTAATGAACTCTATCTACACAGCTAAATAAAAGCGGAGAGGAGAAGCTAGACTGATGCTACTAACTTTTTCACCCATATAAACTGTATGGATTCTGAATGAGTAGTTATGATCGAAACTGGGGTCATTTATCCTGGTTTTGAGAATAATACAGGTACCAGCGGTATCCACATGATATGATGTGGGCGAGTTATTTTCTTTCGGATTCTAGTACATATAGAAATAGTCATACTCTTCGGAAATAAATAGATTTGAGTAAACTCTAAACGTAAGAAGTGCAGAAGTCACGGAATTAGTTGAGGTTCACAAATTTATAAAATATTGTTATATGACTTCTCATTTCAAACAGTGGAAAAGAATTTTCAATTTGATTGTCAATTACATTTACCTTTGAAAATAAAATATGCTAATGAATTCGATTACTTTTGAATCAAACTCTATTGTCTACGGCTTGGTAGTCATGTTAACTGAGGAAAATATTTTGCCGATATGACATTTGGTAACCGCGAGCTGAATTATAAAAAATTCGTTAATTTGTTGATAAAACACAGCTCGGTCAAAATTATTGTCAAACTACCTTCAGAATGAGAAAGGGAAAAAAAGAAAATAATACTATATTGGTTTTAGTTTATTATTCTTTTGGTATATTATCGGTAGGTAAAAGCTTGTTGTTGGGTTACAACTATTCACATTATTAGAGCTGGTGAAGATCTATTATTAAGGAGAGCAGTGCAACGAGAAGTTTTCTTAAAAGTTGATAAAATTTCGCGTCTAATTGCACTAAAAATAAAAGGTCAACGTTTGGGGTCACGTAAAGTCACGTTTTGTTCGTAATACGTTATGGTAAGTGATAGGTGGAGTGGCGAAAAATCCGAAGCATTGGATTTACAACTCGCGAAAGGATGTAACTTTTCAGTAGTGCCGCGTGTACACTTGGCGCGGGTGTGTGCGTGTGTTTGTAGCGTGTTGGCGTGTTTTGTATTTAGGCGTGAATGTAAATGCATATTAGACCTCGGCATTATCTTTGGCGTACCGTTTCTGAAATTTGCGAGAAAAACCATAATAATCACCATCGATTGATTAGTAATTTTTGCTGTCGAAGTAAATAACATGTGCCAAATTATTGTATCATTTCAAGCCAATCTTAACGAACCAAATATATGAATTATACAACTATGGTTTGATATTTGAAACTTGAACAAAAATGTCGAAAAAGCTGTCCCTCTCAAGTTACCATAATTCTGTATTTTTCCTTGCACGCGTAATCACTCTCGTCCATATCCTTGTAACAATCGGATTTGTAGTCCTCGGGTAAGGGTTTACCTTCGAATTCACATAATTTGTGTAGGGGTCGAGATCTTAAAATAAAACAGACAGTTTAGGCTAGGTTTACTTACACTGTCGATAACAGTCTACTAACCTAACGATCATCTTATCCATTCCAGTCGGCTTATTAGTAGGGCAATAAAACACATCGGGCGTATTTTTGTCGTAAACTATAGATTTCCGCATTAGATCCTTTTCCTTGTACTTAATGTGCATGTCCTTGGTGTCTTTAGCAGCGTCAGCCAGCTGCGCTACCGCGAGTACCACGGTGAAAAGCGCAATTATCGTGTATTTACTCATGTTTTATTTTTCTTCAATCACGTTTAATTATTGTTGTCTGCGAGATATGTTTTCCCAAGGTGGATTCTAGGTCAGCTTCGTCTGGCGGTAGCAAGAAAATGAAAGAGAAAGGGTTATTGTTTAGATTTGCATAGATTACCGTGCATAGAAAATCCGTGAGTATCAAGTTTCAAGGTTGCGTTGCATGTGCATTGGTGCTAAGATCTGGGATGTGGTATAGAAGTTGAAAGTGATTAAATAGTAGCTTGAGTTAGACGATTCATTTATGATTATACTGAGCGCATACTTAAGTTGGATTGATGAGAAATCAACAGCATGGTTTCCAACAGATTTTTCAGGAATTTCTACAAAATAGATCTCATTTACGGTGAAGTAGTTCTGTCGCAGTTTTCGTAAGATGTGGGTAAAATTTGTAAACATTGATGACGTGTAGCTCCGAAAATCTGATGAAGCAACACAGCAAACTCAATATTTCTGTAATGTAAATTTTATTCATGTTTGCCCATAATGAAGACACTTTTGTAAACTTGTACTATTTTGATGGCGCATAAATTTTAAGCGCCTATCTTCTTCTTGAGCGCTACAAAACTTACCAAAAATTCCCACCCAACAGAAACGGAGAAGATTTTTTTACTTTGGTGCAACATTTTATTACTTTTTGTGTTCTGCCACAAAGTGTAATAACCAAAAAGTAACAAAATATATGAGGGCTACACGCTTGTATATGTTTCTGCCGGAGAACATACACCCAAGCACTGCAATGCATGTGTATCGAGACTTCACTCGCTGCATTTGTATTGATGCAACGATCAGGTTAATTTCTGTCCCCTTCATTCGCACATAATCAGAATCTCAACCGTCTACCTCGAATGTCTAATTAGAAACACCACTGTTTCGTTTCCCAGTGTTTATTTAAAATAGAAATATGTAATACCATGTGATCAGAGTTGCCGGAGTTGCGAATTTTGTTCTAGACGGGCACGAGTTTTTTCATCTTCAAACAGGTCCAAATGAGTTTCCATGAACCAATGAGTGTGTGTTTTAGATAGCTTTCAAAAAAGCGAATGTTTGTGTTTTTCTCTAACGCAGTTTACAGATCGTGATGTGATTTTAGGACGCAGTCTTTGAAATCATCAACGTTTGCATACTGTATGACTGGGAAAATGCCGCTTGGCAGCTCTTGTCATATTTTTTCTCTACTCCGTATGCATACAACATGCGAACTAATACATGCAAAAGCAATGCCTTGGTGCTACATTCTGATTCGGAACTCGACCTTGTGTTTATTATACACAGACATCGCAGCCAACTTTTTAGTGTACAGGGCAATTGGGTTGTTTAGCTGTTCACGGATTTCCGAATTTTATACATCATCTGAATAAGTGTAATTTTCTGAGCAAAACGTGATTTATTAAAACTTTATATCATTATCCTTCGATTTTTAAATGAAGAATTAAAATTCGCTCTAAATCGTTACATTGACAGTTGGTATATGGGCGAACTGTCATTGTAGCGATTCGAGCAGATTTCGAGCAGTTTTTAATCGTGATTTAATAAGCGAAGGACAACGATAAATTTTTTTTAAATCACGTTTTACTTAGAGAATGCAGATCTTTCAGATGATGTAAAAAGCTGATATAGCTAAACAACCCAATTGCGGGGCTAGCGCTACGATCCAACTGACATTAACAGTCTCTCCCGAGCCGAGACTTGAACCTACGACGACTGGCTTGTTAGGCCAGCATCGTACCTGGAGACCATATGGGAGATATGACTAGAACTTATACACGCGCACCTGATAAACTTCAGATAGAAAAAAATGGTAACATGTGCAACATATGCGACGGTGTGTGATTTTTCTTGACTGGAGATGGAATGGGGGCATTTATTGACAGTGAAAATTGTGCATGTTGATGAAAAAACCATTATTAGATAGTCGTACTCCTGTAACAGGTACAAAATATATGACAGTATGTGTTGTTACTTGACTGGGGAAGAACTTTATTGCTTTTAAGTAACAGATTTGTTACCTAAAGGGCAATTTCGCGCTTTTGCTTTTAAAGTAACAAAGAAAAGTTTTGCGCGCACTTTATTCCTCATCTTTCAACAATATCGCCATAAAATCGATTACACGATTGCATGTTTCTCGCAACGAGAGATTTTCATACTGAAAAAAAGTGGCGTGCTGTTCTGTTGTGTGGCAGGATCAGCACAACAAATAAACTTATTACGTTTGCTGTCAAAGAATGAAAAGTTGAATTCAACTTATAGCGGCAAGTAGCAGAGCGCAATAATGCAGCCAAACTTATTGCGCTCTTAAAAAGGTAACGCCAGCTGCTTTTTTTTTTTGTTCATCTATAATTTATTTGACACGGCACAAATACAATTTAATGTTTAACGGCGCCAGTTATATCTGGTAGCTTACTTTCTAAAGTATCTTAATAACTAAAAGCAAATTTTTTATCCTCGCTGCCGACTACGAGCTGAAACTAAATGTAACTTAAAGCTATAATATTTTGCATTAAAAGCACTGGTTTACTGTATGATGGTTTTCATTGCCATAGGTAAGCACATGTTCCGCTGCTGGGCCAAGATATTACGGACTGGCATATTGGGTTGTCTCCCTCGGGCCTTGAGAGTATCGTGCGGGTCTGATTGCTGTTTCCGGATCCGGGGTCTTAATGTGTTCTTGTCGTTAGGCTGGATGCAGGCGGAAGGGGGTAGGACTAAACTGGGGCGTGGATGGATTTCAGGAAAACGTATATAAGGGACATGTAGGTTAGGTCACGGCTTGCCAAGACATCACAAACAGGAACAGCCGACTGCCTACCTTCGGCCTGCAGGGAAGCTATTAATTTAGACCTGGCGTCACGGTGTACAGGGCATGACCAAACAACGTGCTCTATGTCGTGATAACCTTCACCACAGGCACAGATACCACTTTCCCCGAGCCCAACACGACGGAGATGCGCGTCAAATCTATAGTGATTGGACATAAGCCGGGACATCACGCAAATGAAATCCCGACCTACATCCAACCCCTTGAACCACGGGTTCGTCGACACCTTTGGGATTATGGAATGTAACCACCTTCTCAGTTCCCCTCTGGTCCAAGCATTTCGCCAACTGATGATCGTATTCTGACGTACAAATGAGAAAAATTCATTAAAGGCAATTGGTCTTTCCTAAATTCCACCGTTTGTTGCGCCCACCTTAGCCAAAGAGTCCGCTTTCTCATTGCCCGGTATCGAGCAGTGAGAAGGGACCCACGCTAAGGTAATCTGATACGATTTTTCGGATAAAGCACTCAGATGTTCCCGTATTTTACCCAGGAAATACGGAGAGTGCTTAACATCTTTCATCGATCGGAGAGCCTCAATGGAACTGAGACTGTCCGTAAAGATGAAATAATGGTCCGTGGGCATTTTTTCGATAATCCCTAGGGTGTACTGAATTGCAGCCAATTCTGCGACGTAAACAGAAGCAGGATTATCAAGCTTATGGGAGACGGATAAATTGTTATTGAAAATACCGAAGCCAGTGGACCCATCAAGAAGTGATCCGTCAGTGTAGAACATATTGTCACAGTTGATGTTTCGATATTTATTGGAAAAAATTTTGGGGATCTGCTGCACGCGTAAATGATCCGGGATTCCACGAGTTTCTTCTATCATGGATGTATCGAAAAACACAGTAGAATCACAAGTATTTGATAAGTCGACACGATTTGGAATATTCGAAGAAGGGTTAATATTATGGGACATGTGATTGAAATACAATGTCATAAAACGGGTTTGAGAATTAAGTTCGATTAACCTTTCAAAATTTTCAATCACAGGACGGTTCAAGACCTCACATTTGATAAGAATGCGAGAAGACAGGCTCCAGAAGCGGTTTTTCAATGGTAGTACTCCAGCTAAGACCTCCAAACTCATCGTATGGGTCGACTGCATGCAACCCAAGGCGATACGCAAACAACGATATTGTATTCGCTCCAGTTTGATCAAATGTGTGTTTGCTGCGGAGCGGAAGCAGAAACACCCGTACTCAATGACAGACAATATCGTTGTTTGGTAAAGCCTTATAAGGTCTCCTGGGTGGGCTCCCCACCATTGTCCGGTTATTGTATGAAAAAAATTCACTCTTTGTTGCCATTTTTTCATCAGATACCTAACGTGACAACCCCAGGTGCCTTTAGAGTCGAACCAGACACCAAGATATTTGTGTACCAAAACCTGAGAAATCGTTTTACCCATTAATTGTGTTTGAAGCTGAGCAGGTTCATGCTTCCTAGAAAAAACTACTATCTCAGTCTTCTCCGGAGAGAATTCGATACCTAGCTGTAAAGCCCAAGCAGACAAATTGTCCAAGGTATCTTGCAATGGTCCTTGCAAAGCGGCAGCTTTGGCTCCTGTAACAGAGATTACGCTGTCGTCTGCAAGTTGTCTTATCGTGCATGAATTTGCCAGACATTCGTCGATGTCATTTACATAAAAGTTGTAAAGAAGGGGGCTTAAACATGAGCCCTGGGGAAGACCCATGTAGCTAATGCGAAAAGTTGCCAAATCGCCGTGCGTAAAATGCATGTGCTTTTCGGACAGCAAATTGTGCAAAAAATTGTTCAAAATTGGAGAAAATCCTTGTCGGTGAAGTTTACCCGAAAGAATGTCAATAGAAACGGAATCAAAAGCTCCCTTAATGTCCAAGAACGCAGACGCCATTTGTTCTTTGCGAGCATACGCCAGCTGAATATCTGTTGAAAGCAACGCAAGACAATCATTCGTCCCTTTGGCACGGCGGAAGCCAAATTGAGTATCTGATAGTAGACCATTTGATTCGACCCAGTGGTCTAAACGACGGAGTATCATTTTTTCCATCAATTTCCGGATACAGGATAGCATTGCAATCGGCCTATAAGAGTTGTGATCAGAAGCTGGTTTCCCTGGTTTTTGGATGGCGATCACCTTCACTTGCCTCCAATCCTGCGGTACAATGTTTTGCTCCAGGAACTTATTGAACAAGTTCAACAAGCGCCTCTTGGCATTGCCGGGTAGATTCTTCAACAAGTTGAATTTGATTCTATCTAACCCAGGTGCGTTATTGTTACAGGACAGGAGGGCAACTGAAAATTCTGCCATCGTAAAAGGTGATTCTATCGCGTCGTGACCCGGAGACGTATCGCGAACAAAGTTTTGCGCAGGAACAGAGTCCGGACATACTTTCCTGGCAAAATCAAAGATCCACCGACTTGAAGACTCCTCGCTTTCGTTGACCGTTACGCGATTCCGCATTCTTCGGGCTGTGTTCCAAAGAGTGCTCATCGATGTCTCCCTCGACGTCTCGTTCACGAACCGACGCCAATATCCGCGTTTCTTTGCTTTAGCCAGGCTTTTAAGCTTGGTATTCAGCTCCGAATACCGTATATAGTCGTCGGGTATACCTCCCTTCTGGAAGGCCAAAAACGCGTCGGATCTTTGCGTGTAGACATCGGAGCACTCTTTGTCCCACCACGGAGTTGGAGGCCGCTCTTTGATCGTTACGCCGGGATATTTCTTCGTTTGGGCTTGCAACGCGGCGTCGAGGATTAAGCCCGCGAGGAGGTTGTATTCTTCAAGTGGTGGGTGATGTTGAATCGACTCGACCGCTTTTGAAATCATTTCCTCGTATAACTTCCAATCGACATTCCGTGTGAGGTCATACGGAATGTCAATTGGTCGCATGCGAGTTGAACCGTTAGTAATTGAAATAAGAATAGGCAGATGGTCGCTACCGTGAGGATCGAGGATTACCTTCCATGTGCAATCCAACCGTAGCGACGTCGAACATAAGGATAGATCCAAAGCGCTTGGGCGCGCTGGAGGTTTCGGGATACGTGTCATTTCACCGTTGTTCAAAATAGTCATGTCTAAGTCATCGCAAAGGTTATACATTAAAGAGGAGCGGTTATCATTGTAGGGGGAACCCCAAGCCATGAGACCACCATGAGAGCTGAAGTCTCCCAAAATCAAACGTGGCGAGGGAAGAAGTTCTATTTAATCAAAGAGCAACCGTTGCCCAACCTGTGCTCTGGGAGGAATATATATTGAGGCAATACAAAGCTCTTTACCTTGTATTGTCATTTGACATGCAACAACTTCGATGCCTGGAATCGAGGGGAGGTTAATACGATAGAAAGAATAGCACTTTTTAATCCCTAAAAGTACTCCTCCATATGGGGTGTCTCGATCAAGGCGAATAATATTAAAATCATGTAAGGTGAGATCAATATTTGAAGTAAGCCAAGTTTCACAAAGGGAAAATGCATCGCATTTGTTTTTATTTATTAAAACTTTAATTGAATCCATTTTTGGTAAAATACTTCTACAATTCCACTGTAAGACAGAGATAGAATCCTTCGTATACGCAGATGAATTAGGCATCGAAGGATACAATCGCTGCAAGGAGGGGCCTTTGGGCAGTCAACTGCTTCAAAAATGATCTAACTGTTGGGAGGAATGCTGTAAGAAAAATTTTAATTGGATCGGGTACATTGAAAGTTTCAAAAATCCAGTCCACAATGTTAGAAAATTTCACTAATCCAGAGTTTGTTTCATCAACTGGGAGTGCAAAAGGAACAACTGGGGTTTTAGATGTTCCTGGCAGTGCTGGGAACTCCTTCTGGGACTTTAAATTTGCAAGCCCAGGAGGAGTTTGCTTCGGTTTTTCCGCAGCACTGTTTGGTTTGTTTGTAACTTTCATTTCACTTTGGGAAATCTTAGAACCTTTTCGGGGAAGTGTAGGAGAGGAAATATTTTTCCTCTTTCTTGACGCCCCAGGATTGGCATAAGTTGTTCCCGCTGGTGAATCGTCAGAATCGGTTTCATCAGAGGACAACAGATCAAAGGGGTTCGATGTTATGGTAGAAGTGGTCACGGTCTTCTTCAGCATCTCAGCGTAAGATCGCTTTGAACGCTCCTTAAGTGACCGCTTGATTTTATCTCTGCGCTGCATGTACACCGGGCATGTGGAGAGCTCATGCTGATTTTCCCCGCAGTGAATACATTTTTCAGCATTAACACTGCAAGAATCGCCGGATAAGTTTCTCCACACTTGCTGCATCGTGCCTTATTGCAGCAGTAGGCGGCTGTGTGGCCTAGCTGCTTGCAATTGGTGCAATTCATAACACGGGGTACATACAATCGCACAGGCAGACGAACCCGATCGATCGAGACGTGGCTAAGGAGAGCAGATCCGGCAAACGTAACACGAAACGAGTCTGACGGAGTGTACACTTTTGTGCCGTTGACAAGAGACACAGACCGCAATTGCTTGCAATCTATGATCTTTACTTTTATGTCGTGACACAAAGCATTTTTGAAGCAGCCAAAACCGCTTGCCAAGATACACTCGACCGACAGACTCGAATCGGTTATGACACCGTCGATCTTCACGTCTCGTGCGGGTATATAAACGCGATACTCGCGTGTGAAAAGCTCGGAGCGAGCAATAGCGTTGGCCTGTTCCAGGTCGCTGACCACGACACGGAGCTTGTTGGGTCTGACCTTGGAGATTTCGGTCACGGCCTTGTACCCCTCCGTCAGGTCTTTCGAAATCTGCAGGATGTTTAACGGTTTCGATTTCGGTCCTGCTTTTGGCCGAAAAAAAACAGTAAAGCTGCCCTGAGATCCGTCCGGGTAAAGCCTGGGGCGAGGGGGGACTGGAGAATTAACAGAGGAAGGGTTGGCAGGAGGGACAGGGTCGGAGGGGTTCGGGGATGGTGGCACGGGAGGCGAGGGATCTACATCCATCGCGCTAAATCTAGCGCACTAGCGCCGACAGAACACGTACCTCTTTACTTCTCCTTTCAACAGGGTTGGTTGTCCGAACGGTCGAAGCTGCAGCCGTTACAGCCAGCAGCACCAATACAGCAGCTCCAAACAGCCACCAGCAGCGAGCCGGGTGTGTGATCACTCAGCACAGCGACACAACTCGCTGTCAACTGTTGGCTTCTTCTTTTTCCTCCTTTGTGTTGAGATTCTCGTCCACTGCTGTAGCACAAATCACTTAGCAGCCAAATCGGCTTACGCACCAGCAAACAGCCACGATGCGAAACAGTTGCACAAAGGCGGGCGACCTTGAACCTTCACTCGACCAGGCAAACAATGCCAACACTTGCTCGCGCGTCTTTTGTTTTATATTCTATCGGAGCGATCACCAAACACATCCGATACTGATGCGTGTTCGGCACAGAATGCGCCAGCTGCTTATTGAACGCGATAATGCTTCCACACGGTTTTTAAAAGGTTTTGATTTTCTTCTTATAATCGCTTTAATAACTAATAAAATCCGCTGACCAAACCGCAGCGGATTTCATTAGTAATAATTCTAGCTGAGAAAAATGCTTTCTCAGGTTCAATTGAATTTGGACGAACTGTTCAAAGAGCATCGAACAGAACAGAAAAGTATTTACCTTCGATACCTTCGGATTCGTAAAACGTAAGTTCTTGTCATTTCATTTTCTTTTTCAATCATTTACTCTTTTCAGCAGTTTTAAATATTGTTTCTCAAGGAACTTTAAAGATATTCACTTATTTGAAACTAAGTTTTGCGATGTGGAAGAAAATTAAAATAAAAATCTTAATGTTTTTTGTTAATATGAGTTTCGAAATCATGTTCTTCGTAATCATATCACTGGATTCCTTCATTGAATATTTCTGAACACTGTTATAATTTATCCAGTGTCGTATCTGGATCGTATACCACAAGAGATCAAAATAATGCACAATGAGAAAAAATGAGCCCAAATTCCCACTAATTAGAAGCCGCTGTACTGGCAACCTGAAATATAGCATTTGTTATGTAACATTGGTCAATTAATAGATTGGTGATAGGTTTATCCTATGCAGGGCACGGGAAGAGGTCTGTATTTTCAAAAATACGCAAAAATAGGGTGAAAAGGGGCAGAATAGACCACATTTTGTGCCCTGCACAAAATGAAACCATCACTAATCGATTCATTGACCAATTTTACATATAAAAAATGCTATGTTCCAGGTTGCCAGCCCAGCGTCTTCTAATTAGTGGGAATTGGGGTTCATTTTTTCCCAGTGTGCAATTGGTCCTAACGACTCTGTTGATATTGGTTTGGTTTTTACTTGCGAAAGTGAAGGAGGGAAATATTTTTGCTTTTGTTTTCACACATAAATTGACAATTGCATATGAGAATTTGCGTAAGTGCGAACAGCCTTAAAAATCTCTTTTACTTGTGTCAGGGCCAATAGTCGCAGTGGTCCAAATATTACACAAAAAATCTGGATCGTAATGAAGAATAGGTACCAGGGATGTTACGGATGTGATTCTTTAGACATTTGCAAATGCGGGTGCGGATATGTGATCACAGATGCAGATGTAGGCGGATGTCAATTTGCATGCGGATGTTCCGCATTTACGGATGCGGATGCGGATATTCATAGCATCCCTTGTGTTTAATTTTACTTATTTCGCATGAACATGTCCCTTCCCAGTGCAAAAGTTATTTGAGCGAGTAGCAAATACACCAAGGAAAATTTTTTGAAGCAATATTGTTCATCAACATCCGCATAGTATGATGCGGATACGGATGCGAATGTCAGTTTTCATGCGGATGTTCAGCATTTACGGATGCGGATATCCGTGACATCCCTAATAGGTACTCATAAATGCAAAAACATAATTATGAAGCCACACGTCCATGCAGATGCAACCTGAGACACTAACCAAAAAATTAATTTCAAATCCCAATTTCTGAGCGTTTTTTCGCGGACATGATTGTCATTACTCCCTAAAACCATGATTTTCAGAATTTTGTAGTTGAATAGGTAGGTTCAAAGACCACGAGTCGCCCCTAGTTTGTATTAATCTGAGAAAAATACCGTTTTTTTAACCGGTTTTACCGGTTTTATTTTTATGAATACCATCCGAAATACCGGGTTTTAGAAAAGTCAGTAATACCGACCACCCTATACAGCACCCAAATTTTCAAGCTGGTTATGTTCAATATAGGAGCTTTGAAGCCGGAAGGTTACCGAGTCATCAGTTTTGAATCTTAGTAGAGTCAAATATTTAAATTTCAAAAGTCTTAAGCATTAAGACGAAGTACATGTGAGGAAGGGCTTTACGGTAGTCCTAACCTCCCACTTCGAGTTCAAGTTGGTGGTGATGAAATCGAGGTGGTCGACGAATTCATTCACCTGGGCTCACTGGCAACTGCCGACAACGATACCAGCAGAGAGATGCATCGACCATAATAGGCAGAAAATCGCGCTTACTTTGGACTCCGGAAGACGCTCCGATCGAGTAAAATTCACTGCCCCTACCAAGTTGTTCAGACCGGTAGTCCTATGCGGCCATGAGACATGGACTATAGTTTTGGAGGTCCAACGTACCCTTGCGGTCTTCGAACGAAAGGTGTTGCGTACCATCTTCGATGGTATGTAAATGGAAAACGGAGTGTGGAGAAGGCCAATGAACCACGAACTGCAGGAGCTGCTTAAACAGCTATCTATTGCTCATACTGCTGAGAGTGGAAGGTTATGATGGGCTGGGAATGTCGTAAGGATGTCAGACGACAGCTCGGTAAAGATGGTTCTTGAAACCAATCCATCAGGGACGAGACGGAGAGGTACACAGCGGACAAGATGGATTGATCAGGTGGAACGCAGACTGCAGGGCTGGCGAACTGCAGCCATGGGCCGAGTGGAATGGAGACGACTCTTACGTGCAGCAAAGGCTACACCACGGCTTTGGACTGTTTGGTAAGGTAAGTTAGGTGTTAAGCATGGGCTTTTTTGCAGGTACCCCGTTTAGCCGACCAATCATTCACGTAGAATTGACAAAATAAGTCCCTCTTATAACAAAACTGGCCGGAGTTACACATAGTATACGCCTCCCCAGAAAACTATATATAATGTTTCCTGTCGCTCTTGAGAGTGTGATTCACAAGGCGGGCATCGACAGAAGGGTCTCGGCTTTTACAAGGTCGATTCAGTTTCTGGCATTCGTAAATGATTTTAAAATCATGACACGTAACTTTGCAACGACGGACTAAATTTACACCCGACTGAAAGCCGCAGCCAGACTATTCGGGCTGCGAATAAATGCGTCGAAAATGAAATGCATGCGAGCGGGAGGCTCCAAGGAGAAAAGTCTCCCAACTCAAGACTCCGTAGACGGCGAAGAGCAATGAGGTGGTCCACGAGATCGTGTATTTGAGGTCACTGGTGTCCGCTGCACCAGCGAAGAGATCCAGATACGCATCCAGGCTGGAAATCGTGCCTGCTAGTTACTTCGGAAGAAACTTCGATCGAAACGGGTGCTAAGCCGCACAAAGTTGACGATGTCCAAAACCCTGATAAGACCGGTAGTCCTCTAAGGAATCGAATTAACAACGTTTCTCGCAAAGGACGTGCTTGGTATAGTGAAATAGTTAACGTCAGAGGAAGGGTTAAAGCATATACACCAGCACGGATAAATAGTACGCATGTCACTTACTTTCACAATAAATCAACATTTCTGGTCTTAGTGATAAGTCTATACAGAAAGTTCTACACCTTACAGATCAGGTTGAATTGTTCCACTATTTACAAAAAAAAAATAGTTACATTCCCAAGTCCGGAAGCTAGGTAAATCATCCTGTCATTTACAAGCATTTTTTCGTGTTATTTTAAATTTGACAGAAGAGTTCAGGTTTCTCGATTCTAGTCGAAAGAAAAGTATATGCAAAAACTGATTTATTTTTAATCAGTATGACAAAAATGGTTTAGACCTTGATAACAGTCGTAAGGTTCTAAGTTCAATTTGGGATACCGAAGCACTGCTAGAGCATTTTCGAATGTGTCACATTACTGTAAATTAGAGTTCGTTTGACTTCGGCAAACGAAGACGATTTTTTTTATAACACAAATCAGAAAACCATTATACATTATAAACTGATATATATATTTGTTAAGGTAAACATTTATCGATTATTTAATTTTGTATTATTCAAACCTTATTACAACGAATCGTAAAATGTGCAATAACTGCAGTCTTGCCTTGTAGTGCCGCTATCTGGTAATCAAACGTCGACTGATCTATTTCTCACACTTAAACCAACACATTTATAATAAGCAAAGAATAAAAAAAAATATCGGAACTAAACTGTTCCATGCCCATTAAAAGCACCACAAGCGAAGTGAAAAAAAAGAATCTCATCGGGGCGGCGCGAATACATAAAAGAACGATTGGCTCGAAGATGATGTAAAGGAAATGATAAAATTGACACGCATGGGAACTTAAAGTTCGAACCGACGGCGCTCCCAGACCAAGCCAATTATTCTGATGCTGTCTGGATCAGACCTGCTGCTGTTGCTATTGAACGGCGGCAGGCGGGAATCAAATCAGGCTGGGCAATCGATTGATTAGAATTTACTTTCGGAATGTACTATCAATAAAGGTTTTATCACCAAAATGCCAATCAGCGGAGTAAAGGCGGTTGTATTTTATCGTAGGTACCTATTTCAGTTTTGTTCTTCAATAGTGCAGCAGGAAAAATGAACAAATGTCCATGTTTGATATCACGTCCCGCGAGCGATGTTTTATTGAGATTTTTTCATTATTGTTCCTCAGAATGCACTATTTGTAACTTCGACATTTCGAAACTGCATCCCTTTTTTCCTACGTTTATGTGCATTCCACATAAAATGATACTGAATTAATTTAGACAGTGACGTACGAAGTAAATAGTTTCAATTCTAATCAACATGTAACATATATTTCAAAGCCATCAAGTTGATTTGAACTGCGAGTGCGAGTGAAAATGTCCTTGATTTTCAGACTAAACGGAAGAGAAAACTGGTCAACCATGGTCTGTGGTACGCGTTGAAGGTGGTTAAACACAACGCCGTTTAATTTAGATTTCGTTGGAAGCCGAAGGTGGTTTAAATGAGGTGTATCGAAATTTTGGTAACATAGGGTATCGGACTACTTCGACGATGGTTTCCTTCGGTAGATTCTGCGTTAGACTGCTGTAGAAGGCCTTCCGAAGTCGTCCGCTACCCTACTAACTTTATACATCTACTAATGCAGTATACACGTTTCGATTAAAGGTGATCTTTCATTACCGACTTGACTTTATGTGTTATACATAAGTCAACAAATACTAATCCCATATGACATTTTACTCTGATATTCGTTGCCCAATTAAAGCTAATGTCGACGTTTATTTGGGAAGTCCAAACAGGTTCACCTTCCAATTCCTATAGGTTATCGAGAGCGAAGTAGTGTACATAAACGAAAAGCTAAATAATGTGGTGCTGCTCTATTTAATGATTTGTTCATATTTTACCTATAAGTGAAGCGATCACAGCTAAAACCGCGATAGGAGCATTTTCATATTACAATCAGAGTGAAACTTTCTGAAGGACTATTTATAATTAAGCCGCTTTATTAGCCTTCATCACTTAGTCAACATATTTTCACCGAATTTGAAGCCACTTTTTCAAGTTTATATATACACATTATATATTAATATATACACATTTTAATATTACTTATTTTATTGACTATAATGCAAGTCAAACTATTTTTTATTTTTATTTTGAGCAGTAAATGAACGGTTGACGATAAAAAAATTCTCCAGTTTCTCCAGGTAATAGGGGGAAATTTCGTAAAATATAGTCCAACACATGTATTTGATGTCCATAAATAATAGCGATTTCCCACTCGACAATATCCAACATTCTAAAGTCATTGGTTGGCGATACAAACGAAACAACAAACACAAGTCTGTTTTCATCAGGTGCAGGAGTAATTCTTTGCTCCTGACGGCGCTTTCGGCGGTCACGAAAGTACCTACTTTCCACGCTTGTACTTCGACATTTTGAAATAAAATTTTATATTAACCATTTTTCGGAACAAAAAAAACCAACCGTTTCATTCGATTTAAATTTGATGAATGAGCTACAAAACCGGTGCAAGCTCACTTTATAAACCAAGAAACATTATCCGATTTCAGTCAAAAAATGGCATATATTACTGAAAAAAAGGGTTTGAGAAGATTTAAAGGTTTCGTGGAAATAAAAATGAAAAAAGAAATTTACAACTTTCTATTTTTTTTAGTAATTATTCTATAGAGAAAACTGGCTGAGTGTTGGCAGAAAAAATGATTTTCAGCATTTATTTTGACATACTAAATTTTGAACAGCTATATCATTTTGTAGGAGCATCCTAGCTCTTTAGTGTTTTTGCAAAGTTGTTAAGCATAAAAACCTTTCTTTTGGAGTCTTAAAAGCCATCCTGTGCTTTCTAGAATGGAAAGTGCAAAAAAGTAGGTTTTCCTATACAAATTCTTTGATTCTTTGGGACCCCAAATGGAACCAATAAAACTTGGCTCTGGCTTTGTTCGCTTGATATTGTGTATGCAGAGAAAAATCGGAAGCGAATTTCGTAGTATTTGAATATAATGTGGTCCCGAAATATGCGACTGTAATATTTTCTAATAGTTTTGATTGTTTTCTAGTCGCAAAACTATGTCAATTTTATCAAAGAACAATCAAACTGCATTGTACTGTGCGAGAAATAATCATACAAAATGACATCGCTAGAAATATTCGCGTCGCTGGACTCACCAGCGAATGGCAGAGTAGTGCTGCAGCGACAATATCTTACCGCAAGGCTAATGTAACGTTTGCGGTAAAAAACTGGACAAAAATGCCGATTTTTCATGGGATTACCTTTAATCGCACTGACGAAACTACTCATGCATCATCAATCATAGTAACCCATGAGTTAGAAAAAAACTGACAGCTCTTTCAGTCAAACTCTAACTGTGATGGCGAAAAAAGTGAAGCTACTCCGTTCAGAAGTGCTCGTTCAAAGAACGGTACCCCGCCGCGTCAAAAACGGACATCGTGTGGCACCTTGTGGGCGCCGGGTATGGCCGTTCCGGCATCTACAACATCTTTACACTATTGGACAACGATCAGAGCATCGAAAGAAAGTCCGGTTCCGGACGGTTAACGAGCCTGAGCGACAAAAAGCTTCAAAGAGGAAGACCGAGGGAAAAGTGGCCTAATCGCTGCGTGCACTTGGCAGGGAGGTTGGTGCATGCGGTTAAACAATGAAAAAGTATCTGGAGAACATGGACATACATGTCAGGAAGCGGCAGTCCCGTCCACTGGCCTCGGAACTGCAGGTAATGACGCAGCGACAGCGGTTGAATAAGATGGTCAAGTCGATTTTCCCGGCAAATCGCGACGTGGCAGTGGTGATGGACGACGAGACCTATCTCACCCTGGATGGCAACGATTAGTAGGGCACTTCGTATAAGTGAGCTCCGAGGTGAAATTTATTTCACACACCAAGTTCCCCAAGAAGGTGCTGCTGTGGCTAACAATCAGCGAGGAGGGGATGTCAAAGCCGCCCTTCTTTCGCTCCGGGCTGGCCATGAACGGGCAAAATTTCTAGTACGAAGTGCCTGCCAAAAGTTGCGTCGTTCATCAAGAAATACCATGGCCAGATTTGACTCGAAGCGATCGTTGGAGGAGATGGAGCGGCTGAATTTCGATGTGGTACCGAAGTCGGCGAATCCGCCCAACGTCCCCCAGCTGCGTCCCATCGAGAATTTTTGGTCAAACTTGAAGCTCAAGATCTATTCCAACAATTTTGTCGCGAAAACGGAGGAGGAATTATTTAAAAAAAAAACGAAGAAAGAGCTTAAAAACATGCCTACACTCATGTTTTCGTCCGCCATGGCGAATGTTCCGGTTCAGGGCCGGCGGTTCATGTGAGTAGTGTGGATAGTAGTACCCACTCGGAAAATGTCTCTGTGGGTACTTACCCACACGGAATTATCCCCCTCCATTGCTTACTACCCACTCGGGAAAATAATGTGACGCCGCCCCTGTTCCGGTTAACTGCTGGGAGGCCGCACGCAAGGGCGTAAAATTTTTTTGAAAATGAGATAAAATAATTACCATTAATGGGAAATTTATCCAACTCAATTATTTGTCTTAGTTTTTTCCATCACCATCTGAAAGAAGTCCATTTTTTTACCGCAAACGTTATTGGCAGTTTTAAATACAACTGAAAGCTAATCATTTTTACAAATATGCCACCAAAGCTAAGAGAAGTTTATTCTCTGGTGATGTGGGGTTTACCCTTATAACAACATAAATTAGCTAGATTAGTATACCACCAACGGATACGTTGAACTTTGTTGGAATTTTTGTGAAAATGCTTAGGTTTCCATCGCATATGAAAATTATGGGAATAAATCACTATTTTGTAATATATATCATGAGTCAAATAACTAAATGCAATGGTAAACCAAACCAAACATAATATAAAAAAAAACCTTACAAAATAAAAAAAAATATACGGAAAAAATGTGGGCGTATAACAGAATTGCAAAAAATGCAAAACACACACACACACAAACGTGATCGAACCGTCGAAATGCTCTACAAAAACACTATGGGTATTCATGTCGAGCTCGTGAACAAATACCCAGCCGTAAAAATACTCACCTCAATTGACGAGTAATGGAAGATACACAGTTTACGGCTGGGTATTCGTATACGAGCTCGATGTGAAGACCCCTACTATAAATACCATTATCTTTTAATTTAGGGTTGAGTATCTTGACATTTTCGACATAGATTTTTTTTTGGGACAGCCTGATCCACACCTAATAAAAAATTACTCGATTTTATACAAATTTCCCGACTTTATAAAGATTACCTGGTCTTATAAAATTTTCGTGGAGCGCTACTGACATGCACGAAACAGACAAAACTTGGTCTTTTGGAAGGAAAAGCGCAAACAGGAAGATCCAGATCGTGAGACGATGAAGAAACTGTTCTATTTGCACTTACAGAAATTCTACGAGAAGCTGAACAGTTCCGGCAAAGGCTACGTACAGCAAGCCGACATGTGCAAGGACCTGAACGGCAACCTGCTCACTAGGGTGTCCCAAAAAAAATCGATGTTGAAAAAGTCAAGGTGCTCAGCCCTAAGTTGAAAGATAATGTTATTTATAGCATTTTTGTAAAACATTTCGACTTTCTAAAAGGTCGTTTTCAGGTTACCCAAACGTGATTTATGAAAAAATGACTTTTTCAAGCTACAAAACCACTCTTTTGCACTTTTTTCAAATCTGTTCGATTCCGAAATTTTTCCATATATTTTTTTATTTTTGTGGGGTTGTTTTTGAATATTTTGCATGGTTTGGTTCAGCATCGCATTCAATTATTTGACTCACAGAGCCCACTGAACATCACAAAAAAGTGAATTTTCCTTATAATTTTCAAATAAAACCTTTCAAAACACATATAAAAAGCTTTTTTGATCAAGAACTGAAATTTTTACTCCAAAGCGGAAATTAAGGCGGAAATTTACATGAAAAAAGATCCTTGATATCTTATCGGGGGGCTGAGATATCGGCGTTTTTACATGTGATGGAAAACTATGCATTTTGTCAAAAATGCCACTAAAGCTCAATATCTCCATTGCACAGTGTTTTATTTTGCCGTTTGTGCGTATAATTTCATAAATAGTGATTGAAATGTTGATTATAGCCATGAGGCATGTTCGGAGAAGTTTCAGGATATTCAAAAATGCATCTTTTATGTAGAAAGAAGGGTGATAAATCCACCAATAAGTGAGATAAAAATTTACTTTTTAATCAGAATGAGATAGACGCAAGGTGTCTTCGACAAAGTTTTAGGTTATCTTACAACAAGAAACTTTGCCGAAGACATCATGTTTCTATCTCTTACATATTACGAGCAACATTGAGTTTTATATTAGAAGGCACGAAAAATCATAATTATCGTTCTAACTTTTTTCGCAGATTTTTCCAAATTTTGAAACCTTCTACTAAGTTATTGAACATTGTTATTTCTTATCTCCCAAAATAAAACAGTTATTTAACATATTTGTTAAAATGCATAATTTTCCATCACATAGAAAAATGCCAATATCTCAGCTCCTCGATAAGATATCAAGTATCTTTTTTCATGTAAATTTTCGTGGTAAATCCCGCTTTGCAATGAAAATTTCAGTTCTTGTTCAAAGTTTTTTTTTATTTGTGTTTTGGAGGGTTTTATCTAAAAATTATTAGAAAAAATAATTTTTTTGTGATGTTTAATGGGCTCTGGGAGTCAAAAAATAGAATACAATGCTGAACCAAACCAGGCAAGATATTCAGAAACAACCCCACAAAAATAAAAAAATGTACGAAAAAATGTAGGAATCGAACAGAATTGAAAAAAGTGCAAAAAAGCTTAAAAAAGTCATTTTTACATAAATCACGTTTGGGCAACCTGAAAACAACCTTTTAGAAAGTCGAAATGTTCTACAAAAATGCTATAAATAACAATATCTTTCAATTTAGGGCTGAGTACCTTGACTTTTTCAACATCGATTTTTTTGGGACACCCTACTGCTCACGAACAAGTGTCAGATGATAAACAGGTTCAAGCACCTTAACGGCGATGTAGCAGTGGACGACTACGGATTGGTAGTAAATTTTTGTGTACGCACGGTCAACGACAAAATTCCAGTCCTTGACCTCCAGGAGGCTAAATGGGGAGATCGGGCGACTAAAACCAATAGAGCAGCTTGAGCTAGCGCGACTTGTTGAAACACGGAACTCACGATACATTTGAACTCTGCCTGCAATACATCACTTAAGCGCCCGCACGAATGGAGTTGAACTATTGAGAACCAAAGCAGAGGTTCCAAAGCAACTGTAAAGGAGGATGGTTGTAATAGCTACTTTGCATGGCTATTACGTAGAAAGAATGTATAAACCCCTAGCCAGGTGTCACGTGACCCCTGCCGAGGGATGAATGGCGGAGGGGTTAACAAATGCCCTAACCGTGAACGACACTAATGGAGTACTAGAGTACCCTCCACTATACCTCACCCCCTAAAAGCGTTAAGCGGGGCTATGACGCAGTGAACCTATATTTCCCTAGTTCCTTGTGGGATTCACAGAGGGCTGTACAAACAACACAAATAACACAACAAAAACATGCTACAGGAGACGGAGGAAGTAGTCGGACGAACACTTCTTGATCAGGAAATGAAGGAAAGGTTCAACCATGACAGCGATTCACTAGAAGGCCACCCATTATCCCTCTCTTTGATCTTCGATTCCCCAAAGAAAACAGGCGCAGACACACCTTCTAGTCTGACTACTTCTCGTTGATACACGGCACACCTGAAAGAAGTCCACTTTAGAAATGAAGTCAGAATGCTTGCCCTCCGATCCTCCGGCCGGCCAGACCTACAAGGTCAAGCTGTTATAAAGCAGCAACAGTAGGATGACGTTCCGTTACTAAATACTAACGCCGATCGTTCGGCGAACAAAAAGTCCGCAATGGGGATGGTCCTTCAGTCCCGAAACACTCAGTGGGAGTTACCTCCATGGAAATGGTATAGGCTATTAACATCGCCATCTCCATTGACGGTTACCCCACCAAACTTCTATCCAAGGTACAACTTGAAACTATGCACGTAGGCTCTCCATTACTCAGGCCTAAGTTCAGGAGTTGCCATTTCAAACACGGCTACCTTCACTTGGCCTGCGCCGACAACGAAACAATTGTGTTGCTGAAGAAAACCATCCCAGGCCTAAAGCCCTAGGAAGGAGCTCAACTGCGTGTTTTCTACACGAATAACCTGTCCGGTTCGCAGCCCAACAATCATCCAACACTGGCTTCTCGGACAGTCAAGCTGCACTATTGGCACACAGGTTCGTAGAATGTGCGTCCAAACTAGTGTGGTATCAAAGGCAATGAAAACGCCGACTACCTCGCAAGACAAGTAACAGCACATTAATTTATTGATGCTGAGCCATTTCTGTGTACCACAAAATCTACCGTCAAGTGCGAGCCTAAAACATGGGAAACACTAGAAATTACTAACGATGGAACGACACGCTAGCCTGCAGACAAGCTTAACAGTTTAACTCTTCAAACCCTGCCTCAACCAAGAGGACTTTTAATCTTAAGCGTGGTGAACTACGTCTCTACACATATGTGATAACTGCCGCTTCTAAAACTTTGCAGTTGAAACGTCAGATCACCTGCTTTTGGAATACTTCTACGGACGTTATTTTCATATCAGGCATGGAATTCCATTCCCAAAAAGGTCGTTTGCCTATTTGACTATTCGATACCAAATTGGGGCAAATCATTACTATCAACCAGCCTTGTTCTATCAATGAGTAATCTGTGTACGGCAATCGCCAGCCACAAAAAATAACCAACAAGACGCTCGCAGTGGCTCTTTTAGTTCAGGTATACAATCAAAATGATCATTCTGCGATTTTTTTTCTTGTTTGGGTTTGTCACTATGATCAGAAAGGTTTATCCACAGACTAACAGACATGACACTTTGAACAAATATTCAATAGAATCATCGTTCGGATAATACCAGTACTTTACGATAGTAACACTAGCACCACCTGCTGTCGTGTTCGCGCTGCATTATCTATTTCGACATCAGCGCTAGCGTACGAGCATGTGTCAAATTCGTAACTACAAAATATGTAAGAGATTACATGACAGCGCTATAATTATTATTAGATTGGAAATTCAAAATGATCGTTTTTTGTGGCGATAGAGCTTGATTTAAGTGTTACATCTGTTAGTCTGTGGTTTATCTATTGTGATTATTGGGACTAATCACCTCAGCCAGGTACATGAGCAGCGATGCTAGATTTGAAGACATGTCTTCAAATGGAAGACATTTATTCTGTGGTGAAGACATTAGAAAATATGTGATATGACCGGCATTTTGCAGAGGTGGTGACCTTTTTTTCTTTTTGCTCGACAGTTTTTGGTTTGCCGGTAACTTTTTCAGTCTTTGGTCGGTCCTAACGGGCCATCTCGAGTTTTATTGGAACATGAAGACATTTATAAAAATGACCTGGCATCCCTGTACATGAGGTTGAACCAATGCTTACGTTCTTTGAGATCTCTTGGCTCTGATTCTACTAAGAGTCGAACCTTCGACCATCCGCTTGTCAATACGAACTCTGTATTTTTCTGGCTACGCAGCTCCCTAGTTTTGAGATATGATTCGCAGTTTTTGGAATTGCCTTTCCCACGAAAGCACTTTTCAAGCTATTTCCCGGGGCATTAAATTAATGTTCACTTTTAAGAATTGAAAGGAAACTTTTGTTTTTTGTCAACATAAACGCAATTGGCACAAACTACTATGATACTTTAATAATATTATAACAATATAATCTCTATTTATCAGGACTTGTTAAAATGTTTAAACGGATGGGACTTCCAGAGTGGCTGACATAATGGAGTGATGAAGGATTTGCTCTGATAATGTTTTGATACAAATATTTTTTTATGTACGATTCAATCAAATATTTGCATGTTTTCTTCTTTTTTGAGACATACATTTCTAGTGTAATATTACATTAATATTATTCCTATAAACTACGTGTAACTTTGCATTGTTGCAGTAATAATATAAGTTTTCAACAAACTGTTTTATTTAATAACAACCGGCATTCAGCAGAATCTGGTTGAACAGCGGTTGATAACACCAAACAACTCTGCTTTTGGTTAAAAAAAACTATTCCAGTAGTGAGCATCGAATTTACCAAATCTCAGAGACTTCTTTGAATATAAAATATGTGGTGTACGATATACGACCAAAAACTCCAAATGATTGAAATCAACATTCAGCATTGCTGATCCACTATTTCATTATAGCAGACAACCCAATTAAACGTGAATAATTTACGGTTGTTTTCAAATTGGTTTCATAATTCTCCAGAAACGAGGATCACTGCTAAAAGGTTCGACCAACGATAGAAACGTCGTGAGTATATTTTATGTAAAACTAGTCTGATATCACTAACGGTACAGCACATCCCACGTTGAAACTGAACATGATTAAAACTTCAGGATGAATCTTCACAAAAACGATTTCACGCCTTACTTCGCAGCTACCGAAGAACTAGCCTCAACCGGCCCCTGCTTTTGAACCAAAACAAGCATTCCGACTTCGAGATGTTCGCAGGCATTCAAAATACTCTGAATGACCAGATTCTTGCTCGCTAATGGCCCTGCCAGATTGCTTGACTCAAGTTTGCAATGAGTCATCGAACTGAACCGTTCGGTCCAGTTGGCGATTTTCAAGTCGCATTCGTTGTGAAGGTTGCCATTACGGGGTTCCGCCTCCTTCACATGGAGTTTACTTTGCTGTCGTGATCGGCGCTATTGTGCTGTCTTTCTCCCTCTTGCTCACGGCTCTGTCAAGCGCTCAATCTGTGGCACAGAAGGGACGATCAACCTACATTTGAGGTAATTTGCGTTGCTTGCTGCATGTCGGTACATAAATTTATCGCAGCCTGGTTGAACGAGCAAAAAAATAACAAAAGGTCACGATTAGGAGCCAACCATTCTTTTCCAGAACGGCTGAATGCAGTTAGAGTTAAAAAAAACTATATAATAGCATAGCCCCAATCAGATCCAGAACTGGATGGACGTCAATATCTGTCAACTTAAGTCACGATTAGCCCGCAGTTACCCCGAAGCTTAATGCAGCGTACCAGCCGAGACCCACCTTGCATGCGCCTGAGCGAAGTCAAAAAAAAAAAAAATCCGCATGCAGTTTGGCGCAACTATCCGGTCTGGCCAGTCAGCCGGTCGATGACTTGAAAGTACTTTTACACGATACTGATAACTAACATCCACGGTCACTTGCTGCGATTTTCGGTTTCGCTTTTAAACGCTCTTATGTTACTAAATTTTTATGATTAATTACAATGCCGGTGGACATGGTTTGCTGTAGCGAGAAGTTTTGTCTAATTCATAAATTATTATAACTGATCATGTAGCAATAACATACTTGGCCATAAGGTATTGATATTGCAGAAATGCTACTAACTGCCTAGCGGTGGCAATGTGATGCGAGCGTTCAAACGTGCAAACATGTATCACATCTATCATTCAACTTCATAGAGTTATTATAAAATGGCCAGACTGTATGCAGTATTGATGCACGATGAAACGTCTTCCCATTGAAACAAATGCCAAACAAAGCTTGAAATACATGGTATTTGAAAAATGCAAACAAATAAACTCTATTTCTATAAAATTTTTGTTTTTATTATTACTGTTACGGCGAAGAAAAATAAATAAGGTTACTTAAACATGTCAAGTTAAAAATAAATACATCAACTAGTTAAACATTCACAGCCTAAAACAATAAATGAATAGGAACGATAGTAAATAATATCAATTTCGCCACAGTATTCAAGGCGTTATTTTACATAATGAAAATTTCATGCGGTCATTGTTCATTATGTACGGTACTTAACATTGAGATTTAGTCTTGTTAAAGCTAACATCCGCGAGAAAGTTTTGAAAAACGCGTCATCCAGCTGGCAGCAAAACAGTGTCACCGTCATCGACTCGAGGAGCACTTGAAAGCTCTCCTTGTTCGCAGCAATCGCAACCCACACGCGATCACCTCGCGTTCCAAAAATATGTGTAAAAGAATACACAAAAAACGAAACAAAATCCTCACGGAAGGGTGCCAACGACAACTTGAAGGCAAGCTTCACATAGCGGTGCTGTACGGCTTAAGGCCGTTCGTTCCACATAGTGAGCTCAGCCTAGGGGACGAATGCCGAACAAAAACCGCGAAGCCATTCAATCTCAATTAGTCAATCTATTTTCTTCCGCGCGTTCCGCTTGCGGTTGGTGCACAGCTGTGCGCGATCATCCATCCGATCAACGCTAGGAACAAATGAAACTCATATTTCGAATAAATTGTGACTCTTTGCACATACAATTCACTCGTACGCTGGAAGTTCCAAGAATATTCCGGGAAACGTTTCTATTTGCACACACTCGCTTCTACACTAGTGACCATATTAAGATGCAACCTACTCGGGCCAAAACAAAACTTAGTCACCGACGTCTCCTGAACACTTTACGTATATGAAGTTGACGCTTATTTTGGTTGATCACCGGGTTCGCTTCTTGTTCAGTTTCAATCTCGTAAACACTCACAGCGCGCGGTTGACGCGTCCGTTTTGGAATCGGTTCGTTAGGGAACTAAAGAAGTACAACGCGAAAGGTGATCGTGAACAACGACTCACCGCACATGCATAGGCTTTCTTAGCAAGAGCGGTGTCTTGAATTGAGAAGAGCTGAGAGCAACTACGATCAGACATACTCTCAGTCACCTGAGCCATCAGGGGTGATTTCACTTTGAAGAATGGCAATTGAAATATAAAATTTAAATATTTAAATCAAGCTATATCTATTCTTCGAGGACGCGATAAACATAAACCAAATTTTATAGTGGATTAAAAAAATAGGTTTGTAACCAGTTTCCATTGCGTAGAATTAGTTTCAGAAAAAATGTATAATCAAAATATTCCTTCTAGGACAGCCTTACTTCGAATATGTTAATTATATTATAACATTAAAGTTGATATATTTTAACAAATTTTGTATTCTGTCATTTTACGACCCAGCTGCAAATTTCTAGGTTTCCTGTTTTCCTATTCAACTCTAAGTTAATAAAATGGATGTGTTCATCCGTTTGATTCATTTTTTTAATACTCATCATGTTCCTATCATTTGTTCTCGAAATTATCTTGCCTTTGAAAAAGTATGTTATAAACAACAAATAGGGAACATACAAAAAAGTTTATGAACTGTTACCGCTGTCACTAGTTATAAACATCGTCCGATCACAGCTACGGATAAGGATGCTTGAATTAATCAGAACGTTCACCACAGACAAGCTTCCGGATTGACAGGGCTATCGTAAGAAACAAGAAACGAGATCCATTTGACACTTCAAACAGTGCGGAATCATCTACGAAGAAGTTTCGAAGGTAACGCAGTCCTTAAGAAGTTTGAAAATGGTGATCGGAAAACGATCATTTGGTCAGACGAGACGGAAATAATGTAATTTCTGAACGGCAAACGTGGTGAATTATAACAATTTCATTAATTTTCAACTAACCTGACTTGCTCTTAACAGTTTCTTTGCAAGTAAAGTCATCGTATTGCCCAGCGTTGGAAAATTTGAATTAATTGTGCTCGGGCTGAAAAGTTTTCGGCCTGACATAAAGATGATGTTAGTTGGTAAATGGCTGGGCACGTGTCACTTGAGACCCCATTGTGTTTATTCACCTCTGCCTAGCAATTCCTATCCCAACCTCCACGAGGTGCCGACCGGGATACGAGTAACCTTAGCGGAGATCGGGTTACCAAACCCCGGTGGAAACTATGGTTGTATGCTGACTGGGAAGGAGGTTCGTACGCGCTTGTATCCCCATGTTGGGGGTGGCGTACAACAGCGTCGGACTCGGAGCGGGCGGCTGAATTACGAAACGCAGTGCCTCGCCAGCTATATCTAAGACGGCAGTCACGTTGCGAAACTAGGTATCGCAGCCCTAGTAAAGCAGCATTCCGAACCAATCCAGATAAAAATACGGAACGGAATGATCGGCATGGAACTAGGCGAATGAAAAAGGACAACTATTATTGGAAACTCGGTACTTGGAATGTAAGGACTCTACTCGAACCGGCACGTTCAGGTATCCTGGCTAGAAAACTGCAGAAGGTGAATGTGGAGATTGCTGCCATACAGGAGGTGGACGAAAAACCAACGAAGCTAATTAGTTTTATTGGTTTCCCAATAAAACTAATTAGGCTGATTCATGCAACCCTCGAAGGCTATACATCATACGTCAGAATAGCCGGTGATATACCGAACTCCTTCGTGACGTTAAATGGCTTAAACCAGGGAGACGGGCTGTCGAACTTATTATTCAACAGCGCAATGGAAGGTGCTATACGGAGGGCTGGCGTGTAGAGAAGCGGCACCATCATTACGAAGTCTACCATGCTTCTAGGTTTTGCAGACGATATCGACATCATTGGTATCAACTGTTGAGCAGTAAAAGAGGTCTTCGGACCTCTTAGGAGGGAAGCTGCGAGAATAGGGTTCATCATTAACTCTGCCAAAACGAAATACATGGTGGCTGGTAGGGAGCGTGGTAGAGAGAGGTAGGTAGTTATTTGCTCTCTCAGTTTAAGAGGGAGTAGTTTTCGTTAGCTTCTCCTTTACTAGAAGAGAAGTTGGCCAAATATCAAAACATTTAGGTTCACATTAAAGCCACGTCCTAACCGTTTTCGAATTTAGTATTATGGGAAGATTCACAACTCACCATGGGTGCGTATTCTGCAGAAAGTGCAAGTGCAATGCTCAGTTGATCGCCGAGCAATTTATTTCACTTTTCTTGCGTGCGTGGATGAGCAATTTACAAGAGTTCCACTGGGTTTTTGCTTTGTCAAATTAGGAGCGTTTTTTCGTGAGAGAAACTATTACTCCGCGCTCTCTCTACAGCAGATCGGGTGATGCACATTGAATGTAAGCTCACAGTTGTTAAGAGGGAAGAAAACTGTTTTCTCTTTAAGATGAAGTTGCTCATCTTCATCTTAAAGAGAAAACAAAGCCTGGTGACATGGCGACGTATTCTGGATTCGGCATTCAATCGATAATCCGAAGACTGCTAATATACATACGTTTATTATGGTAAAGCTTAGAATAATAATATATCATCTAACCATTTTGAAATGTAACAGGAGATTCTAATGAATCTTAGTAAATAAACCAAAAATTCACAAGCAATCGCAGGCTCTTACTCTTCTATAAATGTGTTTATGTGGAATTTACTCTTTCGATACTATCCGGTCACGATTATTTAGTGAATAAAAAAGCAAAGCCTTGGTGCTACATTCCGATTCGGAACTTGACCTTCTGTTTATTAATACACAGACTTCGCAGCCAACTGTTTAGTGTACAGGAAAATTGCGGGGCTAGCGCTACGATCCTACTGACACACTAACAGTCTCTCCCGAGCCGAGACTCGAACCTACGACGACTGGCTTGTTAGGCCCACATCCCTGTCACGAACGTCATCCCCATATGTTTTGTTCGAAGCCGTTTTTCTCTGGCTCTCTGGCTCGATTATACGTCAAAAGGCTGTCAGTGCTTGCGAAACAGCCGAATAAGCTCCGTCCATGCGAGATCAACTGTTGATGCAAGTGGTGTGCAGGAATGCAAAAAGCGAACAACAACTGTTTTGTTTTGAACGTTCTATGGATTTTGTGCAGGACATAAATGGTCATGTTTAAACATGTTTCAACACGTTCTGGATAGCCCTGCATTCAATATAGTTAGAAGCACGAAAAAAATCTGTACAGTAACACATGCGGCACAATGAACGGAGCTTATGATCACATTTTAAACACTAGCGTCATCATCATCGGCGGCGGCTTCAGGAAACAGTAGTCATGACATCGGTCTGGTTAGGCCAGCACTGTACCTCGAGACCATCTGGGAATTATTTAGTGAATTTCGAAGATATATTTAAATAAACATCCGTTGCAAAATTTACAATTCTTGTTGAATAGTTAATGGTAATCATATTTATGAGATAAACTTACAATTACCATCAACAGCAGCATTGCAGTTTTTCCTCGATTGCACACGAGTAGAAATGTACGCACAAAAGTTTACCAGTGCAATATGCATAGTACCGCTGCAGTACGAATAGAAGTGTACCGCTGAAATGTACGAATAGAAGAGTACCGCTGCAATCATAGACGACGAGAGACCTGCGGTTCTTTACCCCAATGGTACTGTTGCTTTCACCGGCATGTTTTCTTTCAATACATCAGTTTTTATGAGGTTTTGAAAGCACGATTAGAAATTGTTCAAGAATGGAGATTGTTTCAAACTTTTCGGAAAACTTTTACCTTCGAGACATCATTTTAGTCTAAGCTCATGGAAGCAGAAATAAATTGACCTATTGGGACGGGGAGACTCCGTCAGTTTTTATATCGATATCGATACAGAGAATAACACGGGGAACGGATGTGTCCGTTCACGTCGTCTGTGCTAGGAATGCTCGCATGTAATTGGTTCTTTGTTCGCGTAAGTTTCGCTGTAACTTTTTATCAATTTTCACCATTGAGCAGTGAAATAATAATGATAACTAAAAAGCAAAGCCTTGGTGCTACATTCCGGAACTCGACCTTCTGTTTATTATACACAGACTTCGCAGCCAACTGTTAAGTGTACTGGACAATTGCGGGGCTAGCGCTACGATCCTACTGACACTAACAGTCTCTCCCGAGCCGAGACTCGAACCTACGACGACTGGCTTGTTGAGCCTGCATCGTACCTCGAGACCAGCTGGGAGAGTAATAATGATAACTCGCGTGTTATAAAATTGTTACACATTTTATCTATCCAACAACATATTGGTTATTGTTATCCATCATGTGGTTATGCTGTTATTAACGTTTTAAAACTGACGCAACATTTGCCAGTTTCATTTCCAATTTTACAGAATGCATTCCAGTATAGTGAACAAAGACGTAGTCCCACGTCAAAAATCGAATGTCGCAAGTCGTTTTTTCGATTTTCAGCTGGAATGGTAATACCAGCCTTAACTAGAACATTAATATGAACATTTTATTACATGTCATTAAATCGTTCTTAAGTTCGGAATGTTGATTACCATTGAAAAAAGTGATTTTTGTCTTTTAATCAACCATCGACCACTAATCTGCCGTGAGATGACATTATGATGTAGATCCAAGTGATCAGTTTTTCAGTACGGCCCAAAAACTAAAGAATTCTTCGTCACTTTTGTAGGGAAATGTGTGCCAACGTCACTTTGTTTTTTTGATTTTATGCAACGTACGAATAAGTAACAACGAAAAGGAAGATACCAGAAGATAGGTTTTCGAATAATAAACAAATTGGCATGAAAAACTCATATTCGAGAAAGTGGCACTTTCGTCACTTTGTCATCTCACGGCAGTAATGAGAAGGAAAATATTGAAGAGCAAAGCTGGCAACTCCGGTTCGATCCCATACAAATGATAAGCATCGAATCGAACAGCGCACTTCATCTATTAAAGGTGGAAGTTTGTTATGAAATCGATGGTAATTACATCTTTACGAAGACATTGTATGCGTGTATGATGATCCTGACTGCGCGTACGAATTGCATTCGCATCACACACTAGCATGCGTTACCATCACTCGAGTCATTGACAACCCTATACCGAGTAACAATGAATGACAATGGACTCATGTCCTGGGCTCAAATTCATTTGTGCCCGCTGTCAGCAGTAAGATAAAGATGTATGAAAAGAGCCTTTACCCTAATAACTGCGCTGCAAAAACTGTCGTTTGATTTCAGCAAGAGTTCCCAGCCTCCGTGATATGATGTTTTGACCAAATGAGGCATTCACGCCGGAAAATATAAAATCGTGCTAAATGATCACAAAATGCAATTGAGCGAGCTAGACAAGACCATAGACATATTGAAGCAACACATTAGTCACATCATACATTGATGTTTACATAAAGAATAGCTGTGCGCACGATGGGAGCCGCGTTTCTTAACAATTCATAAAAAAGCATTGGAATTTTTGCGGTGATTCGTAAAATTAGATGAAACATGGATCCACCTCTACGCTCCTGAGTTCAATCAACAGTCGATAGAGGGACTTTTACCAGGAGTCGTCCGATGCGCAACAATCTGTCGGTTGATTGTGTTGGCCAGTATTTTTTCAAAATTCGCAGAGCATGACACACAGCGTTTCATCTACCTTAAGTATGGTAAAAAATTAACATACTAACAATAATACTGTACATTATTGTAACAATTGGGAGTTGGAATCAACCAGGAAAAGCTGCATAGAAAAGCGCACTTTCACCAAACCAAAACACCCGCTTATTCTGGCGACCGATAAATTGAAGGATTTGCGCTACAAACTGATTTCCCATCCTTCGTATTTACCATATCTAACCTCGTGCAATTGATTTCCGTTTCCCCGGTTGAAAATGTTAACTTCTAGCCAGTGGTTCCAAGGTTCGTTTTATGTCATCACAAAACCCGGAACATCAAGTTATAAGTGTGTATTATTATTGACAAAAAATATTTTTAGCATCGAAACGGCTTGTTTGATCGGCTAAGTTGTGCTATCTACAACTTTGCTGAAGACATATCAAAAATAAAACCCTTTTGGCTCAAACAATTTTTTTTTCAAGTTCCTAATTTTCACCAAATTATGAAAGGTTGTAACAAATATTGTTGTCTTAAATGTGTAAAAAAAGAGATTTTTGAAAAAAGTACTTTTTGAAATAGGGTGTCGAACATTGTTATTCTTCGACTGGTTTTTCGACCGCAGTCTAATGCAAAAACCTGCCGAAGACGGTCGATACCCTATTTGGATTTTATGAAAATTTGGAAAATTTTGCCGAAAAGTTTGTTACACTACTAGTATCGAATATGTTTCAAATTTTGTGCAGAAGAGTAGTTGAAGTGCTACCGAATATCAATTTGCACATACGACATCACTTTACAGGTATGGAACAAATGCCTACTATATAGCGCAAACAAGTTTCAACAGTCAGAGTCATAACATTTTACTTTTAATTCTAGCTCAAAACGAGAAAATATTATATCTTCAATAATTTGTTTGTTGTTCTTATAAGGACGATTGTTGTTCAATTTGATATCGGATATGATGTGGATCGCATCTGTGTGCTGCCCCGACAGTGGAAATTAGGGCATTTTTCTGATAACACAGTGAAAATCTGTTTTCACACTAGAAATTTGACGGCCCATATATTTTGAATGCCAGCATTCCAAAACGTTTGTGTGTTGTCAAAATACGGCAACTTTTCAGTCTGAAAAGCGCCGGGTGATGTACCTACTACTGATGCTGCCCGCTACCGCACAAAGGCGGCTATTTACTAGAGGAAGTACCGCTGCACTAGATGGCCCTGCCACCGTCGCTGCTGCTATCTGCTGCCACTGCGGCTGTTGCTAATAAGGACAGTCCTGGTCACTGTCAAGAACTAATATGACAATCTAAGACACAAATAGGAATCATGTGGACAAAATAGAACATTTTGATATACTAAATCTGTAGTTCAGTCGACCGTGCTTTGGAAATCAATCATTGAACGACCAATCAAATCAACCGAAATCTATGTTTCGACAAGGATTGATTTTTAACAGTATACAGTTGCTACATTGCTGAAGGGAAAAGAAGTTCAGTACGTTTTGAGGCATGAAGATGAAGTCAAATTTATAACCGTTCCAACATTCAAAATAAAGCACAATAAATGAGCGAAAAAAATATGAATTTTTCAACTTTACAGAGTAGAGTAAATCATCATATCTTATATTTATTTTGGAGATTTTGTTTTCGTTTTCTAGTGGCACTGGATAGTTTTTGACTTCAGCCCTGATTGAGAGAGAACTGAGAGCAAGGTTAGAGTACTACTCGAAGCAAACACAGGCCCTGTAAGGCGTGACTCACTTAAAACATAAAGCTCATCTGTTTTCTTTTGGTGTTCATTTCATTATATATTTTACATGCAATTTCCCGGAAACAAAATTTGATCTCGCTACATGGTTTTCTGTTGACTTGATTAGATTCGTGCATTGGCTTTTGGGCAGCAACATCAACCGCAACCGAGGAGCGCTCGCTGTGAGTATCGCAGCGAAGATTGTATAGTTTGCGTGATCTATCACTTCGGAATCGATTGCTGTGCCCATGAGAGAGTGAGAGTGACTTCAAAAGTCATCCGGTGCTGCTTCTCAAGTGACGAACCTGTTCTCCTAGAGTGGCGCCGAACTGAAATATAAATGCTTATACATGTTGCAAATACACTTTCGCTTTCGTTACCGCATCTATGCGAGCCTGGTCGAGGGCCATGATAAGAGTCGGAGATAGAGGAGGTGATATCTAAACAAGTGTTATACGATAACCAGCAGTCTAAACAACACCGCCAGATCTGATGTTGACGCCGATACGGGGCATGTTACTGCACAGTCTAGGAAGGAAAATATTAATATCTTCAACCTTTTAGAAGATTGTTAGCAAGCAAAGATTACAGAAAGAAATTGAGGAAAGAAAGAAATACCAAAACAAAGCCGAACTGTGCTTTAGCATTGAATTGGTACTTTTGACTGCGAGGAAGGCGATTTACGCTGCTGATGACTGCTTGTAAGACTGAGTTGGTTCTTGAAGGTTTCGCGCCACCACCCGTGCCATGGCATGGAGAAATGGATAACGGGTTTTTAATGTTATTTCTCAGTCGGCTGCGCAGACCACGGGATGAAAAACATTTACTGATTATTGCTGGTAGGTTATGGGATGAATTGTGTTATGATATTCGATGGCTATTTTGTATGACCGCTGAGAGCGGGTACTTGTAAGTGCGCTCGTAAAAGTTGTTGTTATTATGCAAATCATGGAAATGAGGCTGTATACTGTATAGAACTTATGAGTCCTCGGTTAATTTTATAGTAAGTCTACAACAAGTATGCTACATAGGGGTTTGCCCTATGCAACTTAAGGCTCAATAAAATATTATCGGATGCTGCTGTGATGTTGTTGGATGTTTAACTAGATGACTTTCAATTTGACATAGGGCTACGTCTTGCGGGAGGTAAGAACCATTTTCATAATGTATTTTGAAAACATTTCAGAAAATAAAGTACTTTTTAGAGGTCAGGCACATGTTTACCGGCTCTAATCATAGACTCATTTTGTAAGCTGATAGTTGAGCATGTTTAAAGTATGTCTAATAATCGTTACTTCCAAAAAATTGAACAAACTTCAGTTTCAAATGAAAATTAACGTGCCACATATTGTTTTAAACTGACCTTTTACTTTAAGGTGTACTTATATTGTATCACTCTTTTCAAGCAAAATGATTAAAATCACTCCGAAACTCGAAAAAATCATGTTTGAATAGAACATGTTTTTAATCGAAATCCGTACACAGTTTTTTGTCTGAATCAAAACCCGTACACTTTTGAATCGAAATCCGCAAACACACGCGATATAGACTGGATAAAAGTCCATACAGCAATGAATCAAAATCCGTATAGATATAGAAGTACAAAAATGAACATCTTTTATTTATAGTTTATTTAAATTTACGAATAAATATATTTTTAGGATCAATTGGTTCCTAGAGTTTTCCTCTGTCGCAGTAACCGGAACGCCGGATCCTCTCGAAGCTTCCCGGTACAACTTTCCCTTGTACACCTCAGTCACAGCTCCTTCGAAATTGTTTGTCGTATATTTACTTGTTTTCTTCCATTATATGCTGAAAACAAGAAGAAAGTTCAATAATATATGCATGATACACACGCTGTACGGATTTCGATTCGAGCAATTAACAAGGATCAAAATCCGTACGGCACAGTTTTTGTTGAATAAATACAATTTGCACTATTTACCAGACAATATACAGCCCTAAAATGACAAAGACTTACCTTTTCTATCAATTTTAAAAAGATTCACAGAGTAAAACACTTATTTCCCACTTGAAAAACGTTTTTATATGAAGAACGTTTCAGAACAGAAGGCCAACAGCTCAACGGACATGTACATGTAACTATTATATGAATTTTCATTTTTTTAATGCTTAAAACTGAAGAAAAACATCAAGGTGTACGGATTTCGATACTGTACGGGTTTTGATCCAGCACGGTATTAGGATAGTTCCCACGGCCAATGAACTGTTTATCAAAACGAGAACTGTTTATATTTATTATTTAAATTGGAGTAAGAATAATGTCGAACTGTTTTCAGGGTAAAAATCTTACAAAAAACACACACAAGTTTTAATGAATGAAGGAAAGTTTAAAAAGATAGATACAGTATCATCCAGCCATGTTTCATTCAGCAATTCGTTTACTAAGATATTCTATCCAGTCGTAGCTATATCCCACATAAAATAAATAGAAATAAAAACAAAATAAATCTGTCATGGAACTCAGAAGCAATTTTTCACTTGGCGATAAGTATTGTTGAATGTCGCTATGAGCAATTACACGCTCCATGCTATCAAATCAACACTAGAGTTTGTTGCCCTAAGTTTGTTGAACCTCGCATTGTTCCGTTCTCTTAGAGAAGAAAAAAACTCAAAAAAGCACATATTTGGCAGAAAATCGATAATACATGTTAACAATTTCAACTTTCGCTCTTTAAGAATAGTATAGATGATTTCCATTTTTTGGATTTCAACTGGGCTGAAAAAGATCCCATGTAGTAATCGAAGCTTTATTATTATTCATGTCAACTTAGGATCTAACCTATTATACAAATACAAAGCACGTCATATCTGCAAACAAGTCAATTACTTATTACTGTTCATTCAATTCAAATTCAATGGCAAAATCTAATAAAAAAAATTTGTCTCATCTTAGTATTTAATTCTGTTCTACTAAGATACCCAACCAGGATTTTTTAATTTGGATTTTTATTTTTGTTTGAAGTTGTATCTAATATTTATCGAAGGCCTGTGTGGCTTTTGCTGTATCTAAGAGCCGATGCTATTGTACTCTATCCATGGTTGCTCGTCGTAGGTCTAAAGATTTGTTTCATCTCTACGGATAAACAAGTAAACGGAGAATCCGTAGACATGAGGGGAAATCAAGGGAAATTCGTAAAAATGCGTAGAATCTATGAAATCACACGAAATAGTTCTGGCATCTCTGCTGTGGAGACCTTCTGTCACTTGGTCGATCCACCGTGCACGATGCCGCGTTCCAGTTGGATCGTTATCGTGAACCATTTTGACTAAGCTTTCATTCGACATCCTAACGACATGCTCAGCCCACCGCAGCCTTCCGATTTTAGCCGTATGGACTATGGACCAACAACTGATACAACTCGTGGTATATTCGTCGTCTCCATGTTCCATCTTTCATTGTTTCATTGTTCCATCTTTTCTTGCACCCCACCATAGGTCGTACGCAGCATCTTCCGTTTGAAAACCCCAAGGGCATACTGGTCCACGAGCAAGGCATATGTTTTGTGGCCGTAGAGGACTACCGGTCTAAAAAGCGTTTTGTAGATAGCGAATTTTGTTCGATCGAAGCATTTTCTACAGTCCAAAGTAAGCGCGAGTCCCGGCCAATATGCGTCTTTTCACCTTTCTGCTAGTGTCATTGTCGGCGATCACTAGTAAGCCAAAATACACAAACTCATCTACCACTTCGATTACGTCACCGTCAATTAGAATCTCGGTGTGATACTAACAGAATCTTCCCTAGAGCCTCTACTTCTCGTATATTTTACTTTTGACCCGATTGGCCTCGCCTTAAGTCTGCTGTACATTGCCGTCGCGGCGAAGCCAAGTAACTAGCCTGATTTCTTGAAGACCGTACCACTCGTGTCTATCTTCGCTTTTCTAATAACATCTACCATGGAAGCATTCCCGAAACTCGCACTGTATACACATCACTGTATCCATCGCTCTGACCAAGGTTGTTAATCGATAATTTAACGTGAACGCCGATAACGATACTGTCTGTTATCGTTATCGACGATGACGCTTACGTCTTCAGACATTATTGTCATTGTCAATGACGATAGCTACTGGACGGTATCGAATCAATAACGTTTCTTTATTACCATTCACTGCAATACCATCTTTTGCTTTGAGCGTCGTACACAAATTACGTAACGCATGGAGGGGGGGAGGGGGGTTAAATCTGCGTTACTTATTGTTACATAGGGGGTAGGGGGGGTAGTTAAGATCGTTACGTAACTGTGATGTTTGCTCAAAATTGCAAATTTGGAGGGGGGGAAAGGTTGTCCAGCGTTACGTAATTTTAAGGGGGGGGGGGGTCATATAGAACGTTACTTATCGTTACATAGGGGGGAGAGGGGGTTTGGAATCTAGGTTTTTAGCGTTACGTAATTTGTCTACGACGCCTTATTAGATCTATCATTTAAATGCATTTTAAATGCAAATATGACATTCCTACATACCTTACTATTCGAAATTGTGCTTCAAAAAGCGCCTCATAAGCTAAAACAATCAAAACTGAGAAATTTAGTTTCCTAATGAGAAGCGAAACATAAACAAATAAGGAAAAGTTTCTTCCTGTTGCCTAGTGATGTTTCGTCTCCAATCCTCCGAAGTGAAAAAATGTTACCTCACCCCGTGCCTGCTTTTTGATCAAGTCGTACACCATTCGCTACCACAGCAGACAAAACTGGTATAAGGTGTTAGTGAGCTGATAACGTCTAGTGACTATCGTTATCGCCGATATCGTTAATGTTTGAAGACGGTATCGTCATCGTCAATAACGATACCATGCGTTATCGGTAACGGCGATGACGATTATCGACGATAATCTATCGTATTAACAACCTTGGCTCTGACCAATTGTGTAATCGATCGTTGAGATCCTATGCCAAATCCAGAAAACACTTCCACAAAACTCGATCTTGGACTGCTTCTCTCCAGTGTCCCCTTACACCCGCTGCTCTGGCATTCTCGGTGACAGCACACACCCAGCGCGTGTGAGGTCTACCTCGAAGCCATCGGCCTCTATCCGGTTCTCTGCTAAATATCATCTTTGTCGATCGCTCATCCGCCATCCGTGCTAAGTAACTGTAACCTACCGTGTTTCATCAGCTTGAAAATATCAGCGTGTTTGTATACTTCGTACAACTCGTGATTCATGAGCTTGCGCCACGCCCCATTTTATTTCATTATTTTATTTTGCCCCCGAGTATTGATTGCAGAATTCGACGTTCGAAGACCCCAAGCTCGTCGATTGTCCTTCTTCCGCGTCCACGATTCATGTCCATAGAGCGCCACCGGGAGGATCAGAATCCTATATAGCGCAAATTTTTCTACCCAATCCGTAATAAACCCTATTCGCTGCCGCAATCCGTATCTTCACCTCGCGGGTCACCTCGTTATCACATGTCAGAAGAGTACCAAGATAAACAAATTCGTCGTCCGCAGCACCAACACCCGCAGAACTACCACGCTCCCGCCAGCCACCATATACTTTGTTTTGGCAGTGTTTATGACGAGTCCAATTTTCGCAGCTTCCCTTTTAAGAGCCGTAAAGGCCTCCTCAGCTTGTCTACGGTTAACACCAATTATAACAATGTCATCCACGGAGCCCAGAAGCATGTGGTACTTAGTGACGATGGTGCCGCTCCTCTGCACACCTGCTCTTCACGTTCACCTTCTAAAGCTATGTTGAACAGCAAGTTCGAGAGTCCGTCACCTTGCGTCAGACCATTGAACGTCACAAACGCGTCCGAAAATTCGCCCGCTGTCCTGTCGCATGATGTGAAACCGTCAAGCGTCGCACGTAACAGATTAATTAGTTTTGTTGGTAACAATGTTGTAGCATAATTTGCCACAGCTTCTAGCATAATTTGCCACAGCTCGTTGCGTTTCACTGTATTGTACGCCGCCTCAATAAAGAAATGATGTGTCTGCAAGCTGTGTTCTCGAAATATGTAGAGGATTTTTCTCAAGGTAAACATCTGGTCCGTTGTAGATCGTCCCACTCGAAAACCGCATTGGTATTTTCTAACAAAAACTTCCTGCAACGGCCTTAGTTGCTGGAACAGGATACGGGAGAGAATTTTATAAGCGGAATTGAGGAGGGTTATTCCTCGATAATTACCACAGTTAACTTTATGTCCTTTCTTGTAGATAGGGCATATGTATCCTTCCAATCTGTCCGTAGGTATTTGTTCCTCAGACCATACCCCAGACTTTGAAAAGTTCGGCCGTCCTTTCAGCGGCTTTGTGGTTCTTCAGCTCTTTGCAAGCATTTTTCACCTCGCCATATATTGGTGGGTTCACAGCTTGTCCGTCCCTCCCGATTTTTTATCCTATTCCCCTCAACGACTCTCCTACCTTCCTCACCGTTCAACGTCTCTTCAAAATGTTGCATTCAACGCTTGATCACCTGCGATTTATCGGTAATCAGGTTCCCCTCCCTATCATTACACATAGCTGGTACTGGCACGGTTAGGTTCCTGATTCCGTTAATCGTTCTATAGACGCTCCTCGAGTCGTGCCTGGTGAAGCAATCCTCCGCGATGACGCGATCGTAGTGCTCACGTTTCTTACGGCGGGGAAGGCAGTTCTTACCTCCCGGTATTTATCCCTTATCTGACGCGTCACACGGTCAGCTGCTGCTAATGTGTTGGCGTAGGCCCGGTTCGTTTCTTTCGTTACCTCTAGACACTCAGCATCGAACCACCCAATACGCGTGGCTCCCGTTGTCATACCTATCACTTCTCGCGCTGTTTCGCTGACCGCGTCATGGATGTCCAGACGTATCTTTCTCGCCGATCACAATTACGTTGGACACCCGTGCGCGATTTTTTCCTACCACGTAATAGTGATCCGAGTCGATATTTGGCCCTCGAAAGGACCGCACAACTATGACGTCTGAAAAATGCTGGCCGTCAATCAGAATGTGGTCGACCTGGGAGAAGGCCTCTCCATTGGGGTGTCTCCAGGTGTGCTTCGGAATGTTCACACGTGCAAAATGGATACAATTGCACACAGTGTTGCGATTGGAGTGCGAAAATGAAACCTTCTTCACACTCCTGCCGGAGCACGAGCGGCATGCTATGTTTTTCATATCATATTCGCACACTTTGGTGAAGCTCCTGAAAGCTCACGGCTCCAGCCGGAGCGCGACTAGCAAAAGCAACACTCCGGTTACTCTTTTATATTAAACGCTCCGACGTGATATTTATCACGCCGGAGTGCACCTATATGAGCGAACACCAGGAGTGAGTCAATTGCTATGATTGAATTTGGGCGCAATTGTAATTTGAACCACATGTTTAATACGATGTACCTATGTTATCATACGATAAATTGCGCCAAATGCTGCGTATGAGGTATCTCTCTTGCAATGAAACTTCGGCCTTTTGCTTAGATAACTGAAGATTATTAAAAGGTTAGACCAGGCATGAGGAAAACACAGCACACCAAAACGCGTGGGGCCCATCTGCTAAAAAACACACCACGCAGGGCTATTCGTATTACCACCCTCCGTCGCTAGCTAAAGACAAAACACTGGAGAGCCATTCGTGGACACGAGAGCCGAGGGTTTTTAACGTCGCCACGACGAGATCGACAATGGTATAATATTGGAAAGCTTGACGGTAGTCATCGCATACAATCACTTGCAATTTTTTTTTTCGTATGTACTTTAGTAACCATGATGCGTTTGAGAAAACACGCGTGGGCAATCCGAGGGCTCACGAATTCGGAAACACTCGTACCTGTGTTTGCCGAAGCTTCTGAAGGGCTGTTTTATTTAGAACACTGTGGGTTTCCTTTTTGTATAAGCACTGAAGGGCAATAAAAATACCCTCCGTGGCATCGCCTAAAACACACACGCAGTAGTGTGGTGGGTTTGGACATGCCTGGGTTAGACTACAAACATTTAAACAAATAAACGTTCAGTTGTTGTTAAAAATGTTTTGAAGAACAAGATTTTTAAAACTTCTGCTTCTATGATCCAGAGTTGGATGTTTCAAAATGTAAGTGAATAAAAAAAAGTGATTCATTACAATCCGTTTTGGGTTTGGTTCGGTTGACTCCGTTCGGTCCGGTTCGGAGTCTGGAAATGAAAGTCCCCAGTTTTTTCGAACTACAGTTTAATGACAAATCAAACAATGACTGATATGCATGTTAGAAACTGTGTGATGCAATGAAAGGAGTGCAAAACAAGTTTTTTTGTAAAATTTGAAAGACTTCCTCAAAACGTTTTTTTTTGTCAAAGGTAAGTGCCCCGGAACTCCGGCAGCGGTTTCTCCGTCAGATTGTCCACAGCATTCTAATGCAAAACCTGCCAAAAAGCAACCGCTATCGATGTAGTGTGATTCATTACCAGATAGAAAATTGCATCACCTCGGCAGCGGTCGCTCTTCGGCAGGATTTGCATCAGGAAGCTACAAAAAACCTGACGGAGAAACCGCAGCCGGAGTAGTTCCATACCTTGCATGAATTTTTCAAACAGAATTGTGATCCATGTTTTTGCACTGTGGTAGAAATTATTTAGGTTTATTTTATCAGCATATAAAAAACGCAGTCTTTAAAAATATTCAGTTTACATATATGTATTTTCTTTGCGGTATGTCACTTCAATTGCTATTATGCTTTTTTATAAAAATGCAAAAAAACAACCTGCAATGTAAATGTGCTGCTTGTGATTTTAATGGCGTTGAGTTTAATTTTGAACGGTCCGAACAGATTACTATTAAGATAAACTACAATATGATCATCACTCTTCGTCCGCCTTAACTTATATATTAAATTTCGAATAAACCAATTCGAATTTGGCATAACTGATACATTAAAATACTCGTATTTGAACATTTACCTATTTTACGTGGAAATGCACGATATTTAGTCTTATAATATTTATACCAAATGTGCTTGGCGTGAAATGGAAAACGGAGTTTTGTATGTTGTATGTATGAACACAGCTACCACCCAACTAGCGAATCGTGTTCGTTAAGGCTGTAGTACACTCTTTGACCAAGCGTCAAATATTTGTCACTTTTTGACAGATAAAATTTTCACAGATTTTTAGTCGGAGATAATTGTTTGTCAAAATTATTTGACAAACTTATTACACTAAGAAAATATTTATCGCTGGTTCGTTTCTCGGTTGATTGATTATCGAAGAATGTCGTTGTCGAAAAAACGCATGTATCCATGACCGTTCACCAAGAGAAAATTTGTTTGTTTGTCATTTACGAGTTTTTAAAACTATGTCAAAAAAAATAAACTTCGTTCTTCTGTCTTGCTGCTGTGGTAAATGTATTTGGTCAATACTTTTTTATACTAAAAATCCAACGAAAAGCAGCATGATAAAGCGCCAGCACATCACTCTTCCTGCCTTAAAACTGGAGGATCGCGATGCTGGATATTTCCGGTGAAGGCGTTAAAGAAATAAAAGAACAAACAACCTGACAATAAACCTCTGAATTACACACAAAATGTTGTAGATGTATAACATGTACTATTTAAATTACGCGATTGATTATGTCAGAGATGATCTGCATGAAGTGTCCAGCTAGTAGCGCTGAGGAACAAACTAATCAATGCTGAATGAAAGGCGTAATAACTAAACATGTTTACAAATTTTTCACAACAATAAATAATCAGTGGTGGGCACCGCTAACCGAAAATTTAGCGACGCTAATCGCTAAGTCGCTAACCGGAAAATTTAGCTCGATAATCGCTAAACGCTAAACGCTAAACCCACATTAGCGGAACTTTCGCTAATCGCTAACTTTTTAATATGTAAATAGTCATATCGCTATATTTATTGCTCGTGTTTTGTAAGATTTGGACCACTTTGATCTGTTTTGGTTAAACAAACGAAAACAATTACTTTTTAAAGCTATTTACAGTGAGAGGTTCACGAAACGGTATTCATATTTGATTTTGTAAAAACAAGAATAACAAAAGTTATTTAGCTTGCATTGAAAATAGATACTCTTAGGAATGTTTTCATGAAAATTCAATTATTACCTGAATCGAAAAAGTAGAACCAAAGTTGTCATAATTTCAAGCGCATTGCAATTTACCAAAGTTCTTGGTGTGCCAAAAATTCAATCTAGACCTTGTGCTTGTTCTACAAAATGCTCCTGTGGCTTGTACGATAACTGGAACTCCATTCTAGGATAAAAAAAACTGACAAAAGTAACTTTCGCAGTAAAGTATGTTCATCTTTCGAAGCAATTTACGTACGCCATCAGCAATTCACAGTTTTTCTAAATATTTCTATTGTCGCTTCTCCACAAAATTTACCAAATTAGCGATAAGCGTTTCGAAGGCCAAAATTTTAGCGACGCTAACAGTTTCGCTAACCAGCTCAAAAATTAGCGAAATCGCCAAATCGCTAACTGAATTTTAGCGTCGCTAATTAGCGAATTAGCGGAATGGTGCCCACCAAAATAATATAATTATATTTTAGTAATTTTTTTTTTCATTTCTCGGACCCCTAATGCATTTAAGTAATGCATTTGAATGATGTTGACTTCTGATATTAGAGTGCTCTTTAGTTGAGTGACGGCCCAGCGAACACCCAACGAGCGAATTACCACTGTATATGAGAAATTCCATTAAGATGGCCCAATTTATTAGTTTTTTAAATTGTTATTTTTGATTTGGCTGAAACTTACCACCAACAGACATGTATTTGCATTTTTAGTTTTCAGGAGAAAACAGATAGTATTGAAACTGATTTGCGTTATAACCTCCCCAACAAGTGAAGAGACTCACCTTTCGAAAAATGTTTTTCGCTCAAACTGCACTTTTTATTATTTGCATCAACCCTTTCACCACTGACATCACCTGATATTTAAAATTTAATCAGAGTTTACCATTTGTACTTCAAATTTTGAAATAAAAACTGTTAAACACGCTATACAGCTTGTGCAAATAAGGTTTGTAACTAGTTGGTCAAAGTTTGAATTTCGTTTATCGAGGTAGATACTTATTTTTCGCCGCGGGAAGTGTACTAAGATTACATAACAGACTATTAAATTGATTCGATTAAAAACGCGTCTGGTTATTACGAATTCTCAACAAAGAATGAATTTATTTTCAAGGTATGAGTGTATGTGTGTTTTAATACAAAGTTGCCAAATAATATTTGAAACAGGGTTGCCAATAAATTGAATAAAAGAATTTCCTCTCAACAGCTTCCCGCCGTTGGCAATCCGTTTCAATCCTTCTCGCCATCTAGGGGGAGTAGACATATCTCCGATATCGCTCGCTTATACTCGCCCTTATCCGTACTCAAAGTTACAACACGGGTTACTCCGTCTTTCCCAGGGTGTAGTGCTGTGACTCTTCCAAGCAGCCACTGAAAGGGTGGAGCGTTTCTATCGACTACTAAAACTTGAGCTCCTTCCAAAATTGTAATGGCTTTCGTCCACTTCGACCGGTTTTGCAACTCCGGTAAGTATTTCGATAACCACCTTTTCCAGTGTTGGAACATTGTTTGAACAAGTTGCCACCGTGACAATGTAGATTGCTTCAAATGCAAATATGAAGGCTCGGGCACCGCTTGCATTTCTCGCCCTATTAAGAAATGGGCAGGAGTAATCGCCGTTAAATCATTCGGGTCGTTGGAACACGGCGCCAAAGGCCGCGAGTTTAAAACAGCTTCAATTTGAGTTAACGTAGTGTACAGTTCTTCGTAAGACAACAAACAGTCTCCCACTATTCTAGTTAAGTGGTGTTTCACCTGCTTTACTCCTGCCTCCCAAATCCCACCGAAGTGGGGACTTCGTGGTGGTATGAATGACCAATTTATTCCGTGACTTTGGCAATACTCGCTAATTTTCTTAGCTTGCTGTTGATTTTCGAATAGGCGCGCCAAATCTTCCATCTGATTCTGCGCACCAACAAAATTGGTTGCGTTATCCGAAAACATTTTACACGGCAATCCCCGACGGCTCGTGAATCGTCGGAGAGCAGCTAAAAACGCCTCTGTGGTCAAATCAGACACGAGTTCAACATGAATTGCCCGCGTTGACATACAAACAAATAAACTTACATAAGCTTTCGTTACCAACGGTTTTCGTCCTGTCGAGAACGATTTGACCGAAAATGATCCGGCATAATCCACACCGGTATAGGAAAAGGTAGGTGCCGGCTGGACGTGATAAGACGGTAGGTCGCCCATTAGCTGAGATGCTTTCATGGGATTCGCTCGAAAACAGGTTAAGCAACTTCCGATAACCTTTCGTATGGTAGACTTTACACGCAAAGGCCAAAAACGCTGACGAACAATGGCGAGTAAACCCTTCTGTCCAATATGCAGGTTTGATCGATGGAGAGCTCTCACCAGAGCTTCTGTGAACGGGTGCTTCGCCGGTAGCAACATCTGATGTTTGCTGTCATATGAAATTGGAGCGTTTTTAATCCTCCCTCCAACTCGCAAAAGTCCATCCTGAGGGTCAACAAACGGTTTCAGGCCACTGAGACGGTGCCTTTGTTCGCCACTCTGCTTCATTGCATTCAACTCAGGTTCAAAAGATTCCATCTGAACGTATCTCACTGTTAAAAGTAGCGCGGAATTTAATTTAAACGAGGACAGATCTCCCTTGACGAGCGTTTGTCTTCTGGATATCATGTACTTCGCGAACCGAAACACATGAGCCATGATTCGAATCATCTTATTATAATCACTCACGCGATCGAAAATGTTAAGTCGCTTCATAGTAGTTAAAGCGAGCACAACACCTCCTTTCAGTTCTGGTAAATATTCATCTGCTATTAGAGCTACAGGCACTCCTTTAAACGTAAGTGTTTTTAACATAGGTGGCCCATACCACCACAATTGATTTCGTAAAAGTCGACGAGGGGTTTCACCACGTGAAATAATATCGGCTTGATTTTCACTTGTCGGGATGTAGTGCCACGCATAAAAACCAGTAATACGCTGTATTTCGCGAACTCTATTTGAGACATACAACTGCAGCCTTTCATGCGGTTTCCCAATCCAACAAAGCACAACCTGAGAGTCCGACCAAAGATTGACAGACTCAAATTCAATTTCCATCGCAGCAACCGTTTTTTCCACCAGTCTTGACAGCAACACAGCAGCAAGTAATTCTGCACGCGGAGTAGTGATTGGTTTGCATTTACCGGTTTTCTTCGGAAGGATTCGTGACTTCCTGCAAAGTGACGGCGCCGGATTTGTGAACAATTCGAGAATAAATGCACGCCCCATACGCGACGTCCGAGGCATCGGAGAATCCGTGTAGTTGTATTACAATAATGTCGCCCGAAGAAATCCATCGTGGCACTCGTAGCTCATTCAAACAAATCAATTCATCGCGAAAGCATTGCCATTTATTAACAATGTTCTGTGGAACTAAATCGTCCCATTCCAGTGCCAACATACTCACTTCTCGAAGAATTAATTTCGCTGCCGTGATAATCGGTCCGAACAAGCCTAACAAATCGTAAATTTTTGCAACTTCACTAACGATTTTTCTTTTAGTTTTAGCTTCAGATGCTTCGGCTGTAACCGAAAATAAAAACCAATCATCAAACGGATTCTAGACGACTCCTAACGTTTTGATAATGTTGGAGTTATCATCACTTATGTTAAAGTTAATGCCACGCCGTTACTCTTCAACTTGCTGTAGTATTTCTGAGTTGTTTGCACACCACTTGTGTGCGCCGAAGCAGGCCTTCGTTAGTAAACTGCTGATTTCCTGCTGGAGTGCGCGGGCTTCTTGTATGCTATGGGCCCCCGCAATAATGTCGTCCATGTACGTGCTCTTTTGAATTACCTTCGACGCCTGAGGGAACTCGTGTTTATAATCTTCTGCAGCCTGACGTAGCGCCATCGTCGCTTGAAATGGAGATGAAGCTAAACCATACGTTACAGTCAAAAGTTCGTAAACCATCAGCGGCTCCTTCCGATCATAGCGCCATACAATCCGCTGATAGGCACTATCTGGGGGAAGAACTCCAACCTGTCTAAACATTTTTGGAATGTCCACCGTGAACACGTACGGAAAGCCTCTCAATTTGAGTAGAATTGAAGTTAAATCATTCTGCACGGTTGGTTCAGGTATTAAAACATCATTAATTGCCACTCCTGTAGATGTCGTAAAAGTTCGCTCAATTCTTCGTTGCTCGTTTGACAAAAGGTTCGTGCAATTATCGGTGCGTTCGTGGTAATAACACCGTCAGCGACCCAACCGAATTCAGTATTTGTAAGAACTGGTAAACAAGATCCTAACAGAATCCGATCGCCTTTTATTAACTCCCAGAAAAGCTCAGCACCGATGAGCATGTCGATTCGTCCGCGCTTGTTAAACTTCGGATCAGCTAATTGAACATCTGGCGGTATTCGCCATTCTGAAATATCAAACGATTTTGACGGCATATCACCTGTGATCCGAGGTGCTACGAGAAATTCTAGCTCGGAAGTAAAACTTCCGACATATGACTCGATGGTAGTTCGAACCATTCGCCGAAGTCTTGTGTTGGCTCCGTTGAGACCGCTGACTACATAATCTACTGGATCTTTCTTTTGAGCGATCAGGTTCGCAAATCGCTCCGTCATAAAATGCATCTGTGATGCCGAGTCTAGAAGTACTCTGCATGGATATGCGGCAGTACTCAGTCCACGAACCTTTACTACGGCTGTTGATAGCAACATTTGTTTATTTTGTGTGCCCACACTAACACATAAAGAAGTTGCTGTTCCGTTGCGATGTGCATCAGTTTGACTACTGGAATTCGTTTCCTTTTTAGGTGTATCGGTGTTCTCACTGGTTGTAGCATGAACTCGGACGTCATTCGGTTCTGCAGACTGGTTGAAGCCTTTGTCACTATGAAGCGAAGTGTGATGCCGCTTGCCACACTCTTTACAATTGTTTGTCGACGAACAACCTTTTGTTCTGTGGCCCCTTTGCCAGCAATTAAAGCAGCAGCCTGACCTTTTCAATATATTGTATTTTTCACTCACATTTATTTTCTTGTCATTTTCGCACTTCCAAATTTCATGGCTATTGTTGCAAACCGGGCACTTGAGATCGAATTTCGTTTCACTTTTCTGTTCATTGGTATTCAACAATGTATTAGATCGTCCCACTGCTTTCGGTTTAGTAATTTCCACTTTGCTGTTCGTTTTTATTTTTTCCATAATTCTGCATTGCTCTTGCAAAAACGCCATTGTATCCGCATAACTTGGCAGCACACCAGCCTTATGCCGTGTCTCCCAGCTAACTTTCGTTGTTTTGTGCATCCGCGAAGAAATCATGTTGACGAGCATTTGTTCTCCAAGTCCCTCGACCAGAAGATTCAAATTCTTCAGCGCCTCCACATTCTTATTGCAAACGTCCAATAATTTCCGGAGATTCGCCGAACTCTCTTTGTTAATCTTCGGTAAATTAAACAAAGAATCGATGTGTTTATCTATTATTATCCGCTTATCTTCATATCTGTTTGTCAGGAACTCCCAAGCAGCATCATAGTCGTTGTTATTTACGATGTCTTGGTCGATTATCCCCGCAGCCGATCCCACAAGAGAGTTTCGCAAATGATAAAGTTTTATCGCTGGTGTTTCATGTGTGTATCGATTCATGATGGTCGTAAACATGGATTTAAATGAAAACCATCGTTCGTATGAACCGTCAAATGTCGGTAAAGGCGCATGAAGTGGTTGAAGAAAAGGTAATGCTGTTCCAACCGTCGGAGCATTAGGTGCCGCTAAAGGGATAGCCACCTCTCTCTTCGCAGCTTGGGTTTCCTTCGTGACTTCTTCAATCATCGTGTTTAGGCGGATCGCCAAATCGGTGTATATAGATTCAAATTCAATATACTTTTCTTCCTGGTCAACTCGTCGCTCTTCGGGGAGGGGTAGGACATAAACTTGATTCTGTAGTTCATTATACTCAAGGTAAGCCTGTTCAACTGTTTTAAGATGCAATCGAAGATAATGCACATTACCAATATTACGATTTGGAATGGCGTCACTGTGTTGTAAGGCTTTTCTTACACGAGTTAACTTGCCCTTTACTGCCCCTCTCTGATGAGTCAGAGTTCGTAGCTGTTCTTCCATTTTCAATAATTCCTGTTTCTGTTGTTGTTCCGATTTTTGTTCACTGACTGATTTCGGTTTCGTTTTTGGCGGCGTTGAAAATATTCCTTAATCCTTAACTTTTTCGATACGAGTGACGGCCATTTGCAATTTGTGTAGCGCGTCACTGCATTGCACCAACAGCTTTGGAGAATGCTCGATTTCACCATTCAATACGAATTTTCGTGGAATAACACTTCACGTTGTGTTCTCCAGTACTTCTCACGATATCCGGCTATAGAAGGACCAAAAATGTACCTTCTTTCGAAGCGTGGACTGTATTTTAATTTGATTAGATTACAAACGCGTCTGGTTATTACGAATTTTTAACAAAGAATGAATTTATTTTCAAGGTATGAGTGTATATGTGTTTTAATACAAAGTTGCCAAATAATATTTGAAACAGGTTTGCCAATAAATTGAATAAAAGAATTTTCTCTCAACATATATAGTTCTGTGAATAAACACAAAATTCCCGTTCAATCCTTGATTTTATTGTCATAAATGTATTTAATAATAAGGAACATTACTATTAAATCCTATCCCATCAGTTTCGATTGTAATTTCATTCGCGAAAAGGAAAACTAATCGCAGCAAACACAAGCTGTGTGACGCTCCGCGGTGCGCTCCGGAGCGATGCATATGCCTGCAGCTCACGTCGGAGTGCGAGGCAGTCGGAGTGGCTGCTATGATGCTCCACGTGCGCGCGGAGCAAATGAAATAGAAATCCAGCGTGTACATGGGTTGCTTGGAGTAAACTCCACTGTGTGTATAGCTGATAATACGCACTCAGGAGGGCCCGCCAAGCAGCTGGAGCGAGTGAGCTTTGCAACACTGATTGCACAGGTTGTAGGGTAGGGAACATATTCTAAGCAGCTTTAGGCACCGCTTGTGTATTCAGACGAAATATTCGAAATGTGTTGGGTGAAATTCAAACAGTAGTATATCAATCTGTTTTTTATCGTTTTCTCTGTCAGAACTTGTTTTCAGATCGTAAAACTAAGTTAGCAAACTTTAACAATAATCAATCAAAGTTACCAATCGAGGGATACTATTCCAATCACCCAAAACCTATTTCAAGCAGTTTCCATCTGTTTTGCAGTCGTTTCTGCAGCACCCAAAGGGGCTCCTGAATGGCTACAATATAGGTCGATTAGTTTCGAATGATGTTTCTTCACAGATTTCATTGTAATAAACGGTATTTCCTATATTCGTAAGACAGCTAGACAATCAAAGTTTTCGTTTCCATCATGGAAATTGTCGATATTGATAAAAAAAACAGGAGTTTGAGGCTTGTTTTCTGCGACTGGTTAAAATAGGCGCTACTGCTTAAGCCGTTTCTTACCCTAATTCATGAAATTGTCGATATCGAATTTTTTTTTTATACACCAAACGTCTTAGAAATGCAGAAAACGTTGACACCAGATGTTTTCTCTAAATAGGAAATTTTAGAAAAATAAATCGACTTTCTGGGACTTCGAAAATTTTTAGCTGGGAAACATACTCATTTCACTTGTCCTATTCTCAATTTCACTTCATCGGCAATCTCTTTTCATGGAGCTAATTTTTGTCGCCTCACTTTAGGTGGAATCGGAAATAGGTCTCAAAAAGTGAAGTGCGCGTGAGAGTGAAATATAATTCATCGTGAAATGACTCCCGTAATAAGTACCATTGGATGTCACAACAGATGTCACTTTGCGAGTCCCGTAATAGGTCTTAATTTACTTCACTCTGATTTCACCGTAAAGTGACTCCCGTAATAAGCACCTGTAATTGAAGAATTTGCCCTTGATCCTCGATACGCATAGACGGTCATTAATATGCCTCCAGCTAATGACACGTTTCATTTGGTTATGTAGTAGTACAAAACCGACGCCCCGTTCTGCTCTGTCGCCTCCACTGTAGTAGATGTGGTACTTGAAAGAAGTGAACCGCCCGGAATCCACGTTCTCCGATTTTGGGCCAACGCACCTCTTGTATGGTGGCTACCTCCACTTTTGCCTTACGTAGCTCTCTGGCCAAGATGACCGCGCTTGCCGGTTTGAGCAGAATCCTAACATTCCAAGTGCCAAGTTTCCACGTCCTTTTTCGTTTGTCGAGGTATATACCAATTCGTATCATTCTCTGGATTGTTCGTAGTATGTTTATTTCAGCATACTGCCTTAAAAGGGCTGCAATGCCCAGTCTCGCGACGGGGCTGCCGTTCTGGGTGTAGCTGGCGAGGCACCGCATTTCAAAATCAGCCGTCCGCTCCGGATCAGTCGCTGTTTGAGCCGCCCCTAACCTGGGGAACAGACGCTCAGGCAAGGTGTTCTCCAAGAGAAACAACTCCCCCTTTCCTGCCAGCATACGGCCAAGTACCCACCGGTTCACCGATCTTCCCTTGGTTCACAGATGACTAGAACAAGATTCCTGACTTCCAGTTTTTCCATACATTTTGCTCACGACACCTTCACAACGGTTAGTGCTGCCATCTGATGACATACATAAATGCGCATTAAACTGTATATTAGCAAAATCTATTTATCGTGCATAATCCGCTAGATGAAAATGAAAACTAAATGGCAGCACCATATAAGGATACAGATAATTAGATGGCTACACCGTGCGAGGATATTGAAATTTATATGGCAGAGCCATACAATCAGATCGCGACGTGGTGGTAGTGATGGACGACGAGATTCATCTCACCCTGGATGGCAACGACTGGCAGGGCACTTCGTATTTTATTTCCTCCATGAAGGAAGTGAGCTCTGAGGTGAAGTTCATTTCACACACAACGTTCCCCTAGAAGGTGCTGCTGTGGCTGACAATCGGCGACAAGGGATGTCAAAGCCGCTCTTCTTTTTCTACGGACTGGCCCTGAACGGGGAAACTTTTAGTATGAATTAGTTCGGCAGGCAGGAAGTTGCGTCGTTTATCAAGAAATACCATGAGGGTGAAGACGCGATGTTCGGTCCACTACTCGAAGCGATCGTTGGAGGAAATGGAGCGGCTGAATATCGATGTTGTACCAAAGTCGGCAAACCCGCCCACCTGAAGCAGTAATCTAGGACCTCTGTAGTTTTTTTGTTCTTTAACACTATTTTTCCAACAAACCAGAAGTCGTATAAGGAAGGGTGCTAATTTTCAGTGGCTCAAATGTGCATATAAAGTTGCAATTACCTTAGATATTCAGTTTGTTTTTATCGTTTGAAATTCAAATTTTGTAAAACGCAATCTTAATTTTTATATGATGCAATTTAACGTGTCATATCAAATCGAAAAATGCTTCATTCCTCTAAATCGTATAGCATTCAATTACGATGGTCTACGAAGTAATAAAAAATAAAGGTGCTTATTACGGGAGTCACTTTACGGTGAAATATATTTCACTCTCACGCTCACTTCACTTTTTTAGACCTATTCCCGATTCCACCTCAAGTGAGGTGACAAAAATCACCTCCGTGGAGTGAGATTGACAGTGAAGTGAAATTGAGAATAGGACAAGTGAAATGAGATTATTTCCCAGCTCAAAAATCTCTATGTCCCAGAAAGTCGTTTTTCCCGTTTTTTTAGATAACACCAGATCTTGACGTCTTCTGCATTTCTAAGACATTCGGCATCAAAAAAAAAATGTTTTTTTCGGTATCGAAAATTTCCTGAACTAGTTTGCATTTTTTTCATCGGGCAAACAAATGAAAAATTGACCGCTTTAAGGCACGGATCAAACTCTGATTCGCTTCGTTACTGAGGAATAAATCCAATATTTACCATTAGATCGCAAATCAATCAACTTTAAGACTTATGGCAGCTTCGTGGAATCATTTCACCGTTCAAAATGGTCGTAAAATAATTCCACGCGAAACGTCGCTTTTTCCGTTCTCACTTCACTGATATGACACTCATAATAACCCGGATCCACGGCAGATGTCACTTCGCGACGTTTTTCTCACTTACGTGAGTCCTGTAATAGGATTTTGTTCACTTCACTCTGATTTCACCGTGAAGTGACTCCCGTCAAGATCTGGTGTTATTTGAAAAAACGGAAAAAAACGACATTCTGGGACTTAGAGATTTTTGAGCTGGGGAACAATCTCATTTCACTTGTCCTATTCTCAATTTCACTTCACTGTCAATCTCACTCCACGGAGGTGATTTTTGTCACCTCACTTGAGGTGGAATCGGGAATAGGTCTAAAAAAGTGAAATGAGCGTGAGAGTGAAATATATTTCACCGTGGAGTGACTCCCGTAATAAGCACCTATGTTAAGGACCCGCATGTGATCTCCGAGCATCCGCCCATCAGGAAACTAGAAATTTTAAGACGTATTATCGATCTAAGCTGAAGTAGTAGGTGCTGGTCTCTTACGAAAGGCGGAAAATCAAGTTTCTGCCTTTTGTGATTCTGCCTTCTGTGGTTCTCACAAAACACTTAAATGATGAAATTTAGCTTACTTGTTTACAAAACCGTTATCGTCTCGTGAGAAATTGTCGCCAACTCATTCGAGAAAAATCCATAATCATGCTTGGACACCAACTCTAATACATTCAACGAATTTAGAGTCACTCTACTTGGCTGACTAATTCTAGCATTACATAGTCGAGTCGAGTAGCCTGAAAAATCTATGTAAAGTCGAATGTTTTGCATGATAAAAAATTTCACCATAACAGCCGACATTTGAGCACTCGAAATTAACCACGAAATTAGATATTCCTTGCAATTCTGCAGAAATCTAACGGTGTAAGTATCTGAGCATTTTACCACAAAAGATCAAAATAATGGTCGCAGTGGTCCAAATTTTACGTCCGAAAAAAAAAACAAACTGACCGTTCGACCAACTTCAGGTGAAAGAGTTATGTTATAGATTATTAGGAATATATGTTAACAATAGATTCACTTATTCTATTCGGTTCCATTTCATTGTACATAAAAAGTAAATCTGCATCTTACATATTTGAAAGCACATTCTCCGTAGCAATTGTTAGAACCCAATTCAAAAAAAACTAAGTGAAAAAAGTAAGATGAATAAATGACAGCTATCGGTTTAGTTTGAAACACGTCCTTTTATTTCACAATTTGTAAAACTGTAGACAATTGTTTAAATACTATTTACTAGCGTTTCGAACAAACATAGGGAGATAGGAGCATCGGAATTCAATGTTCGTTTTTTCGCATATCAGGGAACATGAACATAACGGCTATTTTATTGCAGTTTCAAGCTGAGCCTAGGCCCGATCGACTGCTCCGATTGACTATTTCTGCGACTAAGGTATTCCTAACTGTATACATATATGTCAACTAGAGTAACTTCACACTTGGCAGTTGGCTGCCGCTTGAGGCGAGAGTCTCGAATCACATGCCTGCATATAATATAGTGAAACGATCAGTTTCGTTTATTTATTTTTTCAGTACAATATTCATTGCCTGGTTCATCAAACACGTTGCATTTTTTTTCGAATATGATCCGAACCTGTGATTACACCGGAAACAGCAAGTTGTTGATCGGATTCTCATCAGAAAAAGCTATTTGTTTGCATGCAATGACTAAGGGCGGATGGCTTTTTGGTTACGGCTCTGATTCGATTTCATAGAAAGCGCTACAATTCAGCAATGTCTGAGAAGAACATGTTACGGTTTAAGTAATTTTTCAATCAAAACAATCTAGAAACAAGCGGATGCAATTTAATAAATTTAAAATGGCAACAGTAACATTAAGATTGATAGTACAGTTTTGCGAATTTTGAGTAAAGGTGTTTCTAGTAAGCGATTTTATGATTGCCATAGTTTTTATAGAAAAGGATTTGTGTGAGACAAAATGTTACCGATTTGTCAGAATGCTTAAATTCGTCAGTTAGCGTTCAATATGTCATTTCTACATCAAGTTCAATTGTTTTCTACCGAAGTGAGGTTTGTTTTAGCGCACAGGAAATAGCAGATTCTTAGATTATAAACTTGAATGGAATGAAATACGTTTTTACCTGTTTCATCAGATAACTGACTAAATAAACTCAACGAGGAAATATTGGGCGAATTCCCCATGCTCTATTAGCTGTTTGACTTTTCCATGTCTAGAGGTTTATCTTCCTTATGTTAGATGTTGTTTTGAAGAGTTTGGTATCGTGGTTCAGTCATGAGCTCAGTGGGATGGGTACGAGTTGTGTAGAGCCCGTGCTCAAAGAGAGTGTGTATAAAAACAAATAGACTTAGGCTGGAAAATTTCCAATTAGGTTGTGTAAAAGTGTTGGGTCGGTGTAAAATTCTTCACTGCGTCGCTAGGACTATTGTTGATATCTGTTGTTTAGTTATGATAGAATGTATGAAAATGGATATGTTATGGATCGAAGCGCTGACTACGATAATGGTTGTGACGGACACGATGGATGTTGTATTCCAAAATACTTGGTTTTCAAATCCAACCAGAAAAATTACAACAGCCAAGGTTGAGGACTCTACCGTTGAATTTCCACTGCTTACGTATTGGAAATCGAAAGGTCATAAATCAGGAAATCTATAAAATAGATAAGAAATCTGATAGTATTAGTAACCAAAATTGTTAAAGTTAGAATGAACTTGAAAAACACCGGGATATTTTAGAACTAATCAAAATGGCTGTAAGAGCTGTTTTCCGGAACAGATGCTTGTTAGCGTAGGTAGGGCTCAACAAAATTTTGTGTACAAAAAAAAATAGACACCCAACTGTAACCTAATTGTTGAAGCTATGAATAATTTATGCTATTGAAAACGGGGAGAAAAGCCAAAGATTCATAATTGTTACATTACAGATCACTCAATTGCTGGCACGATAAAAAGTTATCACTGTGATTTTTTTTTTTTGCAAAAATGCTGTAGATTTGAAAAGGTAGTTTTATCAAAATAACGTTCATGGACACAGAGGAAAACAAAATCTTTCAACCGAAAAAAAACTATCATGAGTTTGTATAAAAAAAACAACTCACCTCATACTATCCTCCTTGTAGGAATCCGGGATGACGAACAGATCCGGCGAGATGTCGTTGCGGAATTCGAACTTCTGAAAAGTAATCTTTGCCGATACTGTTGGCAGAATTGGGATGTCAATCTTCACCGGAAATCCACTGGGCAGTTTTAACGTTACGAACTCCCGCAGTTTACTGAAGTGCTTGAAGGGGGCGATCACTTCCAGTACGTTCAGCAGCATGTCCACACTGAGAGGAAAATCTTTGCTCTGAAATGCGAATGACAAGAATTATTGTCTAGAAAATTTTGTGCAATCAACCACAATTTGTTTTTACTTACAAAGAAGTGTTAGTGTAAAATATGCTACTTTTCTGTCTTGTGAAAGACAGATAATAAAAAAATCGAAATTATATGTAAAATAATAATACTACAGAATATTTGCAATTTAATAGCTTTGCTCTCGGGCAAAATGTTTTGAGCAACATTAAATCGATATTTACTTTACAAGAATATTAAAAGTTTCGTAACTAATCGATTCATACATTGTAAACGTTCTATTTAGGTACCTACCATAGCAACTGTTGCTCTGAAATTTTTACTCGATTCCTTATACACTAGTTCACGTCCCAAGTTGGGGTACTGTCCCGGTTTAGCTGCAATGTAGTCCTCCCAGTTGCAACCGTTGCTGGGCGGGGGTTGCAGTGAGGCTCTTCGAATAATTTCCCCGTTCTGGTCAATACCGGGCTGGGCTTGGCCACCTTTTGTTAGCGATTCCATCAATGCTTTGTTCTTTTGTAGATCATCCCTCGATAAATGTTCTCGTCGTTTCCGCTGTTCCAGCGTCAGTCCATTGATGGTGTAGAGATCACTGTCATACTGCCCGGCTACTGTTTCCTTCTTGTCCTCCCGAAATATCCAGCCAGATTGTGCTTTCGTAAAACTAATACTTTTGGTTGACATCTGTGCTGCGAGTATGTCACTCGACATCAGAATATCCACTTCGTCTTCAATCTCTAGTTCGGTTTCCTCGTGCCGAACGTGCTGATAGCAGCGGCACTCGTTGTCAAGAGCCGTTAGCGAGTCCTTAGGAGGATTTTCGCCACGGAAGATGAACGAAATGTCTCCCCGCTCCCAGCGCATATCGGAAAAATCTACTAGCGTGGTATCGAGTCGGATAGAACAGCCAGATTTGTGAATCTTGCACACATCAGACGGGAGGATGCGCGAGATCAGTGGCACCCATGAGTGAAAGTCCCACTTAAGCTCCATGTAAAAATCACCCATCTGCTTCAATGCTCTGACCAGATTGGGCCTCCGTTGCTCCATCTGTTCGCGGGCTTGCTGTTTTAGCTTTTTCAGTAAGGAACATACTGGAATATAAGGGTAGTTTGTTTAGGAACGATCTAATGGCATAGAACCTATACTTACTTATTTGACGGTCTCCATAGGAGATGGCTTCGGCCAAGGGTGACCATCCTTGTTGATTTTTTACTTTAACTGGCGCACCATGGGCAAGTAAAAGATAGGTACATTCTGAAAAAAATAGGATACAAAATTTAATTTTTTGTATATTATTTACAAAGGAAAAGTTACTGCTTTGATATTTACTGACCCTCAACCCCTGATTTTAGATTTTTATATTGTTTTTGTCGTAGAATTGTAGGTAAATTCTTAAAACAGCTTTTTGATGATTATAGAACTAACCTTTTTTCACTCGAGTGCCAGCGGCTGATCAAAAATCAATTGTTGGTGATTCAATAGCATACATTACCAAACAGTCCCAAGCCGTGGTGTGGCCTTTGCTGTACGTAAGAGTCGTCTCCATTCCACTCGGTCCATGGCTGCAATTCGCCAGCTCGTAGGGTCCGCAGATCGTCTTCCACCTGATCGATCCACCTTGCCCGCTGTGCACCTCTCCGTCTCGTCCCAGACGGATTGGTTTCAAGAACCATCTTTACCGGGCTGTCGTCTGACATCCTTACAACATGCCCAGCCCACCGCAACCTGCCTATCTTAGCGGTGTGAACGATAGATGGCTCCCCAAGCAGCTCCTGCAGTTCATGGTTCATTCGCCTTCTCCACACTCCGTTTTCCATCTGCAGTCCACCGAAGATGGTACGCAACACCTTCGGCTCGAAGACCGCAAGGGCGCGTTGGTCCTCCACAAGCATAGTCCATGTCTCATGCCCGTAGAGGACTACCGGTCTGATCAGCGTCTTGTAGATGGTTAACTTGGTGCGGCGACGAATTCTACTCGATCGGAGCGTCCTCCGGCGACCAAAGTATGCACGATTTCCTGCCATAATGCGCCGTTGAATTTCTCTGCTGGTATCCTTGTCGGCAGTTACCAGTGAGCCCAGATACATGAACTCATCAACCTCCTCGATTTCATCACCACCAATTTGAACTCGAGGTGGGAGGCTAGCACTGTCCTCTCGTGAACCCCTTCCTTTCATGTACTTCGTCTTCGATGCATTGATGACCAGTCCAATCCGTTTGGCTTCAGCCTTTAGTCCGATGTACGTATCCGCCATCTTCACAAAGGTCCGAGCCACAATGTCAATATCGTCGGCGAAACCAAACAGTTGAACCGACTTTTGGAATATCGTGCCACCCGTGTTAATCCCCACTCTTCTAATGACACCTTCCAGGGCAATGTTAAACAGTAGGCACGAGAGACCATCACCTTGCCTTAGACCTCTTCGGGTTTCGAAGGGGCTCGATAGTGCCCCCGAAACTCGAACTACACACATCACTCGATCCATCGTCGCTTTGACCAACCGCGTCAGTTTGTCCGGAAATCCGTAGTCGTGCATAATTTGCCATAGCTTGTCCCGATCGATTGTGTCGTACGCCGATTTGAAATCGATGAACAAATTATGTGTGGGCACGTTATATTCGCGGCATTTCTGTATAACCTGCCGAACCGCGAATATCTGATCCGTGGTGGCACGGGCACCCATAAATCCCGCCTGGTAGTGCCCCACGAACTGCTTCGCAAATGGTGATAGTCGACGGCAAAGTATTTGGGAGAGTACCTTATAGGCGGCGTTCAACAGAGTGATGCCGGTAATTGCAGCACTCCAGTTTGTCGCCCTTTTTGTAGATGGGACACACAATACCCTCCATTCACTCCTCCGGTACTCGTTCTTCCTCCCAAACCTTGACAATGACCCAGTGCACGGCTCTAGCCAGTGTTTCTCCACCGTATTTCAATAGCTCGCTGGGAAGTTGGTCCACTCTAGCAGCTTTATTGTTTTTCAGCCGACCAATCTCCTCCTCCACCTTCAGAAGATCGGAGGCTGGAATTCTGATGTCTTCTGCTCGTGCACCAAGATCAATTGCCATACCGTCCTCGCGCTCTACTGCATCGCCGTTTAGATGCTCGTCGAAGAGCTGCCTCCACCTTTCGATCACCTCACACTCGTCTGTTAGGAGGTTGCCGTCCAAGCTCCTGCACATATCGGCTTGTGGCACAGAGCCTTTGCGGAAGCTGTTCAGCTTCTCGTAGAACTTCCGAGTGTAGCTTGGTACAGCTCTTCCATCGCTACGCGATCTCGGTCCTCGAGCTTGCGCTTCTTCCTTCGGAGGACTGAGTTTTGGCTGTTCCGTGCCTGTAGGTATCGTTCCACGTTCGCTCTCGTACGGTGTTGCAGCATTCTCGCCCGTGCTGCATTCTTCTCCTCGACTAACCGTTTGCATTCGCCGTCAAACCAGTCATTTCTATGATTCGGGGCCCTTGTACCTAGTAGCGCTACTGCAGTTTTACCTATGGCGGATCGGATGCTGTTCCAGCCATCTTCAAGGGTAGCTGCGCCAAGCTGCTCTTCCGTAGGTAGCACAGCCTCCAGCTGCTGCGCGTATTCCTGTGCAGCCTCGGCGTCCCGCAGTTGCTCAATATTTGGTCGCGGCGTTCGACTTCAATTTTCAATTCAATAGCAATTTTATGAATAAACTTGAACATAAATAATGTGTAACTTATTTTTTAGCTTGGGAACCCCAAAAACAAACAACGCTTATTTAACACAGCTAATCGATAATCAAAAAAGCTGAAATTCATCGTCCGTGGGTATAAATAATTAATCCCACTTGTTGAAGCTACTTTGCAACATGTGTTCGGGCGGTACGACAGGATACATTTTCGAACCGTAAGCTGCCCGTTCTTCGTTCGAACAGACAGAAGCAGTGGGAGATCAAGAGGAAAATCGAATCTAAATATAGAAATCTCAGTATTCACCTGTGTGGAGGCAAACGATGGCTCAAAAGAATTGAAAGGACTTTCTGCCACCCAAAAAAAAAAATACCAGCTTGCTTAAAATGAGGCGGCTCGATGTACAGTGAGTGCAACTTGGATTTATTTTAAAATACTATAAAACTTATTCTTAATACTGTTTTTAGAGGTTCAGAAAAATTGAATTTCGTTCACGGTATAATGTACCAGATTCAGGAACATCGTTAAAATACAAAAATAAGTTATAATTTACTCTAATAGAATTTAAAGATATTATGTTTTTACAATCCATAAAAATAAATCGGTAGACGCCGATGCCGACAATAGAGTAAAATAATTTTAAACGTCTTATTTTGTCTTGTTGCTTATGAAATCCGTATCACTTCACTAGATCCAGATAGGGATTGAAATTTCTAAATTGGACAGTTTGTAAAACACACTACTCAAACTAGACATTCTTACTTATCTTCACGTTCCATTTATCAGGCACATAATCCAATTACAGTGGGTGTTCTAATCGCGAACGTTCCAATGATAAGCACACGGTAATGAATCACTTAAAAAATGCCCGTAATTCACCAGCTTTATCAGAAACGCATTTTTTGCAATACACTCGACTAGATTGCAACGACACATTAGTTTGATACCCATCAAAAATTAATGAGATGAAGGTGAACTGGGGTGGGACGAATAAACACACTTTTTTTCTAATATGTTTACCTTTTCTGCCTAGCATAACCGCAAGATGCAGTGGTGTGTTGCCTAAAATTGAAAAGAAAATTTTCAAATTATCATTCACCTACTGTCGATTTAATGCAACCTGATTAAAAAGAAAATATTTGCAACGGTATGCAATGGGAAACTTTGCTCGAAAGATTGTGTTATGGTTTGTTTATCAATAAAACTACAACTCCTTAGCGTGAATGGATATTTATATAAATGGTGGGTGTGGATGAGGAGTTCCGCGGGGCACAAAACATTGTGAAATTATACAATTATTTCGCCACACAGACTACGGGTACACAAATTATCGATGCATGAAGTTTTATTTTTCGACTCAATGTTTATTATATAGCGACTTGAAAAGAACCATGAAATGCCACGAATGAGTAAACGGGCATACAAATATAGTGACATCACAGTGGGTTGTACGCCTGGGATAGAAAAGTTTCCCGAAGCAGCTTACCTCTCGCAGACATACTGCTAAAGAAAACTCACCATGTTTATCTTTTTCCGAAGGCTCGTGCGATCGGAGAAGTCTGGACAATCTTCTGGTGTCACCCTTGAAAACGCACTCATGAAGTGGGTACGATTCGGACATTATATTCGCCTTAGTAGGATGCAATTTGAAGACAACATTTTACAGATATAACCAGCACAAACGGCAATCAAACTTTTCCTGTGTACCGACCGTCCGAACTAAAAGGCTGCTCTCACTATACACAAGCGTTTTGCAGCCCGTGGCTTCTCGAAACACACATATTCGGAGTAAAGCTGAGAAGGTAGAAAAGACGGCGTTTTACTCTCAGCTCAATGTAGATTACGTTGCTCAAAAAGGGTTGGAAGGATGCAGCGCGGACAGGTAGTTATTTCAACCGAACAGACGACACGGCCAGAGACATTTCTCTATACGCAGCAGAGATGCCAGATGTTTTTGAAAAATGTTTGCAACTGCTCGGAAAAATGTGCTCGAAATCTGAAAAAAATCTATCCGTAATCCGAAAAAATTTCGCTCCCGCAGGCAAAAGTCTGTGAAAGTCTGAACACATTTTTAGAAAATCTGCGCAAATATAAGGAGACTCTGACAAAAATCTGCAGAAACCGTGGAAAAACTGCAAATATCTGCAAATCAATAAATATCTACACAAGGACTCCAAAAATCTGCGTTTAGCAGACAAATCTGCATCGCGTTGACGGTGTTGCTGATATTTGTTAAGTTTTTGCATGCGAAAAAGAAGGAAGGAAATATTTTTGCTTTTGTCATCACGCACATTTTGACAATTGCATATGAGAGTTCATGTAGGTGCGAACAGCCTTCAAAATCTCTTTCAACGCGAATAACCCGAATTAGGTATCCCTGATACGCAGAGATGCCAGAGATTGAAAGTTACTGTCAATATCGATAAATATTATATCGATTCTTTGTTCAAAGTGTCAGCAACAGAGTTGCCAGATGTTTTTGAAAAATATCCGAAGCTGCTTGAACACCGGAAAAATGCGATTAAAATCCGTGCTAGAAATAAATCCGCCGTATAAGTTATAGAAGATACTTCATTACATCACATACATAAGATAAACGTAACACTGGCGTTTTTTCTGGTACACGTAGCCCCATAGTACTCCGTAATCCGTATCCAGTCCTGTCCAACTGCTCAACAAATAATAAACAAAATGATTTTTTGAAGTAGAATACTTCTCTCAGGAAGTTCGGCTACATAGGGATGTGAAATGAAAATCTAAAACCGAAAAAAGTGAAAAATATGTCCAATTTCAAATGCTAATAAATCGGTTAGTATTCGATGGATTTCCTTCGTTCTTGCAGCAATAGATTGGAAAATCTTCTAAGATTCTTCCCAAAATAAGATAATTGTAATTTTATTATTCACACTATGATACTATTGAAAATAGCCAAGCCTTGTCAAAACGAAAAATTCGACCTCTGATTGGTCGTTATATGATTGCTTCCCATGCACGGTCGACAGAATCATATACCTTGCAATTGAAAACATGCTATTTGGCCTATATAAGAGCCTGTTTCAGCTGGAGCCGCTCATAATAGTTCTAGACAACAGCGACAACAGCAGTCGTCCTTCCTTAGCAGCAGCACTAGCCCTGTGGTTGGTCACCACGTCTCAGGAGCAGCGCGGTTTTTCTCAGCGTGTGTCGCCAGACAGCCATTATTCCCCCACTGTTGGGGCAACATGAAGATTGCCATCAGGAAATCCTGACCGGGAGAGTTATATAACAATCGACATAGTTTTAAAACATTTGATGGGGGCTATTACAGGAGACGACAAGTGGCGAGTTTCTAGTCTGACCAATATGGTATTACAGATGGCGAGTCGGCTGGACGAGTAGCTCTTCTGCAAAACTGTTTGACTCGTTCTTGACCCAGCTTCATCAGCCAAGTTTCATTTGCGTTCTGCAATACAACATTTGGCTCGTCTCGTCAGTGACTGAACACGAGGCGAGTTGCTCGCCTCATCTTCTGTAATAGGGCCCCGATGTGTGTGTTTATTCAAAAGCTCGATTTTCTCTGTGATGACAACCACATTTGAACATTCCAACGCTTTTGTTCTCTTTCGAGAGTTCGCTTTTGAAATCGAAGCAAAAAGCTGGACGGCCCCTAGAAGAATTTCTGATATAAAACATTTATTCGATTTTGTTATATGTTTTATTATACAAACAGTACCTCTATGGGAAAATCTTCGATGTGGTGATTGTACTTGCATTGCAGATATAACATAGTATTGTTGTATAGGACCGTGTTTGCGATAAAGTCAGTTTCATTTCGTCCTGATCTTAATTTGTAGAAGGGTTTTAGCAGCGGCTTTTAGCTCCTACATAGATATTTACATGAAAATTTCAATCAGCAGTTGAATTTACCAATGCCTTCGCGTCACTACGCATCGAAATTGAAAAGACCATTCAAATCATGCAGAAACATTGTAAATCTGACAAAACTAAGCGCAAACTATATCACGTAGGATAAATTCAAGAGAAGAGTATTGACTAGTCGATTTTTTCCCAAGTAGCTGTCCAAGAGTCCATCCATCCGAGAGTTATTCAAGTTATAGACACTGATGCAAGCTTAGGTTAATTCGAGGACTGTTCTTAGTTAACACGTGAAAAAAATGTGTTCGACACAACTTTGGCGGCAATCATAAATTACGTAACGCTCATAGGGGGGATAGAGGGTATCCTTGAGCGTTACCATCCTTTACATAGGGGCTAAGACAAGACGCGACAGCTGGCTTCTTATTTTTCTTTTCATAACGGCCGTCATCCCCGTCGAAATTTTTTTGAACGTTCCATACCGTTGATTGCAGAATGATTATTTTCAACAACTTCTGCAGGTCAATAAAAATAAAACAAATCAAAATTGCAATATATAGGCGAATAATACTCAATTCTTATTTATTTTTTTATGTTCAATTAAGCATACTTCAATTATCAAATTTTTTCTTCCTAAGTTTCTTGGTACCCAAATTTTTTCTTTCTAAGTTTCTTGGACTGCAACCGAAATAGTAATAAACGATTAATCAATGCATTTTTAAAGTTATAACAGTGAAATACATTACTCGGTAATATCATGTACCTTGCATACGTTTGCATCATTATTTATGAACAATTATAATTGCTAAATTATGACTCTCCAGCATCACTGCTTTACAGTGAAAAGTAACCTCGTTGTATTTTCTACGTGACGATTGCGTTATCGAATTCAGCCAATCAGCAGCCGGTTCAAATTGGTTGAATGTAACGGTGACCAGCTGTCACGTCTTGTCTTAGCATAGGGGAGGTAAGATCAACGTTACGTAACAAAAAATCTCTTAAGAGACTCTCCAAAGCGAGCATTTTTGTTTAGCAAATTCTACTACAGCGTTACGGAATTTTTATGGGGGGTAGTTGCTGGCGTTACGTTTTGTTGCATATGGGGGGTAGGGGTCCAAAAATTGGGTTTTTTGCGTTACGTATTTATGGATGTCCTTTTTTGTTTATTCGTGATTATTCAAAATAATCTATGCGTCCTAAAGAATGATATCTTAATTCTTTTTTAATTTTTTAAAGTTATTTCAATGAGGAAAACTATTCCTTTTTCTTGATTATACAGTTTTTGTTTTTTCATATGTATTTGAATTCGTACCTTAAAAACTAGAAGTTCACAAAGTTGCAAACAAAACGTGAGGAGATGTTTGAACGTACATACAAATTAGAAGTTTTACAGCGTAAGCGAAACAGAAAAGAAACTTTTCCGAAAAAAATTAATAAATAAAAAAAATTGAAATTCCAATTAAAATTTGCGGGCAATTTTTCGTTTCCTTTCTTTCGCATTTTAATATTTGTTATTTTTACGTTGAAAACCTTAAATTCATCGTGCCATCCGACGAATCACTAGAGATGATACGAGCAAACTGGATAAAGACCTTCAAAATTCGCCAAGAGCATCGCAGAAAAGTTACCGAACCCGAGCTAATGTTGGAAATGTTCCCACTTTCTACGGCGTTCAGAGGAGCCTTGGTAATTTTTTTTTTCTATTTTTATTAGTCATGTGTCTTCATATAGATTAACTTGGATTTTAATGACATGTTTCCATCCGCTAATCCCAACATCGAAAATGAACTAGATTCATTGCAGATCAAAGTTACCAATAGATTTGCCCACCTACACTCAACAATACCGGATCGTAAGTCACCGTTATGTTTATTTAAAAAAACGCATTAATCCAAATTAATTTGTTTTTTTTTTAGATTTCATCCGCAAAGGAAAAAATCCATCACGCGGCGCGAAGCGGACAAATGACGGTTCACAGAAAGTTAATAACCTTCTGGAGAGAATTGTAGAGTGGATTGATGTATGTTATTTTTTCGATGAAAAATATATGTACTGAATTTACAGTCAAATAATATTCTCTATTTTCAGCCAGAAGAAGATGTCGATCAGTATGCTCAGAGGTATAAAGCCACGAAAAACCCAGTCCTAATTGTGAAGGCCCCCATATACAGTTCAGGAGAAGGGTACGTTCGTATAGGAAAAAACGTTTTCTATGCGGGCTCCGAATTACCCATTACTTTTTTTACTTTGATCATATCGCATTATTACTTCAATACGAAATTCGAGCCATCACTCTCGAATTTTTACTTTTTTTTTACTTCAACTGTACTCAAGATAACGAAACCTACAACCACCGCTAACAGCTTCCTTTTACAATTGAAATAAAAAGTTAAAACTTCTTCCGTAATACTTTTTTTTTTAGTTCAAACTATTATTTCATTTATTTTTAATGTTCGTTCACAATGTTCTGTAATTTTTATTTTCGTTTTATTTTCAGTTATTATTGGAAGTACATAAAGAAAATTCAATAGTGCGTGGCTACCATATTCTGTCTAAGCATTTTATTACGCCCGCGCACATTCATAGTTAAATTACAGTTAAGTTGGATAATGTTAAAATAAAATAAAGAATATGAAAAATATCAACTGTAATTTGGCTATGATTCTGCGGGTGGGCGAAAGCTTATGCCTGAACAAAACATGGTGTTCAGGCCCCTACTGGTTAACCAGTAAAAAAGTTAACCAGTGGACGTTCAGCAAAAAATAACAATAACTGTAAAATCAGCAAAATGTACTCCGCTATGCTGAACGTTCAGCAAAAACTTTATTGCTGACAAATCAGCAAGCGGTATTAAATCTTGCTGAACTCCAGCAAAAACAATGACTGGCTAACCAGCAAACAGTATTTTGTTTTACTGAACATACAGCAAGCGATCTGTCATTTTTATGCAATTGAGTATTGCTGATTGATCAGCAAATTTAATTTCGCTGAACAGATTGCTGGAAATACAGCACACCAAAAATCAGCAAAATTTTGCTGGTTTCCAGCAAATAAAATTTGGTGTGTAAGTCCTCATCTAAATGTCATATCTGCATAACAGAGCACGAAACGTTCTGATTGCATTTTGAAGTAGAATACTTCTCTCAGGAAGTTCGGCTACATAGGGATGTGAAATGAAAATCTAAAACTGAAAAAAGTGAGAAATATGTCCAATTTAAAATGCTAATAAATCAGTTAGTTTTCGATGGATTTCCTTCGTTTTCGCAGCAATCGATTAGAAATCTTCTAAGATTCCTTTCCTACCAAATGCATGAAATTGCAATTTTATTATTCGAACTATTTTACTATTGAAAATTCTGAAGCCTTGTCAAAACACAAAATTCGACCTCTGATTGCTCATTATACGATTGCTTTCCCAAGCACGGTCGGCAGAGTTATGGACCTAGTAAATTGGGAATGCATCATTTGGCATATTAAATTAAATTAAACAACTGAAATTTGAAGAACACAAATGATTATTTGAAGAGTTAATATTTTCTCGTTTTGCGCTATAATCCGAAGTTAATTATCTTCATCTACATGCATACTCTGACTATTATTACGTGTTTGCGTCGCTCAGTGTTTGGCTACGGTTATGCAGAGCGCAAATAACGGCGCGATGCGATTCGGCAAGACAAAATGTGTTGAAATGTATAGCTCTACTTCGCCTTAAAAAGAGCTGAACGTTTCACCACGGTAAGGCAAATCAAAAACTTCATTTAAAATATCAAACAAAGAGAAATTACAATACTGCCAATGAACGGTCAACGTTTATTTACTAGAAGAAATGACTGACACGCAAGCAGCCGGGTTATCTTTCTTGTAAAAGTATTCTACTTCAACCTTGCGGTCGTGGCTTTGCACACAACCTTCCTGTGATTTTTTTTCTCGGCTTTATCGAGCCCCAAAGAAAATCCCATAAGGAACTGTCAAAAAGTTCTTTACAAAATCGGTGCAGCATTTTTCGAGTGGGAACAAGACAAATGCAGGACTGCGTAGGTACACCGCCTTCATAAACTACTCAAACAGTGATTTTTTTCACAGTATGGAACCATTCGAGAAGGTAATTTTGTACCAACTTTTTTGTGAGATTTCTTCCTGAGTGTTACGTATACATGTCCAGCTTTTTACGCGCCATAATGGTGGACGCTATAATGCAAAGTCCGTAATAAATTACTCACCCTTTTGACAACTCTGCTTACGTCAATTTGAAGTCTTCACACGCTCACTCTGGATAACCCAAAACTGAGTCAAAACCTAATCAGTTTCGCTAAAACCGTATGTACTCAAAATTGAGTAGAAGTTGTTTTACTCATTTTTGAGTACCACCGAATGTTATAAAAATTGAGTAAATATTACCCATATTTTAGCTGATTCGCGATGCGTAAAAGTGACTCATTATCGACTCAAAAATGAGTACTTCAAGCTTCAATGAAGGAATTTCGGAAAAATTATCATTATTGACTCGATATGATTATATTTTGCCTTTTTATTGAATTTTATTTAAAAAAAGGCTTACTCCAAGAAATTTACCTTTGTTCTCCGGGACACGGGAGATCTTTAAATTTATTCGCCGTATATCCAACCAACGAGTCCTGGTGAAAAAGATAAATTGGCATTAGTTGCAGTCAATTATTTCAAATTATGAATTACCTACCGATAACAACTAATTTCAAACATTTCAATTTCCTCCTTTTTTCAGACGGTTTGCTTGGTTTGCTGTTTGCTTTTAATTGTAAAAAAAATAACAAAAACAACACGCAAGCACCAGTTACCCAATTTTGAGTCAATTTGCCGCCATGATCACTTTAATTCTACTCATTTTTGACATCTTCGAACAACTGAAAAAAATGATTGAAATTCAACTCAGCCGCTGAGTAGCGCAGAGTGAGCGTGCATACAATTTATCAAAAGAAAAATATATTTGGCAACATTTGTGTTGTCATTTTTTTAGAAATCTGACGTAAGCAGAGAGGTTCGCATATTACGAACACGCATTATAGCGACCGCCATTATGGTGCGTAAAAAGCTGGATATGTCCTACGTCTTATGTGTGTGATGTAATTGTACATTGAAAAATTCAAATTGAGTTAAGATATTTGATTCATGCACTTTTGGGCTAGAAAAAATTGTTCAATCTTTGAACTTGCAATCAAACATTTTCGTAGCTGAATGAAGGCCGAACAAAACAGTTTGTTTCACTTTGCAAGAAAAAACTAATATTCTTTCGGGCTATCATTTTGTTTAATAGAAGGCATATCTAAACATCTGGCATGACTGCTTTGTTCTTTCGCGTTCGCGTGAACGCCAGTGATGCTAAATTAAAAAATAAGTCTTCTATTTGAAAACTTTCAAGGGGTTATATATTTTTTTGCTCGAGGAAAAAGAGCAAAGTTTGGATATTTTTGAGCGTGTACTACCTTTTTAATTGCATAAAAGTAGTAGTTTTCTGAAAGTTCAATAATTCAACAACAACAAAACACGGGAGTAATGGCCGCTGTTCTTCGGCAGAGGTTTGTGGTGTTTACATAGCGACGCAGCAGATCAACTGAAATAAAAAAACTCATATCATTTCATTAGGTTAGAAGTGTGCCGTCTGAACCATCGTTTTTATAAGTATTTTATTTTCAGTGCAAACAGGAACGGTTTTCCCGAAAAAACATGTTTTGAGCAAGGGAATGCCTTTTCCTATCCCTCGCCGTACATTTGACAGAGTATAACATCTAAGATACGAAAACGTCAAACCTGATGGGCGATCAACATCAATGGAATATAGAAATGTACGGAGATAGTTTGAGTCTCGGGTTTAAAGGGCTTCTTTTTTGTAAACAGAGATGTCGTAGAAGTCAAAAAACAATGCCCAAAAATCAATGTTCGGTACATTTTTTTCAAAATTTGTTCACAGGTTATGACAGTTTACGGCTGAAAATGCATACCTGCGTCGTTAAACAATGCGGAACACAATTCCTAATGGCATTTTCTAGGTTTTGGAGATCTACGTCACAACCCCAACACGTGCTTCTGTTTACCTTTTTTCGTTACTAATACAGTCGTCGTTCGCTAACTGCAACATGTTTACATTGCAGTTATCGAATGCCGTTCGATAACTGCAACACTTGACACATGCCAAAATTTAGAGGGGGGTCCGTCACTACCATTTTTGTTTCCAATGATGTCGAAATGTATTTTTTAATGCAGTACATAGTAGCAAAAAATAGCAGAAAACTAACATAGGTAAGCTTTTTGATTAATCAATTTGATAGTCATATTTCCGCATCATAATTTATTGCGTTTTAGTAAGTACTTTACATAACCAATATGTAGGCGAAGATAAAGTTCATCCCTACAGAAGACATGAATGAAATTTTGACAGAAGGCTCGGAACCGCTGACGTAACGCAAGTAAAAGCAACATCAATGTCAGCAGGATCCATGACGTGAAAGCTAGCCAAACAATGCACAAGGAATTTTTTTTCTCTCATAATAATTACGGAAAGTGAACCACATAACATGGTGATTTGGCTTCATTGATTAATAGTGGAGATCTATAATTTCCCATCTAGAATGAAGAGACAACAAGTAAACGGAATCGAAAAAAATCGAGAAAAATGAAAAGTCCTTTTGAAATGTTTCTAGAGATTCAACAATTTTTTATTTTCGAATGCATTTAGAATCCCCCCGCGAGATTTGTCACTTCAATGTCAAATATGACTTTGATTTGAGATTTGACGGATTGCGGTCCGATAACTGCAAAGTTGTTGCAGTTATCGGTCTTGCAGTTAGAAAGCGTTGCAGTTGAAAGACTTGCAGTCAGAGCTGCGGAAAGTCAATATCATACTACTGACATTACGCCAAAATGATGCAACACCAGAATCAGCCAACTACGATGCATGGTTCATTACAAAAGAGTTTGCGATGTTACAATGATTCTCTTAGCGTCAACTCTCACTCTCATTTTTTTCTTGCTATCTTTCTCGATCATTCGGGTATGGCTGTACTGAGATTGAACCAGCAGAAATATCAAGTTCATTTTGACAGCATGATGTTATGAGGATAGCAAACATAAAATCAATGATTTTTCTTCAATTGATATGTATCATATTGATATATGGTCGGCATGCGATCAGACCGAACTAAGCGCCGTTTTCTCAGATTGAGTTATTGACACCCAGTGGATATGAGAAGTAATAATCTATCTATTATGAAGTAACGAAATCGTTTGAGCATTTGATAACGATATTATAACAAAAATTCTCTGTAACAGCAATTGCGGCGGTAAATGTTTTTCGACGCTTGGCTCGGTTTGGCTGCACGCCGACTAAAAGCATTGTCAATAAACAACTATTACTTCGTTTTGTAACTGAGCGTATTTTAGTTTGGTACTTTTGAATCTGTATGATCATTCATTTTTATTCTCAGTAGAGAATATGCTTCTTCATAACACCAATTGTAATAAAGAGAATTCTTTTAATATTTTTCAAATGATCTCATATCTGAAAAATAATATTACATTTTTATTTGTTTTTTGACAGCATGAGTTTATTAACTTGATTCTTGAATATTGTGCTTGTTGTAGGTTAAACTAAAGACAGTGTTGTTCGCGGCAAAAAATGAATCGCGGGTGGCAAAACAGAAAACTTTTAAATATGTATGGGTATGTATATTTATATACAGATCCTGTTAAATGTTGGCACGGTTCAACTTTGAAACTGTTCAATTTTGGTTCGGAACGGTTTTGCTTTTCTCCTATTTTTTATTCATATTTTCTTTTAACCAAGAGGATGGCCGGAGTTAATCGACTGGTTTCGGATATATGACCGGAATATGTTTAGGTAACATGGTAACGATGATCAAAGCAGTGCTTAGAAGTGCTTGAAATCCTACCACGCCTCTCATTGAAAAATGTAAAAATGCGGACCTGTTCCGGTTGTGTTCCGAATACTCGGAGTTGTTGTGCCAGCCCATCAAGCGACACCTATAACCACTGGTTTGAAATTATAAACCTAGTTCATTGGTTGCCATATCTTGAGTTGGGATCGTCACAGACCGCAAAGCAGATCAATTTTAAAAAATCCTGATAGCAACAAACTTCAAGCTAGCACTGACATAATCACGCTACTGAAACGATTTTTGATATTCCAAAAATCACCTTGATTTGCATTGCACTGATATTTCCGAGTGAACTCTGTATATTCACTACGATTGACAATGAGAAGCCGAAAATGGCAACAAAAGAGACAAGATATTGAATCACTTGTCGGAACCTCACGCTTACTGTGATGGTTGCTGGCTATTTATGAGAGAAAGAAACGAGTGCGATGATATTTTCTCTCTCGTCATAGTCAGCATGTTGCTTGGATTAATCGCAGCTCTGCTTGCAGTTATCGAGCGGCGACTGTACCGAGCCTTTGGCATCCCTATACCGAGTAACAGTGAATGTCAATGAACTCATGTCCTGGGCACAAATTAATTTGTGCCCGCTGTCAGCAGTATGATAAAGATGTATGAGAAGAAGCGGTGATACGCAATCTCGTTTTTACATATGTTGAGATGTTAGCCCTTGAAACATGGCGTGATTCCAAAGGGGTGACTAATCCAGACAAATGTCTTCCTCTTCCTCACCTTTGTGTACCTCATTGGATTAAAAGGACTGTTCGACTGACAGTTGGCGCTGCAGAAAAAAGAATAAAGATTTGTAGGCAGGGATACCAGATATGCAGATTTGTCTGCAAAACGCAGATTTTTAGAGTCCGTGTGCAGATTTTTATTGATTTGCAGATGTTCACAGATTTTACATAGTTTCTGCAGATTTTTGTCAGAATCTCCTTATATTTGCGCAGTTTTTCTCAAAATGGTTGCAGATTTTCACCAGCGCGAGCGAAATTTTTTCGAATCACGAATAGATTTTTGTCAGATTTCAAGCAGATTTTTCCGGTTTTCGAGCAGTTGCAGACATTTTTCAAAAACATCTGGCATCTCTGTTTGTAGGCAGCATTTTAACCTATTAAGATTCTATTTGCAGTGAGTTATCAGTTATTTACGTAGCGGGAAACTTTAAAAATTTAGATTATTTCCACCAAAAGGTAGACACAGACTAACAGACGTAACACTGGAACCTGGCGCCATCATCACAAAAAACGTTCATTGCAAATTTTCAATCGAATAACAGTCATCGCGCGAAAACGTCGTCTGGGGCGCTGTCATGCAATCTACTACATATTTTGTAGTTCCCCATTTGACACATGCAATAACGCTGGCGCTGATGTCGAAATACATGACGCAGCGCGAACACGACAGCAGATGGTGCTAGTGTTACTAACGTAAAGTACTGGAATCATCCAAACGATGATTTTATTGAAAATTTGTTCGACGTGTTATGTCTGTTAGTCTGTGCGGTAGAGTTAAACTAAGAAAATGCAATTTCAACACGCTATGTACCTTCATACTCCTGTAAAAAACATAACCTCAAATTAAAAATGAAACCGGATCTCACATATTTTCTGTTATATATGTAATTTCTTGACAGTAAATAGTCTACTAGATGGCTCAAGGAACCGCCTTTTGAACTTTGAGTTTTGCATTAGGATGGATGATAGCTTTGTTCGAGGTGAAGCGATAAGTCCAAGAGACTATTGGGTTGTTTAGCTTTTCACGGATTTCTGATTTTTATATATCAGCTAAAATAGTGTAATTTTTCGAGCAAAACGTGATTTAAAAAAAAAAATATAATTGTCCTTCGATTTTTAAATGAAGAATAGAAAATCGCTTTAAATCGCTACAATGACAGTTGGTATATGGGCGAACTGTCATTGTAGCGAACTGTCATTGTATTCGAGCAGATTTTGAGCAGTTTTAATTCGTGATTTAGAAATCGAAGAACACCGATAAAAAATTTTTGAAAATCACGTTTTGCTTAGAAAATGCAGCTTTTTCATATGATATAAAAAAGTAATATAGCTAAACAATCCAATTACTGATTGATGTTTTGGATACATTCATGTTGGTATAATATTGAAGTAACCGCATGAGTATTGCATTGAATTTTTATCTAAACTGTCTAATAGGGACTGTTCCTAAACCACGTGGTCATTAAGAGGGGGACGGGGGGGTTTGTAAAAAGACCACGAAAGACCACGCACGGGGGTGGGACGCACGCACCGTCTTCAACAACTTCGCGAAAGTGTAAATAAATTTAGTACAAATTTTCGCAAGTAAGGACGCCCTCTTCTGAGGCAGAACCATTATATTTAAACATAAGTAATAACTTGACTAACACTTCTTCGCTTCCTCGACAGAATGCGACTGAAATTCTTATCTATTGTCAGAATTTCAATCGCATGAAAAGCCCAAGCAAAATGAAAGGAATTCAACAAAATCTATTATCGTCATCTTTTAAAATAATTTTAGGAACTGAAAGTAGCTGGGACGAAAGCGTAAGAAGCGAAGAAGTATTTGGAAACAATTACAATGTATTCCGGCACGATCGGAATTTGTCTACCAGTCAAAAAAAGTCAGGCGGTGGAGTCCTCATTGCCATTAATGTAGACTTTACTTCTGAAGAAATAATATCCGACAAATATAAAGAATTTGAACACGTATGGGCCAAAGCATTTATTGCTGGCAAAGAACATATCTTCTGTTCCGTGTACTTTCCACCGAAACATGCTCATAAACATTCGTATGAATTATTTTTCAAAACTCTAGAATCTATTATGTCTAACATGAAATTAAAAGTAAAACTGCATGTCTATGGCGACTTCAACCAATGTTATGCAGACTTTATTGTAGACATTGAAAATGAATCTATCTTACTCCCAGTCGTAGGCGAAAACGAAACACTGCAGTATCTTTTTGGCAAATCCTCAGAACTCGGTCTATATCAAATCAATCATGTCAAAAACAAACAAAATGCTTATTTAGACCTATTATTCACAAACTGCACTGAAGACTTCTGTGTAGATGCATCATTGACTCCCATCTGGAAAAATGAAGCATTCCACACATTGATTGAATATTCAATAGTAATGAATAACACTTCGTACCCCAGCGACTGCGAGTACGAGGATGTACCGAAATACCACAAAACTGACTTCGAGCAAGTCAAACGTAGACTTCGCATAATAAATTGGCGTAGTATAATTTGTAAAGAAGGAAATGTCAACGAAGAAGTAACAAAATTTTATGAAATAATTAATCAAATTATATCAGAAAATGTACCTCTAAAGAAAAGAAGACGAACGAACACCAACAAATATCCAGTGTGGTTGATTCCACAATTGAAGAACCTAAAAAATAAAAAACAAAAAGCACATAAAATATACAAAAAAGACAACAATAGCGAAAATCTTCAAAATTACCAAGAAATTTGCTGTCAACTTGACGCAGCCATTAAAATTGCACATGAAGAACATAATCGTAAAATCGAACATCAAATCAAGTCTTGCCCTAAGAACTTCTTTAATTACGTAAAAACCAAACTGAAAAGTAACAACCTTCCATCACGAATGCATCTTGACAGTAATGTAGGACAAACTAGTAATGAAATATGTAGTTGATCGCGCACGGCCCTACGTTGTGTATTACATTCGCCCTTTGGCGGGCGTTGTGTATTACATTCGCCCTTTGGGCAATTACGGCCCAGGGAAAAGTTCTCTTTACCACGACGAACACAAACGCAAATCTTAACTTCACTAAGAGACACATTTATTCTACGAATTTATTTACAACAGTGGCAGCGTGACGGCGCTGCCACCGTAAGCTTATCGACTAACCGAAACTGAACCCTAATGACTAACAGAAAATGAACCCTAACGCTGCTGTGGAGAGCGCTTTTATAGGCTGCCTCTCGAACGGCAGCATTGTCGAGCCAGAACAAAGCTTGGAATAAGCGCGCACAAGTCGGCGTCGCTTGGGCCTCAGCCTGTGTGGTGGTGTGGTGGGCGACTTACAGTCATGCCCATCTGAGGCGGGACTTTTGGCGCGAACATACTTTCCCCCTTGAAACCCTATGGCTTTCAACGTTTTCCGAATGAAGGGGTCCGGCAGTTGGAGGCACGGCTCCGAATATCAACACGAGGAGGCAGGGCTCCGAAGGGTGGAGGTACGACTCCGAATATTTACACAAAGGAGGCTAGGCTCCTGGAGGCATCGCTCCGAAAGGGTGGAGGCAGGGCTCCGAAAACAGCGTGGACGCACAGGTCCGTTAATGGAGGCGCTATTCCATAAACATCACTTTGTACAGACGCGTGGGTCCGGGATGAATACACAGCTCCATCGAAGCAGGCACGACTGCTAACCATTCCATGGCGGGGACGCATGGAATGGTGACGTGACGGCGCTGCCACCGTAAGCTTATCGACTAACCGAAACTGAACCCTAATGACTAACAGAAAATGAACCCTAACGCTGCTGTGGAGAGCGCTTTTATAGGCTGCCTCTCGAACGGCAGCATTGTCGAGCCAGAACAAAGCTTGGAATAAGCGCGCACAAGTCGGCGTCGCTTGGGCCTCAGCCTGTGTGGTGGTGTGGTGGGCGACTTACAGTCTTGCCCATCTGAGGCGGGACTTTTGGCGCGAACAGTAGTCTTTTTGCCACTTTTTTTCATGAAATTTACACCACATATGAAGAAACAGATCGCGACCGCGAATACTTCTCGTATTTTCCTGAATTTTCGAATTCTTTATCTGTCAATCAAATATCTGAATTCGAAATTCAAAACGCACTTAAAAATTTAGACGCTACGAAAGGTCCTGGACCTGACAGAATAGCTCCAATTTTTCTCAAAAATTTGGCAGAAGAACTATCTACACCCTTACAACACCTTTTTAACATGTCCATGAAGAATGGAATTTTCCCAGAGCTCTAGAAAACTTCATATTTAGTGCCAATTTTCAAATCTGGCGCTAAATCTGACATTCGTAATTATCGTGGAATTGCCATTATTTCATGCATTCCAAAATTATTTGAATCAATAATTAATGAAAAAATCTTTCAACAAGTAAAACACCAAATTACAACTCAACAGCACGGCTTTTACAAAGGCCGATCAACTACCACAAATCTTTTGGAATTCATAACTTTCACTCTGACTGTAATGGACAACGGTAACCACGTAGAAGCTCTTTATACGGACTTTAGGCATTTGACAGAATCGACATACCATTATTACCCAAGCTCGAAAAATACGGAACTGAAACAAAATTTTTGGAATGGCTGCAGTCATACTTAACAAAACGAACACAAATAGTCCGCTTTCAAAATTCCTTTTCAAACCCAATCGAAGTAACTTCTGGGGTTCCTCAAGGTTCCCACCTGGGCCCTCTTCTTTTTATATTATACGTAAATGACATTTCCTTTCTTCTTAAGTCAATACATGTGCTTGTATATGCTGATGACATGAAGCTCTTTATAGAAATAACCAATGCAGAAGACTTCGAAATATTCCAGAATGAAATTAATGTTTTCTACACTTGGTGCAACAAAAGCCTATTACAACTCAACATTAAAAAATGTAATTCAATAGCCTTTAGCAGAAGAACAGTAACACCACCTACAAACATTTTCTTAGGTAACCAACCAGTAGAAAAATGCAAAATCGTAAGGGACCTAGGCGTAATCTTAGACTCCAAACTTACATTCATAGAACATTATAATACAATTATCAACAAAGCAAATAGTATGCTGGGCTTTATAAAACGCTTCGGCCACAATTTTCAAGACCCATATACAATCAAACTATTATATATTACATACGTCCGACCAATTCTGGAATATTGTAGCATTGTATGGAATCCCTATATTGCCACACATGAAGAACGCATTGAATCTGTCCAAAAACAATTTCTTTTGTACGCGCTTCGTAAGCTAAATTGGACATCATTTCCCTTACCATCATATGAAGCACGCTGCATGCTTATAGACATACAAGCACTTGAAGAACGCCGCGATCTTCAATGCTTTATTTTATCAAAGACATTATTTCTCAACGCGTGCAATCTACTCAATTATTATCACAACTAAATTTTTATGCACCCAGTCGTCAATTAAGAAATCGTAAAATATTTTCGGAAAATTCTCACAGAACAAACTACTCAAAAAATGGCCCAATAAATCGCATGATGCGTCACTATAACCAGCACTGCGAAAATATCGACATCACCATGGGCAGAAATCAAATAAAAAAACGACTAACTACTGGAAATAATGTATAGAATATAAGAAAACATTGTATTATTATAACTGTAGTCTACATTTGCTTGACGAAATAAATAAATAAATAAATAAATAAAAACACAGAGAACAGACTAACAAGCAAACGATTAAAAGTGTGTAAAACAGTTTGTGGACGCAAAAATATACGCTCCAAATTACACCCCTCGTCATGCTAAATGGTAAAATAAGATGTGATGTCGCTACCATCACCGTGGAGCGAAGGGCATAGCAAATATATTTCAACGGTATTACCAAAGGGAGTGAAAAGTACATACACTGATGAACCACATCCCTGTCACGAACGTCATCACCATACATTTTGCTTGAAGCCGGTTTTCTCTGGCTCTCTGGACATAAATGGTCATGTTCAAACATATTTCAACACGTTCTGGAGAGCCCTGCATTCAATATAGTTGGGAGCACGCAAAAAATACGTACAGTAACACATGCGGCGCAATGAACGGAACTTATCATATCATATTTTCAACACTAGCTGAAGCGCTTGTTCAACTACAATTCAGTTTATATACAGCCAAAGTAAAATTGTTTATGAAATAAACTCGAAATAGATGTACGGGTTAAATCGATACGTATGCATGTGTGTCAGATGAATCGGCAACGCGTTCTACCAGCAACCCCATGAGCACGAGTTAGAGATTCGAGACTGGCAGTAAAGTAATTGGATACTAAAAAGGTAATTTCACTAACAATAATATGAAAATAAACGATGAAAAATAAACACAAAAGTGCAAGAAATCAAAAGATTTAGATGTGTTTGAATCGCCTAAACAATGAAAAAAAAAAGTCTTATTAAGACGAATATATATTTTGAATTATATTTATCGTAGCTGTAATAAAGCTGAAAAAGCACTTTTTCAGAAAGACAGAATGTACAATTTTAGCCATGGAATTGTCATAAAGCGCTTATTTAGACTATATGCCAGCTACTGTAGGCTGTAAAAGAGTTTTTTACAAACTGTACAAAGAATGAATAATCGCTTTTACAGAATCGATCAACATGTATTACAGTCGTTCAAATGGCTTAGCTATTTCTTATTAAGCCCTTGTTCGGCTATTTAGGAAGCCGAATGTAACAAGTAGCTGATGTAGTTCTCCAAAACCGACTGATTAAAAGCTGAATAAACACTTAGAATTATATTATTCGACCTATGTTCAGCCGTCAACTGGATAAGATTAGTTATAAAAACGTTTATTTAGCCAAAAAATGTTTCTTGGGTTGGCCACTATTTTAAATCCTTTTAAAAGCTACACTATAAAATCATGTAGACAAAGTTAATGGTGATCTACTCGACAATAAACTGACGCTCGGTCGTTACGGCTCTGCTGTAATCGCAAACGTGATAAAATTTATTTAAATCTAGTTCCTAGCAGACTTATTGCAGCTTGCATCATAAGTTTTATTAGGGAAGAAGCACCCTCTAAACTAATCTCAAACTACCTATATGAATGGAATTTACGCTAATCAAATATCAGTGCACTTCAATCTATTCGGAGATAAAGATGCATCAGACTCGTGTACTAGCGGCGCTCATTTTACTAACCATCCAATCAACCTGCAGTTTAGCGAAATCCTGCGAAACCGAGGATTACGAGGACGGCGTATGTATCCCTTTTGATAGGTGCGAAGCATTCCAAGATGCTCGGAACAAAGCAAGTTTATCCGCTGGCCAACGTGATGCAATTGAACGGGAACAAAGCAAGTGCTTGGATGACGATAGGGTCGGGTTGATCTGCTGCAAACGGAAACCACGTCCGATCATTCCCAGATCGTATGAGGATACCAAACCGTCAGTAAATGGTCAAGTTCGCCTTTTACCGGATTCTAGTGTATGTGGATTGGACAGTGCAGATCGCATTTATTATGGAAATGTTACAAACTTGGATCAGTTTCCTTGGCTGGCACTGATCAAGTACATTGATGAGGGTAATGAGGTTCATCGAATGTGTTTCATTGTATGTAATTTCTTACTTTTTCAATAGATGAAAATGAATCGTTCAAGTGTGGAGGATCGCTTATCACTCAACGTTACGTTCTCACGGCTGCTCACTGCATCACAAGCATGATGTAAGTATGAATATTGATCAGTTAATGGTATTGAACTCAAAAAGCGACCCTTATTTTGCAGTGCCGCTGTTCGTCTAGGTGAATGGAATCTTGATACGAATCCAGACTGTGTTACTAAACAAGGAATTAAATACTGCGCAGATCCGGTAGTTGAAAGGGGTATCGAGAAGATATCAATCCACAAAAACTACACTAGACGAGTATCTAAGGGCGGAAAAATCGATATGGCTTTGTTGCGGTTGGATCGCGATGTCACTTTCGGGGAATTTATTGCTCCGATCTGTCTCCCTCAAAACGCCGGTGAAGGACAGTTCAGCGACGATCAAATGTTTTACGTGGCCGGCTGGGGAATGACCGAAGATGACGTGACCAGTAGAAAGAAATTGTTTGTCGACGTGAGTAATGTAGACCTGGAGGAGTGCCGTAAAAAAATCAACGCACCGTTGATAAAGATTGACGAAACGATGATTTGTGCTTTGGGTAACGACGGAAAAGACGCCTGCCAAGGCGATTCTGGTGGACCGCTAATGGAGATCAAACAGTTAAACAGTAAAACGAATCGTTACTTTTTGAGAGGGGTTGTCAGTAAGGGTTTAGCATGCGGCACCAGCAAACCAGGGTTTTATTCCAATGTTTACAAGCAAATCGATTGGATTGTTTCCAATATCGAATAGTAATACATTATTGTGGCATTCACCCGAGAGTCACGTTTTTTTGTTTCATAAATGCTTTCCGGCCGTATACTTGAAGCATCTCAACATATTTTATTAAACATATTGGTTCGAAACGACACGTTGGTTTTAAGTCAAGCAATAAAATGCATTAAACATTCACTTCACTCAAAACACTGAAAATGGCGGAATAAGTACCGAAAAATCTATTCTGAAGAATTATTTAGTTAGTTAGAAGTTTTGACATTTGACAGTTATGATTTATCAGTTAGTGGTTATATACGATTCTAAGAATCAATCGGTGTTCTCTATAATGGAAGGGCAGGAGAAAGAAATGATACAGAAGAGCAGAAAGCTTGAATGTAAAAGATAACAAAAGTTACGAGCATAAATAATAATTAATCGAAAAGCTTGCCTATTTTAGTTTTCTGCAATTTTTTGCCACTATTCCATTAAACAAATACATTTCGACATCATTGAAAACAAAAATGGTAGTGACGGACCCCATTCTAAATTTTGGCATGTGTCAAGCGTTGCAGTTATCGAACGACGACTGTATGTGGACAAACTCTTAGAATTTTGATATTTGGTCTTGAAACAAAAATGGCGTCGGAAAAACAACGAAAATTTCCGATTTCTCGAACATTCAAAATGGCGCCATTGTTGCCCCTAAGTTGAAATATGTTCAAACTCGGAGAAATTTGGTTTTGCATCAAAATACACAAAAAATGTATATATTAAAGCTAAGGCAGAAAAAAAGTCAATTTTTGTTGCACTGTGTTACCGATAAATTGGAGGTGGCCATACGTTGGAAACAACATTTCAGTGTGCTGTTGAACAACGAGAAAAACAGAAGCGTTGAATGAGCAGGACGACTATTGACAATGATGGACAAGCTGTGGATCCGCCATCCATGAACGAGGTGAACAAAGAAGCGAAAGAGCTGAGAAAATACAGGGCGGCTAGAAAACGGCTTTACCGCGAACCTAAGGGGAGACAACTGGGTATAGATTTGCATCCACTTTGGGAACCACTCGCTGATTGGTTGTAATTGAAAACCTCGAGTGCGTTAAAATTTATCATCAGGCTTGCTGGCAGTGTTGCTGAACAACATGTTTCTTTGTTTTGATTTGTGTTTTCTTATGATGTCACCTATTATAATATAAAATATTTTCAAGTGAATATCCAAAATGAAGTACAAAGCGTACAAATACGGGTGTAGTAAGAGATCCGACTTGGATCATCACTTATATCAATAACCAAAAGATCTAAAAGTGCGCAAGGAGTTAAAACGGTTTTGCGTAAAGCATAAGAACACCATACCGCTGCTCAATGTCGGAAGTAAATAGTGTAGTGTAAGCTTATTTCTGTTTTGAACCCGTTCTGGATCAAGTTTGAAATATACCTGTTGAGGCATATTGCTTGTGCGGAGAGTACAATGCAGTTGGGTCAATGAATGAAACATAATCATTGATGGATGACGCCTTCGGTTTTAAGTATATTGAAGATGCAGATTCTCTGGTAACCCTCAGACGGTAAAACTGTCGCCTGCAGGAGGAACTGTGCATAATGGTGTTAAAAAGCATTAAAAACATTCAAGTATTTTCCGAGTGAATGGCATCACTAACGAAAAATACAACAGGGATCATCGAGGTGGATGAGGAAGAAGAGTAAGAAGCCAGATGTCGCCCCTTAGCCGCGAACAGCGAACTGCTGTATCATGTCATCCATATTCACCTTGAGATGAATTCTCGATAAATTTTGTGAATAATTATTTATTTATCTTGCCAAAACTCACCATCTGTTTATAGACTTCAGTGCCGCGTACGAGTCAATAAAGAAAAGTGAGTTATGGTGAATTATGCGTGAACATGGTTTCTCGATAAAACTGATTAGACTAATATGTGCTACTCTTGACGGTTCCGCATCAAGTATTAAGCAGGGTAGCGAACTCGTTTTGTTTTTGAGGCAAACTGGATGATAGTTTTTGGCTCAGGTGCATAAACCGCAAAGTGCACCAGGCATACAAATTGGGCAGATATATTCAAATAAAACACGTCAGACATCACAGGCTGGGCATGTAAATTATTTATGATGTAATTATAACATCGGAGGAGCGAAAACAAACCCGAATCCCGATAGAGGCCGTTGACTCCGGGTTAGACTTCGCTTTCGTTAGATGTGTGGTGCCGACGAGGATGCCCGTGTAATTGGGGTTAGAGGTAACTGAAGGACAGCAGCCCAAAACCGAGTGACATGGCAACGTATTCTAGATTCGACACTGAATAAATAATAGGTCTGTAGCCGCAAAAGTGAAGGTCAGTTGCGTAAGTACAGCTTTGCAACGTTGCAAGTTTTTTGACGTAGAACTACGTTTTTCTTTAGCCTACCACATAGGGATGTAAATAGGAAAACTATTAACGAAAAGGGGACGAAATATGTCCCTTTTTAAGTGCTTATAAATCGGTTTGTTGATTGATTATGCAAACTATTGTACTATTGATAATTGTCAAGCCTTGTTTAAACGAAAATTACGTCCTCTGATTGGTCGTTATATGATTGCTTCCCAAGCACGGTCGACAGAATCATATACCTTGCAATTGAAAACATGCTGTTTGGCCTATATAAGAGCCTGTTTCAGCCGACGCCGCTCATAATAGTTCTGGACAGCGACAAGTTGTCAACAGCAGTCGTCCTTCCTTAGCAGCAGCACTAGCCCTGTGGTTGGTCACCACGTCTCAGGAGCAGCGCGGTTTTTCTCAGCGTGTGTCGCCAGACTGCCATTATTCCCCCGTGTTAGGGCAGCATGAAGATCGTCATCACCAAATCCAATTTTGAACAGCAAAATGCCTTTTTTCAAGGCAAATAAACAAGTCATTGAAAGTTAATAATTTTTGACAACGTAAGCAAGCATTCTGTGCGGATTCCAGCAGTTACATCTGTCGCGGCCGTCTAATTTACAGAAGGTGAAATAGCTTCCACAGTGCATGTTGTCCGTGTATCTTAACTCCCCCACTGTTGGGGCACAAAGGTTGCGATCAGCAACCGATTTTTGAACAGCAAAATGCCTTTTTTCAAGGCAAATAAACAAGTAATTGAAGGGTGAAAATTTCCTAGCATCAATATAAGCAAACATTCTTCGCGGGATCCTAGCAATCAAATTCTGTTGTAGTTTATTTAGTTTTAGTTTACCCCCACTGTTGGGACAGCACAAAGGCTGCGATCAACATAACCGATTTTGGATAACAAACTGCCCTGTTAGAACGCATTCACAAAGGCAGTTAATTCGAATATGCAGAGCGCTAATATGAAGTCGATCCAATCAATCAGCATAAACAGAATTTCGTCGTCTCCCAGCTGCCAAGTTGCAACATGATGCAACACGCAACAACGAGCAAACGAAATCGCTTGATGTTACAAACCGCAATAAAATACGGGTTAAAATCGTTGCGTGTGTGAGAGCACCATCGGTGTTTATTCGCTGGAAACAAATATCGAATGCGAATTGATATAATTCGTCTAAAGAATATTAGAGAATTAGACAACCACAGTTGCCAATAGAATTTTCGATTTAACTGGAATAAGGCTGAAGAAAAAACTGGAAAAAACTGGATCCGAAATAAATTTAGAAAAAAGGAAAAAAAGATTGTGAATGAGCTTTTCTGTTACGGGGATTGAACCCAGTCAGTGTCAGTTTTGGATCTTAAGAGATAACTCTTCGCAAAAAATTACTCATTTCATTCAGAACTGTCTTGTTTTGTTACATTTTGTTAAAATTATGGACTGAAAAATTTCCTCTAACAGCAACAAAATTTAAAATTACGCAATCAATCTATCTCAAAATTAAGATATAGAGCTTTTCCATTTACTTTTATATTTGAGAAAAGTATTAACGCAACATTTCCTTCCGTTACATCAGTGAAGTTTAAATTTCAATTATTTCTGACTTCGCTATCTTTTGGTATTTGAGTCCTCTAACATTTTTTTAACTGCTACGCAACAGAAAATAAATAGAAGATTTTTTTATGGTCTGGTAAAAACTATTTGTTTGGTATTATCTCAACCATGTCATGCCGTCTTTTATTTGACCGTGTTTCGTGCGAGAAGATGGTATAATGAAAATGGTGTTACAGGTTGTCGAAAACCTGGAAAAACCTGAAAAATCATAGAATGTCAGGGAATTCATATTTCGATCAGGGAAATCAGAGAACTGACAAATATTCAGGGAAAATTTTTCAAACCAAGACGCGATATTTTTGAGCGGCTTTTAGTGCAAAAACTGATTTTTTTCAGCGCAAAAGATTAAATCGGGACATCTACTGTTGGGTTTCATATCCGATTATACTTTATTCACTGTGATTTCGGATTGTTCCGAATGCTTTTTTGTTCCGAATGACTTTTTTGTTCCGAATGCTGAAAAATATCAGAGAAATTGATGTTAAATTTCAGGGAAAATCAGGGAATTTTATTCTGACAATTTTTTCGCCACCCTGTGTTAAGAATTGTCATAATAATTTATCAATCTACAAAATTTCCGTTTTAAAAATATTTCCAATATTTCCAAAAACCAATCGGAGCTTTAGTGAATAAAAAACTGGATAAAACTGGCAAATATCTGAAAAAACTGGAAGATTTCGGGAATAAACTGTTTGACTGGATCACTTGAAAAAAACTGGAGGAATCCAGTTTAAACTGGAACATTGGCAACCCTGTAGACAACTGAACTGAAGGGCGTGGCCTATTACGTAGCACCCTTCGGCTATAAAAGAGTGTTTCTGGGAAAACTAGCTACATTTATTAGTCGGAAGATGAGCTGATGGACCTTCCACAACGTTGACAGCAGTAGCAGCAGATATCGGCACTCAGCAGTAACAGACCATAGCAGCGAGTCGCGCCTGTGGCTGCCTTCAAATTAGGCACTTGCCCTGTGGTTGGTCACCATATCTCAGGAGCAGCGCGGTTCTTCTCGCTTCTCAGCGTGTGTCGTCAGACTGCCGTTATTGCCCCACTACTGAGGCAGCATAAAGGTTGCCATCAGCAAATCCAATTTTGAGCAGCAAAATGCTTTTCTCAAGGCAAATAAACAAATATTTGAAAGTTAATAATTTTTTGACAACTCGAGCGAGCAATCTGTGCTGGATAGTAGCAATTCAAATCTGTAGCAGCCGTCTAATTTACAGAATGTGCAACTGCTTTTACAGCTCGTGTTTTCAGTGTCTTTATTACCCCACTGTTGAGGTAGCACAAAGCAAGCATTAGTAGATTTTGACTCATTATTGAAACACCTACAACAATGCATTTGTTAATAGTGTGCGTAGTTCCACGTCAGTTATGCGGTCGTGTCTTGGATACAACCTCCTACTTTTTCATTATTTGTATCTTTTCTACACATTCATTATTTCTCGCGTAATTTTTCAAAAGGACCTAAGTAACAATGAGAGATTCTCTCCTCTCTCACTTTGTTTCGTTAATTACTTCGTCATTATAAATATTTGCCAAGCTTTCTTCCCCTTAATCGAGAGATTGTAATACTTTTACAGCTCGTGTTTTCAGTGTCTTTATTACCCCACTGTTGAGGTAGCACAAAGCAAGCATTAGTAGATTTTGACTCATTATTGAAACACCTACAACAATGCATTTGTTAATAGTGTGCGTAGTTCCACGTCAGTTATGCGGTCGTGTCTTGGATACAACCTCCTACTTTTTCATTATTTGTATCTTTTCTACACATTCATTATTTCTCGCGTAATTTTTCAAAAGGACCTAAGTAACAATGAGAGATTCTCTCCTCTCTCACTTTGTTTCGTTAATTACTTCGTCATTATAAATATTCGCCAAGCTTTCTTCCCCTTAATCGAGAGATTGTAATACTGTCTTGCTTACTATGCATTGAGTGTCATGAAATATGGAAAATATAACATGGCTATTGATCAAAGAGAAAGTAAACAAAGAAAGTCTCTCAATGCTAGATAGGTCCTTTTGAAAAATTACGCGAGATTTATGTCTTTTCTAAATACTACATGGCTAAAAAGTCTTAGGCTTGATACAAAGATGGCGTTGCAAATCAAATATCAATTAGTTGTCTATTGAAAGTCGTACGAAACTCCTTAAAACATTACAATCTGCCGGTATTGTGTTGGTCATTTTTTTTTGTAATTCACAAGGTATAACATTCAACCACTACACCTTGAACATGATAAACTAATCAAAAACAATGTTAATGTACATTTTTGGATCGATTGGACGTTTAACCCTTTATAAGGCAGTGGCAACTATATTGCCACCAACAAAAATTATTTTTTTCGCTGCACTGAGAATAGCATTTTAGAATTTTACTTAACCAGGGACTTCTAAGGATATCTGGCAACGCTTAGGTTTTTTCTAGGGCTGTAAGATGTAGATAATTCATTTCAAACTCATTTCCATGTAATCAAACCGCCATTTTTGAACGTCTTTAGTTCTGCTTCAGTTTGTGAAAAATCCAACAAATCGGTAAGTTTTTTACAAGAAACTTTATTTAGGACCTAATGTGTTATATTATGTAGTTATTTTGTCTAAATACATGGTGTATTGAACAAAAAATTTCTCTCTGAAAGATTCTGATCTACGGTCTAGCTAAAGCAATGCCGAAAATCCTCTATACGGAATCAGATGACGAGATTGAAAGGGAGCTGGAGAAACTTTGTGGACTTCCTGAGGATCTGGATGTGTCTGAAGATGATATGGAAACTGATCCGGATACCTCCACCGGAAACCAACTAGATTTTTTGATCGACATCCTTGCTGGAAGTGACGATTCAAATGATGCTCATGAGGACGTTGCGACTGAAACAGCTGTAGAGTTCACCCCGGATTAACAATTATTTCGGTTTCCTGTAATTTATACAGATTAGCTTACGACACTCAAATTCCGCGATTGATACCGATTTATGCGTCCGCTCACAGTAACGTTCGCCACTGTTCTGCCCGAAGCTGAAACCTTGCTTGTTCTCACCGTCTCTAGTTCTTTCGAACAATGGGCAAGACGATGTGTTTTATGTTCACTATTATTCTACATCCCTAACCTACCCCATAGAGAAAAAAACTATACAAAGAAAACAAAATGATGTTTATTTTATTCCCTTAAGATCAATCAATAACATAATGAAAAAAATCTTTTTAGAAAAATGAATCATTATACCGTGCTGGCATTTTAGTGATTCTCTTTAGACGTTTCGTGGGTGGAGGTTCAACATGAGTAGCGCTCCTTTCTGATTTATTTGTGGTGGCGGGTCTCACGACAGGATCTGTTGTATATGGTTGTTGCTCCAATCCATCTTCGGATTTATCTTAGTCACTTGCAGTCGGATACTTTCAGTACAATTACGTCGCTTCCACTTTTATGAACCACTGAATACTTTTCCGGTCGAAAAGTTGGCTCGAGTTTCCCCGTCTCATAGTTCCTGATCATAACGCTATCTCCAACAGCTATATCCGACACCTAGAAAAACTGAGGAAGTTAACTAGAAGGTTGTTCAACAGAGCCAAGTTAACCTCAAATTGGGATGCGTATAGAGAGTCCCTTACGCAATACAATAAAGAAATTAGGAAATCACGCAGGAGGGGATGGAGATTAATGTGTGAACAAATTGAAAGCACCCCTGCAGCTGCAAGAGTACACAAAGCCCTTTCCAAAGATCACACGAATGGCTTGGGCAGAATAAAGAAGGACGACGGTACTTTTACTACCGATTCTCTTGAAACACTCAATGATGGAGAAACATTTCCCAGGATCACGATCCATTCTAGAAGAAGAAACGCAGGACTCTAATGCGCCATGTGCTGGTTCGACTATCGCTAGGACAAATGCGCATTACATAGCCTGCGATATCTTCACAGAATCGAAAGTGGAATGGGCAATCAACTCATTCGAGCTCTATAAGTCCCCGGGATTGGATGGATTATTACCAATAATGCTTCAACGGTGTGGGAGGGGAAATAATACCATTCATAACCGAGATATTTAGGGCAAGCCTGACACTTAATTACATACCCACCAACTGGAGAAAAACGAGAGTGATCTTCATACCAAAGGCTGGGAAGCGCGACAAAACACTTCCAAAAGCCTTCAGACCAATTAGTCTAACCTCCATTATGTTAAAAATTATGGAAAAACTAATTGACTATCACATTAAATCAACGTACCTAAAAACCTCTCCGCTGAGTAGGTATCAGTTTGCATATCGAAGCAACATGTCAACAGTGGATGCAATACATATGCTAACGACAAAAATAGCGAAATCTATAGATACAAAAGAAATCGCACTCGCTGCGTTCTTAGACATAGAGGGAGCTTTTGATAATGTATCCCATCACTCAATGTTGAACGCAATGGGACACCATGGGTTTGATACATATACCTCAAAATGGATTGAAACCATGCTGAATAGTCGTGAGATAACTGCAGTATCGGGTAATACTACCCTTACAAGGAACACAACTAAGGGATGCCCGCAAGGTGGAGTCCTATCGCCTTTGCTGTGGTCATTGGTTGTAGACCAGCTACTTAGAAACCTAACTGAGCTAGGTTTCGAAGTTGTCGGATTCGCCGATGATGTTGTGATTCTTGTGAGGCGAAAATTCGACAGTACAGTATCGGAGAGAATGCAGTTAGCTCTAAACTATACTTTAGAATGGTGCAGACAAGAGGGGCTGACCATTAACCCCTCTAAAACAACCATTATTCCCTTCACCCGAAAAAGAAGGTACAACTTGGAGTGCCTGAAGCTGGGCGAGACTACACTGCAGCTTTCCACTGAGACTAAACATCTTGGAGTAGTTTTAGCTCAGAAACTCAGCTGGAATGCACATATTGAATATGTCATCGGTAAAGCTACGAGTGCCCTCTGGGCATGTAGCAAAGCTATTGGCAGAACATGGGGTCTAAGGCCAAGTATGATCTATTGGTTGTACCAGGCAATAATAAGACCAAGAATAACGTATGCCTCGCTAGTTTGGTGGCCTAAAACAAAAGAAAGGTCAACGCAGAACAAGCTTGGCAAGTTGCAAAGGCTAATTTGTAATGCAATTACAGGAGTAATGAAAAGTGCTCCGTCGAAAGCCTTAGATGCAATTCTGCATCTATTACCACTCCACCAGGTAGTACAACTAGAGGCGGAAAAAAGTGCATTGAGACTAACACGCCTTAAAAAAGTACCTGATGGAGATCAGACAGGCCAGCTGGCAATCCTCAAACATTTTCAGCTGAGCAAACATATACCAGGTATCGAAGATTGGATGAATACAGAAGCAAACTTCGAAATACCTTTCAAAATCATAGAGACCGAACGGGAAGTTTGGGAACAAGGTGGCCCAAACATCCGACAAGGCTCTGTCGTCTTTTACACAGATGGCTCAAAAATGAATGATTCAACCGGAGCAGGTATAAATGGTCCTGGGATAAGTATCTCGATACCAATGGGCCGTTGGCCTACAGTGTTCCAGGCGGAAATATTTGCAATTTATGAATGTGCACAAGTCTGTTTGGCTAGGAAATACAAGCATGCTAACATATGCATTTTTTCTGATAGCCAAGCAGCACTTAAAGCACTAAAAGCCTCCACATGTACCTCTAAGCTAGTATGGGAGTGCATCCTTTCACTGAAACAACTGGCAGAAAGGAACCAAGTATGTTTATACTGGGTTCCTGGTCACTGCGGAGTGGAAGGCAATGAAAAAGCCGACACGTTAGCTAGACAGGGGTCATGTACCGATTTCATTGGCCCAGAACCGTTCTGTGGGGTGTCATCAAGCGCCTTGAAAGCAGAATTGCAAACCTGGGAACATAGGACAATACAAGAGAACTGGAGATGCTCAGTAGGGCTACGCCAGTCTAAACGCTTTATAAAACCAAGCGTCAAGAAAAGCCAGCAATTGCTTAGTTCAAATAAAAAGGGACTAAGGACAATTACCGGACTGTTTACAGGACACTGTCCAAGTAAGCATCACCTGAAACAAATTGGTCAGTCAGATGACGAAATTTGTCGTCTCTGCGGGTTCGAATGTGAAACCGCAGAACATTTGCTCTGCCACTGCAGTGCACTAATACAGCGCAGAATAAGAGCCTTTGGAAAAGGAACTTTGGAGCCTTTTGAGGTCTGGTCTGCGAATCCTAATGAGGTAATACATTTCATACGAAATACAGTGCCTAATTGGGAGAAAGGGTGCGATAGGACAACGACGATCACTTCCATCAATAGTGATATGTCTGCCACGAGTACCTAGACTAAAGAAGAGGTATACCACAAAAGATCAAAATAATGGTCGCAGTGGTCCAAATCTTACAAAAAAAAAAAAAATCCGACACCTTTGCATGCCGGCGTTTATCAGCATATAGTTTACCCTGCATTTTCCGTATGATGTCTTTATCCCGTTGTTCTTCATCACGATTCCAATAGGGTTCAGTACGTAGTGACGGCAGTAGGTCTTTTACAGGACGACCTGTAAGCAACTTCATTGGCGACTTCCCAGTGACAGAGTGCGGTGTGGTGTTGTACGAATACACATATTCTTTAACCGCCTTCCGCCAATCCTCTTCCATCGTACGAGCAATTTTCAGAGTCCGCAGGACTCCCTGATTCTGTCGTTCAACCAGGCCATTCATCTGCGGCCAACATGGGATACTGTGCACTAGTCGAATATTCTTGCTAACACAGTAATTCGCAAATTCTTCACTGGCAAATGGGGGCCCGTGTGCTGGTTGAACAAACTCTCCAGAACCTCTATCGTCTTACACGCCGTTGTTGATTTCATTTCAGTAACCGACAAAAAACGGCTATAGTAGTCAACAACTACCAAGAAAGTTGTGTATTCTTTAGCTGTAAAAAAATCAAGAGCCAAATCTTGCCATGCCCGATTCGGCATTTCTTTGCGCTGCATGGGTTCTGGGGGTCCTTGCGAGGTCACTAAAGCACATCCAGCACACTCTTGTACCTTAGGCTCAACATCACAGTCCATCTGAGGCCACCATAAGTTCTCTCTGAGGTTTCGTTTCATTGATACTATTCCCGGGTGTCCACGATGCGCGATATTTAATGCTCTTTGTCGTAATCTCGAAGGAAGAATGATGCGGTCATTGCGAACAACAACGCCATCTATTACTCCCAGCTCCTTCGCGAAAGCTTGATAGGCGAACAAACTCGATGGCCAGACCTGCGTGTCAATTGACTTTACTACTTGCTTAAGTGCATCATCAAGATCCGTTTCTTTCCGTATTTCGTCCAATGTTATTGCTGACGGGCCTTCACCTATCGCACAAACGAAATGCTCCGAAGCTTCATCAAATGGAAGATCTGACTCCGGACACAACCTCGAAAAAATGTCTGAGATATTGTGGGATCCAGGAACATGCACCACCTTGAAATCATAGGGCTGTAAGCGTAATGCCCAGGCTTCAGCACGAGAGCAAGCACATTTTCCTTCCTGATGTTTTCCTTCAAATATATATTCGAGTGTCTTGTGGTCAGTCAGTACCGTGAAGTGTATCCCAAATAAATACGAATAAAACTTCTCAACTGCCCAAAAGACGGCTAAGGCCTCGCGTTGGGTTTGCGGGTACACTTTTTCCGTTTTTGCAAGGCCTTTTGATGCGAAGCTGATGATCCTTGGTTTGTTCATACTATCTCTCTGGACTAAAACCGCCCCAAGGCCCACCGCCGATGCGTCCACGTAAAGTTCTGTCTGGTCTTTTGGGTCAAAGAATCCTAAGCGGTGAACGGTACTGAAAACTCGTTGCGAAGGTCATCGAAAGCTTTCTGTTGTTCGTTGTCAAAAGAATCTACTTCCCCTCTTATGAATTTTCGGAGGGCCTCCGAAACTTCGGACTTCCTCCTTCGTTTCTGGCATCCTGAAGTTTCGGATGGCTGAAACTTTATCATCAGTAGGGCTGATTCCATCGACGCTGACCTTGAACTCTAGTATTTCAAGCTCTTTTACTCGAAATAAACATTTCTCTTTATTCAGCAACGCGTGATTTTCTTCAAAAATTTCCATAACCCTTTGTAGCCGCTCATCGTGCTCGTCAGCGGTTGATCCCCAGATAACCACATCATCGATATAAACTACGACACCCTCGATGCCAGCCAACATTTCACACATAATCCGTTGAAAGATCTCGGGTGCGCAGTTTATACCAAACATCAATCGCTTGAACCGCATTAGACCCTTACTCGTCATGAATGTAGTAATCTCGCGCGACGCTGGATGCAACTCCACATGATAGTATGCAGAGGTTATGTCGATCTTTGAGAACAGTGTCGCTCCTTTCAGCTTGTTAAGCAGCGTGTCAATGAGTGGCAGTGGGTAATGCTCCCGTTGTATGGCTTGATTGGGGTATCGCATGTTGATACATAAGCGGATATCGTTAGCTCCCTTTGGAACTACAACCATCGGGGAGATCCAATCGGCTGGCCCTGTTACGGGTTCAATTATGTCGGTTTCCAACATTTCCTGAATTTTCTGGTTGACCTTGTCTTCCATCGCTACCGGAATTTTGAGGTAAGCCATCTTCCTGGGAGCCACAGTTGGATCAATAGACAATTTTACTTGTATATGAGGAAATTTGGGGTACGGAACCTTGTTCTGTTCAATACTTTGGACTTATAGTCCTACTTTCAAAACTTTGAGGTCCTCTGCGGTTCTCTTGGTAAGTAAAGATTTATGCGCTCCCTTAATTACGTAAAACTCGGTAAACATTTTGGGCTTTGTATCGTTAATAGCTACCCATGCTTCGAAAATACACACTACGCGTAGAGGTTCCTGGCTAGCATACGCTACAAATCGTCGATCGCTACGCAGTTTTTTCTTAAACATCCTGGCGTTGCTTGATACTAGTTTCTCCCAGATATGCTCAGTAACGGTGTTGATAGTTGCCCCCGAATCAATCAGGAATTTTACTGGAAGTTGGTCAATAAACCCTACAATCGTCCCATCATGCTGTGTCTTTACCTAGCAAAGTAAATAATTTGAAAATATCATAAGTGCTTACTAATTTTATTCATCGTTTATTTTAACAAGTTTTAATCAATAGTTAGTAAAAATGTAAGAAATAAAAAAAACTCATTCTACCTCTAAAGTCTTATGTTCGTCGCGTCGTAGTGGATATCCAGATCCTGCGCTTTGGACATTTTCTTCTCGCAAAGCATTAGCTTCCGCTCTCTTCCATGAGTATCGAGCTTTAGACGACTTGTTCCGGTTAGCTGTACACTTCCTTGCAAAGTGACCTACAGCGCCACAGTTGTTGCACCTAGCATTTCGTGCAATGCAGTGTTCCGATTTTCGCGCTGAATCGGCTGAGTAAACCGTCCACTCCTTGGCATTACCTTTGTTTTACATTCCTGTTTGACCACTGCTACCGCTCCGTTTTCGGATTCAAATGGTTACATTTTTTCCTTCTGCTTCAGTAAAACCTCGCGGTTAATGGCATAGTTCACGAGCTCATCCAGATTCAAAGTACTTTCGAGGCCTTTATCGCGCACCCTCTCATCCATTGCACCGACAGTTATTTGTTGTAGTAATTCTTTCTCCTCACGTTCACCAAAATTGCAGCAAGCGGCTTGCGTACGCAATCTCAGCATGTATCGATTGAATGTCTCCCCAGCGGCCTGGCGGAGAGAACGGAAAACCTTCAGCTCCACTCTTTCATTACGTTTTCCAACGAAAAAGGCGTTGAGGCGCTTGATAGCATTGTCATACTCGGGAACTTCTTGAGGAGCAAACGGAACTTTGACCGGTTCTGGATACTTTTCTCCCTCCACGGATGCGAGGTGGTGGTAAATTCTTTGTAGGCCCCTGCCTCCTCGGGCTAGCAGAAAAAGAAGCTTTTCGTGCTGAGATTCGATCTTCTTTAGTTCCAAAACTATTTCACAGGAGCGGTGCCATTCCTCCCATTCAGAATCCATCTGAAAATCAAAACAAAACAAATCGTTTCAGCCCACAAATTTCAATAACATCAGCACTATGTTCATTTCTGTCGAATTTTGATTGCTAACATCAAATTTTTTTATAATAAACACTATAAACTGTTACTTAAACCTCGCTGATTAAACTGATCGAAAAAAATAAGAAAACAAAACATAAATCGAGTTCAGCAGCCAGCCACTACTACATTACTTTTCTTTCATCGCTTTCCCGTGTTCGGTATATTACGCATACTGACCCAGTGCATATTCTGCCTCTCATGAATACCTAATGATGGAGGTATACTCTAATTTCTTCTCGCTACTCATTTCTTTTTATTTACTTTCACATCAGAGTGCAGTGATAGTGGTAGTATGCATCGTTCGCAAAAATGTAAAAGCTCCAAATTTCATCCAGAGCTTCCGGGTGTAGTCGTTAGATGGGCTCTTCGTTTTCACATACAACGATAACTATTTTTCATGTGGTACATCAGTTTCCAACTCGTCATTTAACTTCCACGCTCTCTTCGCGCGCTACGGTCCTCCACCGATCCCACTTTTTTTTTCTCTTCTATTTGCGCAACGGTCGTCAGCCGGCGCCGTATTTTTTTTTAATTTTCTCTCTTTTTTTGTGTGCTTCAGCCGTCAGCCGATCTCGCATCTTTTCCTCATAATTTCTTTGTTTTTTTTTTGCCTCGGTCGTCAGCCGATCTCGCATCTTTTTCTCATGTTTTCTTCCATTTTTTTTTGTGTGCGCTGCGGTCTTCAGCCGGTCTCGCATCCTTTCAAAGTATGAATAATTTGCTGACATCACGATGTAAATCTGTTTGGCACTGCGGTCTTCAACAGAAATTTCATGTCCTATTTTAAGCACTCTCATACCAAACATACGAGCCGCATGAACAGCACAAACCATCGCTTATGCAAACGGCAAGAAAATCAGCCATTTTTTCATAATAGTTTACGTTTCCTTAGTTAATCCCGGTACTAAAATACTCACCCTTATATCGCACCGGCTGCGCCAAATTGTAGAGTTCACCCCGGATTAACAATTATTTCGGTTTCCTGTAATTTATACAGATTAGCTTACGACACTCAAATTCCGCGATTGATACCGATTTATTCGTCCGCTCACAGTAACGTTCGCCACTGTTCTGCCCGAAGCTGAAACCTTGCTTGTTCTCACCGTCTCTAGTTCTTCCGAACAAGGGGCAAGACGATGTGTTTTATGTTCACTACTATTCTACAACAGCAAGCAACACATTATGAACTGATTCACAATCATGTTCTTCAGGTCTCCAAAAGCGTAAGTGTGTCAAATATATACCTACAACTATCGGTATGTATCTAATCGCCCAGTCCGGTGTACATGCCGATCTTAGTTTTCGTGATTTCCTCATATAGTACCCCACCTATTAGGAAAGCAACTTACTCAAATAGTGGCAACATCCGAGAAATCTTGTTCATATATGGATATTCATATATGGATACATCAGATGAAAGTCAATCCGATGAAGATGATTTCGAAACAGACCAATCGAACAACAATGAAGTTGACTGGAAAACAGCCGATTGGCCACAAGAACCCATTGCATCCAATTTTGATATAGTTCATTTAAAAGCTTAAGGGTGTTTTCCAGGAAACGCACGTCCCATTGATTATTTCAAGATTTTTTTTGACGATAATGTCCTGGAACTTATTGTTACGCAAACGAACATTTACGGTGATCAACAGCATAGTCGACGCTGGGAACACGTTTCGCAAGCGAAAATTAAAGCCTTTCTAGGGATTATGATTCTGATGGGACTCAAACCACAGCTAAGTATTGATTTGCACTGGTTAACCGATCCATTCGGTTGGCAAATGGCTGGACACGTGTAACTTGAGACCCTAATGTGGCCATTCACCTCTGTCCAGCAACTCCTATCCCAACCTCCACGTGGTGCCGACCGGAATACGAGTAACCTTAGCGGAGATCGGGTAACCAACCCCGGTGGAAACTATGGTCGTATGCTGACTGGGAAGGGGGTCGTACGCGACTGTATCCCCATAGGGGCGGCGTACAACAGCGTCTGACCCGGAGCGGGCGGCTGAATTATGGAATGCTGTATCCCGCCAGCTACACCTAAGATGGCAGCCATCAGCAGGATGTAGGTATCGCGACCCTGGTAAGGTAGCATACCGAAACCTTTCATCAACCACAAACAACGAATTTAGAAATACGGAACGGATCAATCGGCAAAGACCTAGGCTACGAACACGGAAAAAGATTAAGGTAAACGATTGGAAATTGGGTACTTGGAACGTCCGATCTCTCAACGAACCGGTGCGGGCTGGCTTGCTTGCTCGAGAACTACAGCGGCAGGGAGTCGAAATCGCAGCGATTCAGGAGGTTCGGTGGCCAAATTCCGGAGAAAGGGAATTCCGTGCAGTAGACCCTATTGCACGCACTTCTTTCTAGTACCACATCTACTACAGTGGCGGCAAAGCAGCGGAACGGGGCGTCGGTTTCGTAGTGCTGGGAAATCAGAAAACAAGAGTCATCCGGTGGAGGTCTGTAGATGACCTTATATGCGTGTTGAGGATAAAGGTCAAATTCTTCAACTACAGTTTAATCAACACCTACGCACCGACAAACGACAAATCCGATGAAGTCAAAGATAAGTTCTATGACAAGCTTGAGCGAATTTATGACGAGTGCCCAAAACACGACGTAAAAGTCGTCATCGGAGACGCAAACGCACAGGTTGGGAGGGAGGAATTCTTCCGTCCGGTCATTGGAAGGCATAGCCTCCACTCGTCAACCAATGAAAACGGCATGAGGCTGATAAACTTTGCCACGGCCAGAGGAATGGCCACATGTAGCTCCTATTTTCCACGTTTGAATATTCGGAAACACACCTGGAGGCATCCAAATGGAGGAGCCCGCTCCCAGATCGATCACGTACTGATTGACGGTCGGCACTTTTCGGATGTTACTGATGTTAGGTCTTTTCGAGGACCAAACATTGACTCTGACCATTATATCGTCGTTTGTAAGATCCGCGCACGGTTGTCGAACGTGATGAAATCTCGCACAGAGAGGACGACGCGTTTCAACATTCAGCGGTTGAAAACTGATGGCGTGGCAGCAGAATACGCCAGAGAGCTGGATCAACGGATCGCAGAACAGCAGGAGGAAGGAGTGGAAGACATAAATGGGCTGTGGGGCAGTATTCACGGCGCCATCGAAACGACTGCGAGAGAGGTGGTAGGTATGACGCGTGGAAGGCAGCCTAACGGCTGGTTCGATGCCGAGTGCCAGAGAGCCAGAGAGCGACAGATGAGAAGATCCGTGCCAGGAGCCGCATGCTCACTGCGGCTACGCGTCAGAACAGAGAGAGGTACAGGGTGGCAAGAGCTGCTGAAAATAGAACCCACCGTCGGAAGAAGCGCGAGTACGAGGAGCAGGTGCTCGCCAGCGCAGAGGACAGCTATGCTCAAAACGACGTGCGGAGATTCTATAGAACTGTCAACAGAGTCAGGAGCAGGAATTTCCCGGTGCCGGTCATGTGTAATGACAAGGACGGCAACCTACTTACTGATAAACCGACGGTTGCAACCAGGTGGAAGGAGCATTTTCAGGCGCTATTGAACGGTGAGGAGCCGGATGAGCAGAGCAGGAACAGGATGACGATTATGAGTGACGAACTAGCTGTGGAGCCACCAACACAGGAGGAGATGAAATAGGCGATTAGTGAGCTGAAAAACGGCAAGGCCGCTGGGAAGGACGGTATCCCGGTCGAACTTCTAAAAGCGGGAAGCGTGCGGCTGTACTATGCGGTCCACCAGATAATACTCTGGGAGAATCTGGGCGGACGAACAAATGCCGAACGACTGGTTGGAAGGCCTCATATGCCCTATCTATAAGAAGGGCCATCGATTGGATTGTGGCAACTATCGAGGGATAACGTTGCATATAAAGTGCTCTCCCGTATCCTGTTCTTCAACTTGAGACCGCTAGCGGAATCCTTTGTTGGCGAATACCAGGCTGGTTTCCGACAAGGGCGTTCCACGACGAATCAAATTTTCACCCTGCGACAGATTCTCGATAAGTTCCGGGAGTACAACTTATCGACTCACCATCTTTTTGTGGACTTCAGGGCGGCAAACGACTCAGTGAAAAGAAACGAGCTGTGGCAGATCATGCTGGAACACGGTTTCCCTGCGAAACTAATAAAGCTGAGTCGTATGACACTGGAGGGATCAAAATCGTGCGTGCGGATAGCTGGCGAGACATCAGCCGCGTTCATAACGTTGGATGGACTGAAGCAGGGGGATGCGCTCTCCAACCTACTGTTTAACATCGCTCTTGAGGGTGCAGTACGAAGAGCAAACGTCGAAAGAAACGGTACGATCATCACAAAATCTAACATGCTTCTTGGCTTTGCGGACGACGTCGATATCATCGGTATCAACCGTAAGGCCGTGGAGGAGGCCTTCGTACCTTTTAAGAGAGAAGCAGCGAGATTGGGACTTGTCATTAACTCTGCCAAAACGAAGTACATGGTAGCTGGCAGAGAGCGTGGGAGTCCCCGTGGTGTTGGTGCTGAGGTAGAGATAGATGGGGAACGATTTGAAGTGGTTGACGAATTCGTTGTGACATGTGACAACGATATGAGCCGTGAAGTGAAACGACGAGTTGCAGCTGCGAACAGGGCTTTCTACGGACTGCGTAACCAGCTAAGGTCCCGTAGTTTGCAAACTCGCACAAAACTAGCGCTGTATAGGACGCTGATACTCCCGGAGGCCCTTTACGGACATGAAGCATGGACGCTGAAGGAAGCTGATCGACGAGTGCTCGGAGTTTTTGAGCGTAAAGTTCTGCGATCGATACTTGGCGGTAAACTGGAAGATGCAGTGTGGCGCAGACGCATGAATCACGAGTTGTACCAGGTATACAAACATGCTGATATAGTGAAGGTAATACAGCGGGGCAGGCTTCAGTGGGCTGGACATGTAGCCAGGATGCCTGACGAGAGAGCCGCCAAAACTATCTTCAGTAGAGAACCAGGAAGAGGCCGTCGACTCCGTGGTAGGCCTCGCACGCGGTGGATGTGCGCGGTGGAAGAAGATGCACGATTTGCTGGTGTACGGAGAGACTGGAGAACGGCTGCTCAAGACAGAAGAAGATGTCGATCTCTAATTCGTTCGGCCCTGGACCGGTGAACGGTCCGTTAGCCAAAAAAGTAAAGTAAGTAAGTAAGTAACCGATCCATTCTTTCATACTGAGGAGATTGCGTCAATTATGACATGCAAGAGATTCAATAAAAATTCTAGAAAACCTGCATTTGAACGACAACCGTATGATGCCTCCGAGGAATTCTAAGAAACATGACAAGCTGTTCAAGGTTCGACCACTTCTTGACATGTTAAAATCTGCGTGTCAAAAAGGAGCTAAGTCCGCATCATCACAATCTATTGATGAATCCATGATTCTATTTAAAGTGCGTTCGTAACTAAAACAATATATGCCACTTAAACCTGTCAAGAGAGGCTACAAAGTTTGGACAAGAGCTGATAGTGAAACGGGATACGTATTTGAATTCGATATTTATACTGGCAAACGTGATGACAAATTACCAACAATCGGCTTGGGGGCCAGTGTTGTTAAGAACCTTACCCAAAAGTTGATTGATGAAGAGTTTCACGGTCACGGGATATTCGACAGTTTCTTAACATCGTTTGGTATCATGCAATATTTATATGATCACGGAATTAATGCTACAGCTACCTTAAATAGTAATAGATCAGATCTACCAATATTATTGAAGAACTATAAAAGTTAGTCTAAGCCGAAGAAACTAAAGTGCCTTTTGAGAGGAGAATATAAGTGGCGTTTAAAGAAAACCGTTGCTTTTATTATTTGGCAAGATTCAAAACCGGTTACGTTATTAACAACAGCTTTTCTTCCTGGAAATGAAAAAACTACATGATGGAACCAGGAAGACTATTACATGCCCAAAAGCAATTGTAGAGTACACTAAGCGGATTGATGGAGTTGATCGGTTTGATCAAAATAGAAGCACTTATGGGTAGAAAAAGCAAGAAGTTGTGGATGAGAATTTTTTATTTTTGTGTGGACTTGGCTATTACAAACGCATATATGCTGTACACTTCTACCAAAAATGTCCGGAGCCGTATGTCTCGAGAGAACTCACAAGTGATTATAAATCCAGAAATCAAGAGGTAAGAACCCAAAGACTGTTATGGAGGACTTGACGCTTCGATTCTTTTAGTGTCTCAATTTGTTGGAGTTTATTCCAAAAACGGTCATTAAATTCTATAATCATACAACATCGAATTGGGGCCCTATCCTGGGGCTTAAGTTCGAAAATAAGTAATTATTAAACATCATACATCTATCAGCAACTCATATAGAAGGGATGTCTTCGTTTTTTCTTGATATGTTTAATATACCTACCTCTTCAAACCTCGATTGTCGCAAGATTACTAATTGGATTCAATCGGGTATAATTCATATCCAATCAAAAGCATGATCATTTCGGATATTCACCAGACGATTCAACAGCATTGACTGCCAAATAAGTTTTTATTATTATTTATGTTCTATTTACTTTTACATCTGACAATATATCTTTTACAATTGTTTGTTTTCTTGTAATCTTGCAATAGTTTTAATAATAGTAGTTGTGTGTGTGTTACCGTACCTTCAAGTACTAACTGCAGCTTGGTTTTACTCAAATAGCAAGGATTTATCGCACTCGTTTACATTCGTCGACCGTCGCAGCAGCTGACAAACGTACTAATTGATGTTCTTCCATCTTAATGCATTCCTGTCTTTCTTACAGTTCTTGGAAAAATTCTGCTTACTTTCAGTAATAATGGGAATAATGAGTATTTAAAATAGTATGCATATCATATCATGTTGAATGTTGTGTTTCTGTTCTGGTTGCAAACTCGGGTTCTCATGTCCGCGTTTCTAAATGTAGATAGTGCCTGCTTGCTTCTACTGGAAAACAATAGCTATTCACTCGTCAACGTTGTAGTATGAGGGAATTGGGGAGTGGTAGAAATTGCACAAAGATTTTGTTTCAGAAAAACTTAATGAAGCATAAAACATAAGTTACACTCATGAAAACAAACCTGTAATAAAAACAAACTTTTGCCGTTAGGAACTTTAATCAATATTTTTGTTTCGTTTTCTTCAGGAATATATTGTGTATGGTCGATATCATCAACGACATTGCCAAAGAAACTGGCATGATGATAGCAAGCATACACAGTTTCGAAATGCAAAATCTACACTTTTCAAATGGGACACTCAAACAGTGACCTATTGCTTATGTTTTGCTTACCCCTGAGTGTCCATTTGAATAACTGTCGATTTCAACCGATAAGGAGTAACAGAAATAAAATGGAGAAACAAACTGGGCTCCGCCATCGCAGCCAGAGCCGACAGGAACTTTGTAGTAGTTTTGTAGTGCATTGTTTAAATGCATATAACTAGATTAGGAAACAAAACCGTGTTGTAGAGGGGAGAATCACCTCCTTTCGTTCGTGACGACCAGGGAGATATCTGGTGAGCACTAGTTGAAACATCGATTAGGTATATATAAATATGCCACTTGTAGTTCTGTCATTCTGTTACGGTAGTTTTAGTAGTTAAGTAGCTATGAATGATGATAAAACTGCACGGTTAGGTGGCGCAACTGGTTCTGAGCACAATCGTTAGTGTGTGTTTAAGTGTTAAAAAATTTTGCGAGGACAAAATTAAACATTCATGATATGTCGAGTCTTTTCGTTTTTTCTCTCATATTACTCTCAATAGTATTTTTTTCGTACGAACAAAAATCGTTTCGCATCTCCTCAATTTTTAATTCTGATAATTTTTGGTTCGCCTGCAGACTTCTCTAAACGCTATTATTGTTGTTCACGCGAGTACTTTGTTTTGGTTTATGTTTTTTTCTCTCTTTCAATCGAAAATTAACGAACTCAACAACAAAATGGTTTCTAATTCGGCCAATCAGAATTTCTGGATACCTTCAGGATGATTGTTTTTTTTTCTCAGAGTGCGACCTTTAAAACGCTTGCCTAATAAGCTTAAGGAAAAAAAGTTATGAACTTTTTGATGCAATCACGATTGATGATTTGACCACAAAATTTTGCTTTGGAGGAACGAATTCTGTGAAAAGCGAGTGCGTTGGATGCCGCCGGTTTTCAACTACAGGATCGATAATTCTATGACACTAAGAATAGTAGTTTAGTCGCTCCGTGAAAGGAGACGGACTGTTTAGGAACTTTTATTTTTATTATACACTTGCTTACGCTCAAACATTTTCGGTAAATAGATTTGATTTTTTTTGTTTGGTGACAAAACTTGAAACTCTTTTCCTGTCGACTTCAGGAAAAGTGTTTGAGTTTAAACCATTGTTGACGCCTCGCAAACGACAACCATGAGTTGTATCGTATTCAATAGTATGAACATTGCACGTTGATAAGTACACTAAGCGATTGAGTTTTTTTCGCTGACCTATATTAGATAACTTCCATCTACGCACACATTTTTTTGTATTTTTACTTTTATATTTTTTTAATCATTTTCGTTTGATTTTTAATTAAAATAAAGCTTTAAGCCAACTACATTGAGTATCATCAGTTAGTGTTACTCTTGTCACTTTCAATATTTGATAAGATACTGCTTTCTACAAGTTGGCACCGAAACTCGCTAGTTCTATATAACTTCTACGCTCAAGTATTTTTGTGATCAAAACTTCGCTCGCTCTACGCTTGCAAAAAGTCCCTTCAACAGTTTCGAAACAATCGAATTACACTTTGCCCTTGTCAAGTATATTCTGCTTTTCAATCCATGCTATATAAAAAAACTAGTGTTTGCTGCATATTTCAAAACGCAGAACTTATGTTTTCATTTCTATGCACGAATACAATGTCACCTTTTAAATCAATAAATTTTACAAGTATTGTATTTTTTTTTATCATAATCGGAAGTCTCCTGACACACACAGTCCGGTCTCGGTAGTGGGAGCAAGCGAGGTGCAAAACTGGCGCCCCTGGCGAGAGCTGCATCAAGGTTTTATCACAAACAAAAAGCATTTAATTTAGCAACACTGCCACACGGTTCGCGATTGCTACAGAAACGATGATTCTCTGGCGAATATCGCTGCATGCGAAATCGTTACGCCAGTGCTGCCAAATTCACATTCTTTTCCTGGTGAGATCGCAAAGATTTCAGCCTGCCAGGGCGCGGATCAGTCTTTTAACTTTACAGTTGCGCTACCCATCAGGGCCGAGGTGGCCGGAAGCAAACCTGTATGGGTGAGACGCCGAGCAAACTTCCGCATCGTTGCGACCTAAGATTACAATTACATTACACTCTCGTTTATAACGTATATTTTTATCTATGTGTTAGAGTAGGAACTTAATTGTTGCATTTTTTCGCTTCTGTTTTTGCTTCTTCTTCTTCTTCTTCTTCTTCTTCTTCTCATTTTTAGATTATGCCTTCTGCATTATTGTTGTTTTGCTCTTTTTTTCTGATGTTAGAGTTGTTGCTGTTGTTGTCCGCATTGAATAACATCAGTATTAGTTTCTTCTAATCCTTGCTTTTATCAATGTTTGATGAAGACTCCTGTTCCCGATTGGCACGGCAGACAGAAGGGCTTCGAAGTCGTGGTCCACAATGCTGTAGCTGTCAGCTTTTTGATTCATGCTTGCGATTCGGTTGTTGCTTATTGCGGGCCGTTGTTAACCTAAAACAAAGAAAACGTATTTAGAAGGTAGAACAGTGATAAGAATTATTCAATTATATTCAATAAAATAGATATAACGGAATTTTTTGAGCTAGTACTGATGAAGAATTACGAATTCTCTTCTTTCGTTTTTATCGCTTTAACCATGCCATAGCGAATATGAAAGTATAACACACTGGGGGAGTATTTTAAAACCTCTTGTGCTCGGCAATTCAAAACTTGATTAAAGAAGTAGTGAAAAGCTGTTTACTTTAACAAGCCATACCAAACCAATGAATGTACTAGAGGTAATTAGTATTTTTTCAGACTAAAATAAGTGGCTTTGTAAATAAAATAGTTGTTATAAATACATAGTATAGTTGTAAAAAAATATATTTACATTTTTTACAGATGAACTAATTAATAAATAAATTTGATTACATCATTGACATTGCCAACAATTGCATTCTTGACCGCAGTATGTGCTGACCAAATTGAAAATGCTGAATGACGTTTGCTGAATGTTGTTGACAGAATAGGTCTATTCTGGTGCCATCTGTGAGATTTGCAACTAACTTGAGGAATTGAGTGACCAGTTGAATTAAGCAATCACTCAAAAAATAAGTTCAAAATTAGAAACTCTCATTTTGTAAAAGAATTTTAATTGAGCTTGAGTTTGACGACCGCACATTTCGTAGTTGCTCCTTCGTGATCGATCTGAGCTTGTAAAGTTGCTCAAGGAACCACGTATATGGCCACTTGGAATCAGTTTGCCATCTTTAGTGTACAACAATTCAGTAGCTACCGCTTAGGGTTAGAAAGAATGTTGTAAGAATATAGCTGTAGCAGCCGTTGTTGTTGGAACATCTCTACGTGTGCGACGGAAAGGAAAGGTTGTATCGCCGTGGTAAGTGACTGAATCGAACAGTGTTGCGTGCGGAGCTAGCTCAATATGAAGGCGAATGAGGTATCATTAATATCAAACACCGCGAATATATACAAGCGGTGCGCACGAAAACTATACACCACCAGAAGAATTGAAATGTTTAAACATTTGTTTATGACCAATCCCGAATATTCTCGAGAAAAAAACGCACTTCGGAAGACGCGATTCTTTGATATGTATACATTGCGTGGGTTAGATCAATCACGATATTTTCCAACCGAACTCGATTCGCAACACCTTTATGTAAAAAAACGAGCAAACAATCTTCGGCTAAACGGTCATACCAAGCCTAAGCTTATCCATGCATTTCTACTCTGCGACGAACAGAAAGGTTTGAGTTATTATAAAATTTTAATGCCCAATAAACTATTACACCCGAGTTAAATCATGTCATCATTTTGATGACTATCGTAGCGTGCGTCGGTCTAACGCAGTTGGTTACGTTTTTGCCAGCAACGTTAATTGGAAGGGTTCACCTCAGAAACTAACACAGCAACAGCAATAAGGGCTGCGTTCACTGTTGCCAACTGTACAGATTTATCTGGAAATGTACAGATTTTCTCGGTTTTTTCGGTACAGATTCTGTACTGTACAGATTACAGATTTTGAGAAAAAGTACAGATAAGTACAGATTTTTTAAATGGTTAGAAAAGATTAGACACAGCTTTTGACCGACTCTGCAACGATACAATGAATGCGATCTTGCAATCCATTTAGAATTTACTGCCAAATCTCAGTAATTTTCTGCCGAGAATGGCACCATTCGGTTAAAAACGGCAGCTATTACATTTTTTTCGTAAATCTCGATTTAACCAAACTGAAATGTTGGCACAAAATATCCGAAATATTGGTAGTGTTGCTGAATTATGGGTTTCATTGTTTCTTGGCTAAATTTTCAGGAGATTGAATCGCAATGGCTTGGTAATATGCATTACCGAGCCCTATTCTTAAGTGTGCAAAGGTTTTATTGACAATCGAGCTAGTAGTTTGGAATTGATATTAGCTGAGTCAACACAGTGACAGTTGTTTAGAGAAAAACAATTTACGTTGCAGCTGTTTTTTAAAAAATATAGAAAATAAGAACTTTGGGCCAGTGGTACAGATTTTGGTACAGACTTTTTCCGGAAATAGTACAGATGAAAAAGATTTTTGCAGCTCCTAGTACAGATGAAAATGTGGTAACACTGGCTGCGTTACGGCATTTCATCTTTATATGGGTCATTCCATCTCGAGTGTCCGAGAGGTTCACCAATCGGTTCAAAACTTTGAATTTATAAGTTCCGGCCCAAAATACATCGACTCAAAAATTTCAGTTGAAATCGAAGATGGTCGATGCATTTCCTCGGACACTCGACTCGAGTCACCCATATAAATATGAAATACCATAACGCAGTCCTTATTGGTGTTGCTTTCTTAGTTTCTGGGATGAATAAGGTAATCAACAAGTGAGTTATTGTATAAGTGAGTAAATAAATGAGTTTAGGAATAAGTAGGGGCGTAAGTGAGTGAGAAGGCGAGTAAGTGAGTGATTCGGTAGGCAAGTAAGTAGGCGAGTAGGTGAGTAAGTGAGTAGGCGAGTAGGTGAGTGAGTGAGTAGGTGAGTAAGTGAGTAGGTGAGTGTGTGAGTAGGTGAGTGAGTGAGTAGGTGAGTCAGAGTGCTCCCACAGACCGTTATTATCAAACAAAAAATACCATCAAAACGGTGAACAATCGTTATGATGTCCTCCATCTCTGGGTTATTTTTGAAAAAAATCGTTGGTAGCATTTTTGAGTTATGTCCGCTTTATGTTAAAATGGCCGATATTCTTAGGAAATTCATACACACTGAACCAGTTATTGGTTTTAGTCTCTCAGATTTCAATGGTACTTTGTAGGAATAGATATTTCGCCCTGCTATAAGCAATTTGCATAACCAAAAAACAAGCCTGAGCTTGGAAAAGGGTGTAACTTCTTCATCTCAATAAAACTTATATAATCCAGCGACCAGAAGTTTATTTCAAGTTATGTTGTAGTTATTGAAGAAAAATCTCAAACTGTAGTAGGCGTTGAAAATGGACAGGAATGTCAAAAGTTTGCATTGAAAAATTTGAACCATAGTAGGCATCATTGTTTGTCTGTCTATATGTCTGCCTAATTCCTAAGGACTCAGAAACTACTGAACCGACAACTGTGAAAATTTGCACTTAGGGGTTTTCGAGTAAAAACTGTAATAAATATGTTGGTATTGCTCTGTCTCATTAGCGTCGGCGGGGGAGGGGGTATTTGTACTCTGTAAACTTGAAAACCTCCTTCATGATAACTGTGCAAATTTTATAATCAAAGGTTTTTGGGTATGAGGCGGGGTTTTACGACATTACTGTGTAATCTGAGACTTTGCTATATCTCAGTGGCGTAGTCAAGTAGCAGTAGGAGGGGAGTATGAGTAATGTCATCATTTATTAATTATTAATTTGATTATATAATTCGTTACATAGAGATCCTAAAGCAACAGATTTTGTCTATCTCACTATCGTGGGCAGGGAGGGGGTGCAGCAAGGATGAATTTATTCTTTGTTTACTCCAAAATACTAAACTCGATAATTATGCCAATTTGTAAACGTTTATTCTCAAATTCGAGGTGGATTCCCGTGCAAATAATTTGGTGGTATCACAGTGGCGTAGTGAAATGTTATATTTTTGGGTAATGGTTTTCTTTCAACCTTATCTACGGTAAAAGCAGTCGAATTCTACAACTGAAAAACTAAGTTGAAAGGGATCTATCTATTTACCGTTTATTGTTTATGTGTATTTTAAGTTTAATTCGGTTGAGCGACCTCTCACCAATATAATTTATATTGAATTAAAGAAGTTACGCCCTTTTCAAAGCTTAGACTAGTTTTTTGGTTATGCAAAAAGCTTATAGGTTGGCAAAATATCTATACCCACAAAGACCATTGAAATCTGACAGACTAAAACCAATAGCTGGTCCAGTGTGTATGAATTTCCGAAGAATATCGGTCATTTTAACATAAAACGGAGTGAGTGAGTGAGTGAGTGAGTGAGTGAGTGAGTGAGTGAATGAGTGAGTGAGTGAGTGAGTAAGTGAGTGAGTGAGTGAGTGAGTGAGTGAGGTATTAGTCTCTCAGATTTCAATGGTACTATGTAGGGATAGATGTTTTGCCCTGCTATAAGCAATTTGCATAACCAAAAAACAAGCCTGAGCTTGGAAAAGGGTGTAACTTCTTCATCTCAATAAAACTTATATAATCCAGCGATCAGAAGTTTATTTGAAGTTATGTTGTAGTTATTGAAGAAAAATCTCAAACTGTAGTAGGCGTTGAAAATGGACAGGAATTTCAAAAGTTTGCGTTGAAAAATTTGAACCATAGTAGGCATCATTGTTTGTCTGTATATATGCCTGACTAATTCCTCAGGACTCAGAAACTACTGAACCGACAACTGTGAAAATTTGCACTTAGGGGTTTTCGAGTAAAAACTGTAATAAATATGTTGGTATTGCTCTGTCTCATTAGCGTGGGCAGGGGAAGGGGGTATTTGTACTCTGTAAACTTGAAAACGTCCTCCATGATAACTGTGCAAATGTCATATACAAGGGTTTTGGGTATGAGGCGGGGTTTTACAACATTACTGTGTATTCTGAGACTTTGCTATATCTCAGTGACGTAGTAAAGTGGCAGTAGGAAGGGAGTATGAGTAATGTCATCATTTAATGATTATTAATTTGATTATTTAATTCGTTACATAGAGATAGTAAAGCTGCAGATTTTGTCTATGTCATTATCGTGGGCAGGAAGGGGGTACAGCAAGGATGAATTTATTCTTTGTTAACTCCAAAACACAACTCGATCATTATGCCAATTTATAAACGTTTATTCTTTAATTCAAGGTGAATTCCCGTGCAAATAATTTGGCGGTATCACAGTGGCGTAGTGAAATGTTATATTTTTGGGTGATGGTTTTATTTCAACCTTATCTACGGTAAAAGCAATCGAATTCTGCAACCGAAAAACTAAGTTGAAAAGGATCTATCTAATTAAGGTTTATTGTTTATATGTAATTTAAGTTTAATTCGGTTGAGCGACCTCTCACCAATATAATTTATATTGAAATAAAGAAGTTACGCCCTTTTCAAAGCTTAGACTTGTTTTTGGGTTATGCAAAAAGCTTATAGGTTGGCAAAATATCTATACCTACAAAGTAGCATTGCAATCTGACAGACTCAAACCAATAACTGGTCCAGTGTTTATGAATTTCCTAAGAATATCGGCCATTTTCCCTCTCCCAGCTGGTCTCGAGGTACGATGCTGACCTAAGAAGCCAGTCGTCGTATGTTCGAGTCCCGGCTCGGGAGAGACTGTTAGTGTCAGTTGGATCGTAGCGCTAGCCCCGCAATTGTCCTGTACACTTAACAGTCGGCTGCGAAGTCTGTGTATAGTAAAACAGAAGGTCGAGTTCCGATACGGAATGTAGCACCAAGGCTTTGCTTTTATCGGCCATTTTAACATAAAACGGACATAACTCAAAAATGCTACCAACGATTTTTTCAAAAATTTACCTAGAAATGAAAGACATCATAACGAACCAACTGGCGTTCACCGTTTTGATGGTATTTTTCGTTTGATAATAACGGTCTGTGGGAGCGGGAGTAGGTGAGTAAGTGAGTAGGTGAAAAAGTGAGTAGGTGAGTAAGTGAGTAGGCGAGTAAGTGAGTGAGTGAGTAGGCGAGTAGGTGAGTAAGTGAGTAGGCGAGTAGGTGAGTGAGTGAGTAGGTGAGCAGGTGAGTAAGTGAGTAGGTGAGTAAGTAAGTAGGTGAGTAAGTAAGTAGGTGAGTAAGTGAGTAGGTGAGTAAGTGAATGAGTAAGTGAGTTAGTAAGTGAGTGAGTAAGTGAGTAGATGAGTAAGTGAATGAGTAATTGATTGAGTAAGTGAGTTAATAAGTTAGTGAGTGAGTGAGTGAATTTATATGGGCAGTTGTCCACGGATGGGGAGGGGGTTGGGGTCAAAATCGTTAAAAATCTGTCCACGTGGTTTGTGGATGGCCCCTAAGCATGTAGATAAGTAATTAAGAAAAAAAGATAGCTAATGTACAGTACTGCAAAAGATTTGCCGATTAACTTAATCAACGATTAACTTGATGGATTTTTAGTATATTAGTTAAAATTCATCAAGTTAATCATTGATTAAGCTGATCCTCGAAGATATACACCAACTTTCGCAGTAATTTTTGTACCATCATTATCCTAATCAATAAAAATGGTTCACGAACAAGCAGACAGCATACTTTTATTCACACTGGAGAATAAGAGGTTCTGCAACTTTTTACAAACAATGAAACTTACCAAATTCTATCAAGTGTGCTGCTGTTTTTTTTTTCAGGAAGGAACCAAATCCTCTCGAAATATAAGTCTGAAAAAGAAAACAAACGACAGTAAGCATAATGTATACTTAGCATCTATAATAGGAAGCTTTCAATGAAATAAGTTTTGGATCCAAATGCATTTTTAAACGGAATGGCCATTTTCTATAGAAACCATCGGTGATTTGCAATTAAAATAGTTTTCTATTACAATTCGCTCTGCAAGCGCAGTGCTGTACCATCCATGTCCAACTTTCGTTTCCACGCCCTTTATCTGGGGGACTGAAGCTTCCCCTAAATTGGCAGCACACAAACTGAAATTAATTAGTACATAGTTAACAGCTCCCGGTGCCAAGGTGCACATTACAACCACTAGTGCGCTTGCTTTTGCACACAGAACACAAACGAAGGTAAAAACTATGTAATAAAGACAAACACAGCATCCCCCATCTCCTACCATCAGCCTACCACAGAATGGGAGCTCATCTCGTCCGCCAATTAGCAGTCGACGAAAGAGTAATGGTGCCCACGCAGACTGTGCTAACCGTACCAACCCGAGATTGAGAGAAAATGAGTCCGGTGAAAGGGGAGAATCAAACCAAGCAAGGAAAATGAGAAAATGTGGGATGTGGCTGCCAGTGGGGAGCTGAGACGGTGGTGGAGAATCCGCCGAGGGGGACGCCAGATTAATTTGCTCTGGTGTGGCTTTAATTAGATGGGGTAACCTATTTGGAGGCACAACTTGCTGGCACAGAAGGGAAGGTTTATGTGCTAGAGATGGAGAAGAAGTATAATATATTTTACTCCTATGTACGATGCTACCGGAAGGGTATATAGTGTTCTTTAATATATTTTTCGAAGGGTCTATAAAAGCGCACACTCAGCGGAAATGATAAAGCCTTGGTACTCCATTTTGTTTTCTCTTGTCAGTTAGTACTAATATTCATTAAGAAAGGAAATGGAAACTAGTAATGGACACAATAGCTTTAAAGCTCCAGAAAAATTAAGTTATTTCAATTCGATGGAATAAAAAAAAATCAAGTGAATCTTGTAACAAAATCTTTTGAAGGATGAGAAAAGAGTTTTAAAAGGTTTAATTAAGCTCACTGTAGCGCATCCAGTGGACACCTCTGGGAATACTTGACACCGATGCATTGACTAAATCAATAACAGTAACAATGCATTCTTCGTCATTCAAGTTGAACATTTTTCCATTTTTACACCGGTAATCGGTTTTATTTCTCATTAACTGCAAAATATAAGAATATAAATACCGTTGTTGATACACAGGGTACCAGAGCTATTTTATCATGCTTAAACCATAAAAACGATTACCCAAGTATGGTGACTACAGACAATGCTCATGCACGGAAAACACCATAATGTGCCGCGTACGGTGGTGCGACTTGGGGCAGCCGTTGAGTTCAACTATTTTCGAATCCATTCAATTTTCATAGCCTTATGAATACAGAACAAGCAGCTGGCAGGGTCACCGTGGGGAAAACGAATGAGCATAATTGAAAATGTTGAAAGTTTTCATATTCATTAATAGATTAAATATGAATAAGCTATGGCAAAGTCTCGTCGTTGGCTTTTGTGCAAATCCTAGCGATTGCCATTGCTGTGTTTGTTGGTGTGCCGATGGCGAGGAAGCTTTAGTTGAAGGTGTTAGGTAACACTCGACCAGACACCAGATTGCGACTATCTGCCGTTCTTTTTCTGATACGAGTGGGGTTTCGATGTGGAGGGCAAAGTTCCCCAATGCTGGGGAGTCGAGCTCGAAAACCGGAGATGAATGCCTAGGCTGGGCTGTGGAGCTTTGTAGAGACGGCATTCCAAATGTGGATATTTTCAAGCATGTTCATTGTTTAACCAAGCCTAAAAAAGCTTAGCCTGATGAAAGTTTAGTTTTTTTTTCGAACATGGTGCCACTCAGTGATAGCAAGAAACAATAAAAGTAACAGAATCGAAAACAGATGTTTTATTTGATATGAAAATCTTTATTATTTCACGACGTGGAGCATTCTTGTACCGCACTGGGTCTGGGGTACAAGCATCAGATCAGTTAGTACTGGAGCACAAAAGTTCTTGCAGAATTTGGCCCTCTTCGTGGGTATAGCCATCCTCCCATTTAGCTACTGATGGCGGCGATGGTGCATCCGAGCCCGCAAAGTCTGTCCGTTTCATGGAAGTGCAAGCTCGGAATGAATGAATTTACATAAAATGCATTTGCATATCATACATTTCGGCTCGGTTATTCATTTTGGAATGAAAATTTATGAAATAAGCAAAAAAGCCTTATTCCGATTCTTCATCATGCGGTCCGGCTTCGGTTCGGGGGAGCAGGTTGGTTGGCTGTGCCTGTACGTAGAATGAATATTACGGTTCAGCGAATCCTTTCAGGATACATTTATGCGATTTGCCGGTTTGCTTTAGTCGGATTGACCGGTCCTGCACATATTCGCATATATCATAGATTTTGTTTAATCAAAGACCATCGGAGCCGAAGGGGCCTCCTGGAATGCTAGCAGGCCGAACGAACAACCGTTGCAGTTTGGTAGAGCATTCGAATATGCAAATCAAGCGTGCCATTTTGCGGTGAAACCGGGGAGTGACAGGGTAGCCGTTTTTGGTAATAACCATAATGATAAAATGCGCAGCGAAGCGTTTATTCAATTTAGTATTAAATATAAATGATTGTAATTTATAATTTATAATCACCGGCGCAGGGCGGGAACTGGATGGGTGGAATTTGCATTGATGGTGTGCGGTTTAGCGGTTTTCAGACGATAGAGTTGCATCGTAATTCGTTTTGGAGGTAGGCTTTCGATTGGATATCGGTTAGACGGGGTCAAAATTAGATTTCTATTGAGCTCATCAGTATTATTTTAAACGTGATTTGATTCAACCCACAGTTCAAATAGAACTAATGTGTGTACAGTGAATTGGACAAAGGCCTCATTTCCCACTTTACCCAAAATTTCTAAATAGTAAATGTAAATGGATTATCATAAATTTCAGCAGTATTATTAAATCAGTATCATAAAATATTTGACAACATTCGAATCGACAATGGTATAATCGAACCGAAAAGAAAATTAAAAAATATTCAAATGTACCTCGCAACGTTTCAGTAATCATTACACCACGGTGTTCCAAATATCATTATATAAAAAGTGCACCATAAAAATTGTTAATTTCAGTCGATTTGTTTTGCCGTTCTAAAACTTTGAGCCAAATTTAAAAGTCATCGTCGTACTAATTTTTGAGCTTTGCCTTTTCATCCTTATAAATGCCAGATTTCTCATACTCATTTCTCATTTCTTCAATACAAAGGACTATTGCTCTTCTTTTTGTTTTGCATTACCAATAGGCCAGTGCTGCTGGTTGTTAGGTATGTTGTCGCACGAGGGGTGCGCCCAACACGAATCTATGACGACCACATTCTAATTGTGCTATTTTGAAATCGCTTCGGTATACTCTCCAGGAGATTTTTGAGGTGCTGTTCATTAAGTTTTTATTAGCAATACTTAGAGGAAGAGATAAGCGGAGAGAATGTTATGAGCAAACGAACAAGAAAGGTAACACATTGAATAGTATTGCAATCAGGTACATTGAAGGATATATATGTCTTCACACGTCTTTCATGTTCTATTGCTAAACAATGTATTGAGTATGCTCCAAAATTGCTTTATCACAGTGATTTTTAACTGGTGGTTCATAAACCTTTTGTATGGGGAACAAAATAATGATCGATTATGGTGAAAGTATACAAAATTAAACACAAACATATGATTTAACACCTTCAAGGTTCTTGTGATGCACTTCATTATTCCCGAGGACTTCCACCGTCACCATCAGTTATACGAGTCGACTGAAAAAGTTAGTACCCATTGCGCTTAGAGAAGAAAACTGGCACCTCTGACATGTGAAACCTAGTTGCCAAACTTGCGGTTTTTTCATCGCCTCTTTCTCTCTCTCTCTCTCTCTCTCTCTCTCTCTCTAAGAATCTCTAGTTCTTACTAGGCGCGTTCCAAGGCTTCGAAATAATCGTTTTCTTGGCGACAACACTTTTGCCGTCCTTGGCGTTTTCGATGAGGTTGAGGTCGATGCTTTGTGGAGACCATTCATCGGTTTGATGCGGCATGGTCATAAGAATGACTGGGTGAGCTTGGGATCACTATCCTGCTGAAACACGTAATGATCTTCAAAGCCCGTCTTAAGCAGTGAAACATCGAAATTTCTACGCAAGATGAAGTACGAGTCTGCCGTCATGATCTCGTTAATTTTGGCCAGACTACCCACTCCATCCCACGAAAAGCACTCTAACATCAAGCGTTGCTTCCTCCGTGTTTCACCGTACCTTGGATGTGGTGCTTCTGCTGATCTTAGTCCGATTTGAACCATTCATGAAGTCGCCTTTTTCGTTTAGAAATTTTGAATTTCGATTCATCTGTACACAGAATCTTTTTCTAGTAGGTACTCCAGCGGCTTGTCAGCGTGCTTCTTCGTGCTGATCACTTTCGTGCAGTGTTGCTCCTTCGCTTCAATACGACGTGGTTGTAAACAGTACGGTGAGAAACCAACGGCTGATGGTTTTTCTGGATTTACCGGATAGTTAGTTCTCCCATCCTCTGCCTAGGTGTTACCCTACCGATCCAAATGTTTCCAGCTTTAGGAGATTTTATATTACCGACCGCTTGCAGATGTTTCATTTCTTTGCAATTTCTAGGTACGTTTCGCCGTTCTGGATATCTCGAACCACTAATTTTCAGATACACAGAAATCGCTTTTGATGTTGCAGCGTTCTTCGTTTTGATATTTGTATTTGTAAAGAGTGATTTTAATAACAATTACAAAACTGTATTAAATCTTTATTTGAGCCGATAAATTGGTTTATGCCATTTACTTTTTAAAGATAATTTCATTCAAATGTTGGCCACAGCTACGTTTTAAATGGTCCATACGAAAAGTTCTAGGCTGGTATCTCGCGAATAACGCGTGTAATGTTGTCATCCAAGGCTGGAATTGTTGTTGGCTTATCCGCATAGACGAGAGACTTAACGTAGCCCCACAAAAAATAATCTAGCGGTGTTAAATCGCATGATCTAGGCGGCCAATTCACCGGTCCATTTCGTGAGATGAATTGCTCACACATGTCAACAAGACCCAGATCTTCCATTTCGGGTAAAAAATAATCAGCATCATCGCGCGATAGCGAGCGCCATTGACCGTAACGTTGCGATTTTGATCATCTTTGAAGAAGTACGGACCAATGATGCCTCTAGCGTATAAACCGCACCAAACCGTGCATTTTTCTGGGTGTATTGGCGATTCTTGGGTTGCTCTTCGATCCAAATGCGGCAATTTTGCTTATTAACATACCCATTCAACCTGAAATGAGCTTCGTCACTGAACACAATTTTTCGGTAAAAGTGGATTTTCGGCAAGTTCTAAGGCCCAAAAATTCGATTATTTGTAAGCGTTGTTCAGGCGTGATTCTGTTCATGGTAAAATGGCAAACCAAACTGAGTACATTAGACTTTGACAACTGTCAGAATTCCCGCGTGAACTGTCAAATCTGAATACACGAAAAACAAAACAGCAAAAGAATCACCCTTTATATATATTTAATAACATCATTTGACCTTTTTGGTCTTAATAAAGTTAAGGGGGTGTGTGGAACTCCGCATGTTACGGTTCTCTTGGTTCAGTTTAGCCTTTACGAATAGACTTGAATTATTGAGAACTGTAGCAGAGGGTCCAAAGCCCCTGTAAAGGAGGATGGTTGCAACAGCTCTTAACCATGGCTGTTGCGTAAAATCCAATGGTTAAAACCCCTAAGCTAAGGTGTTATGCGACCAGACAAATGTCGCTAGAAGACCTGTTAAGCAGAAAGCCAGATCTCCGGGTGACCGAATATCTAGAGACTTCGCGTCGATACCTTTCATGAGGTCGCATTGTCTACAGATTGGTTATAACCGTGTTATAATTTTCGGTATAAAGAGGGTCACTTCACGAGGAAGCGGTAGGAGTGGCGAGGCGTTAACGTGGACTCAACTCTAGTAGCTTTCGTAATATCGTGTAGTCAGCTGAGATAAATCAATGGGAGATACGTTTCGGTAGTTGCATAATGACTTCATAAACAGATGTCCGAATGTCCGAATGTCACGTCGATATCTTCCATGAGTTCGTGTTTTCTACAGATAGATTATCAACGCGATATAGTTTTCGGTATAACCTCATCGAGGAAACAATAGAAGTATCGATACGTTACGTGGATAGATCTTTCGTAGCTCTCGTGACATTGTGTAGTCGGCTGAGATACATCAATGGAAGATTCTCTTCGGTAGTTGCATGATGATTTGATGAGGGAATGTTCGAATATTTTAGTCTGTCTTAATTTAATCGCAGGTCCGGTATCTTCGCGTGCCCTTTTTTCGGTGGTATATCAAACAGAACGAGTTCGAATCGCGTAATAATTTTCGCGGAGGTTATTATGAACTTGTAGGCGCGATATTTGTTATTATGAACCCGGTACTCGAACTCAGCGCATCGTTTACCAAAACGAAACCTGCTGCAAACCCTACCCTTTTCTCCAACATCCCAGTGATTTCTCGTGGAAGTGCAGAGGTGTTCTCGGCTTCCAATAAAGCGAGTATCACGTCAACATATTCCTATACAAACTCCTTATTTGACCTGCATTTGGATGCGGCCGGCGCTGGTATTGCCTAACATAAAGATTTAGGTCACCAGTTTTTACACATTGAGGATGAATGTTAGTCCCAAGCATCATCCATTGGATCTCTGTGTAATTACAGCTGATCTGGCAATAACGGAGTAGCAACCGCGGGCGGTCAATCATGCTCATGCTCATGCTCATGCTCATGCTCTCAATAAAGTTAAGGGGGTGTGTGGAAAAGCCCATTTGAGAAATTTTTTGCGAAACAAATGCACGTAAAACCCCATCATCGTAACCATAGCCGGATTTGGAGGAGGGAGTTCACTTTTCATGACTTATGACTAAATGCAAAAAAAATAAAAATCCAAAAACATCGAAAATGACTGGAATTTTGATAAAACCAGCATAACCTTTACTTGTATATTTGTATGACTTTCTTTATTAAAATTTTGACAACATAAAAGGGGGGGGGACAAGGCCCCTGTAATCTTAAATCCGGCCCTAATTATGACTCAAGAAACTACTTAACTCAGCTCTGACAAAATTGAGACTAACAAATTGTGATATGTATTCGCTTAAGTCTATTTTTAAAAGTAATATTGGTCGGACTATAAAAACTATAAAATAAAAAAAAATATATAAAATTAAAATATTTAAAAATTTGATAAATAATGACAAATCAATATACACTGATCAAAATTTTTCTTCACATTTGACTGCAATTACATAAAAAACTACAAGACAAATATATTTTTTCTGTAAGAAAAGTGTTTTCTGATGGGTCAAAAATAAAATTCTTATTAATTATTCGAAAACAACAAACATTTATGTAAAATGAATAAAAATCACTTCTTTTCTCTGATTCAATTGTATATAAAATTCGATGATATATAGTGGAAAAAAATCGGAGACTGTACTTGATACATTAAAGTCTAATAAGTCAAATACATGATTAAAACGTCTTATATCACCCTAATGGATTTGTCTTGGCCATATTCTGTACGATGAAATGAGATTATCAAATTTCTGTGGGGTACATTAACGTTGATTTCAGAGAGGATGTTTGGAGCGTCAATTTCGCCAGTTAACAGTTTTCTCAAAAATACGGCCCTGGACACGTCTCTTTTTTTTGCTAGTGTGTTAATGCCAAGTAAACGGCATCGGTTAGCATAGGGTGGTAATTAGACAGTATTACGACTGATTCAATCCAGATATCAGTGTAGGGACTCCATATAATGGCAGAGGTTTCCAAAATAGATCGAACTAGTGAGACATACAGTAAGGTCTTTTTTTACACGAGGGATGCGTCTTAAATTTGTATGGGATCGCGTAAAAAAAGACTTTTTTGAGTTGCAAATATAACGAAGAAACCCATTTTAAAATGTTTGTCCTTCGTTTAAATAGGATAGAGTCAATCTAGAGACAGCAACCCGCGTAAAAAAACGTGTAAAAAAGAACCTTACTGTATAGCGATAGCAAGAAAAACACATCAGTAAACTCTTCAGCGATTCTCATCATAAAACCGAAGTTTCCGTTCCAATATGCTATGATATTGGAATAGTTATGCTTGAAGGAAAGCTGTGAGTCAAACAGTACACCAAGGATGCAGCATGCGCGAACACACGAACAGAGGGTTGAGCGCCGCGAAGCATTCGGTTCTGCAAGATCAGCGCTAAAAAGTGTGATTAAGGCAAGCAAGAGGGCCTGCTTCGATAAGCTATGCGCAAGTGTCAATACGAACCCGTGGGGTAACGCCTATAGGATCATAATGGCCAAGACTAAAGACGCGCTGGCGCCTGTAGAACGATCACCAGCGATGCTGGAGCGAATCATCGGTCCTTGGCCTCCGGGAGTCGAGTCTCACGTCCGCCGTTCCAGTATCTCAGACACTGATCAGTATGACCAGGACCAGTTGGGACTCCATAGCGGTTGCGCTCAGCAGCATCCATGTACCGGTGTCGCTGTACAAGGTTCTGGAAAATTACTTCCAGAACCGAGTACTTGTTTACAACACGAAGAAGGGTCAGAAGTGCGTCCCAATTACCGCAGGAGTTCCGCAAGGTTCTATCCCGGGACCGGTGTTGTGGAATGTCATGTATGACGGGGTGTTGAGTGACGGGGTTATGGTTGACGATAAGCACACACATAAGAGTCACGTCAACTATGCTTGCAAGAGGGCTACAACGGCTATTGCAGCACTATCTCGAATGATGTCGAATAGCTCAGCGGTGAATGGCAGCAAGCGTAAACTTCTTGCCAGCGTGGTCTCATCCATACTCAGGTATGGAGGCCCGTGTGGTCCAAAGCCTATGTATTAACAGTTATCGTGGTAAACTGGAAAGTAGCTACAGGCTCATGTACCTGAGGGTTGCGTGTGCGTTTCGTACAGTGTCATACGACGCAATCTGTGTCCTATCCGGCATGATGCATATCAGCATAGCTATTAGGGAGGACGTGGAATGCTTCGACCAACGTGACATAAGGGGCATACGAGGTACCAGAAGATCATTATCGATGATCAGATGGCAGCAGGAACGGTCTCATGCCACGAAAGGTAGATGGACGCACCGACTTATTCCGCTGGTATCCGGATGGGTCAGGAGGTGCCATGGAGTAGTTAACTTCCACCTGACACAGATCCTGTCAGGTCATGGTTGCTTCAGGCAGTACTTACACAGGTTCGGGCATGTGCCTGAGTGCGTGGATGCGGAAGAGACTTCTGAGCAAGTCTTCTTCGTTTTGCGCTTGTGAGGAGCGACATGGTGGTAGTGAGCGGGCCAGACACTACTCCGGGCAACCTAGTTCTGAAGATGTGTGAAGTCCCGAGCATCTGGAGGGCGGTTTGTGCAGCCGCCTCTCAAACAGTCCTAGAGTTGCAAAGCAGGCGACAGTTTGGCCACCGGCACGCGAGTGTTAGTGTCACTCTCTAGGTTAGCTAGCTAATTAGCTAGGAGGCTTGTTATAGCCAGGAGGTTACAAAAGCATAAAAGCCGCTCCTCAAAGCAATATCTAGTTATCGTTTCGGGGAGTATTATGGGCTGGAGACTGAAGAATTTTTAGTGAGTCAAACCCCACACTACCTGAGGTTGGACTCTCAGTTGTTTGGCATCAAATTTTCCCTTTACCTGAAAGAAATAAAAAAGCAGTATGTACACCCAAATCTTTTATCATTGACACTCTCTCGAGGGTGTCTCCAGACATAACATAATTACAACATTTTCATTTTTCGTGTGACATAAATTACGGAGCATTTTGAAACACTTATAAGCAAACTACGGGTACATGAGTGCGTCTTGAACTGTCCTACAGATCAGACGTGTTTTCGGCTGCTTGTGGACTGGTCTTTGACTGACTATAGCTTCAAAGCTTGTGTTTTGTCGGTGCGTCTTTTAAAGACTAAAGACTGAAAGTTATTCCACATCAGTCTTTATCAAGACTACCTACTTTTGAATTTAACAATTGTTTTTAACTTTTTTCGTATCACTTGAAATGATAGGGCGAAGAAAAAACCGCGCATCGCTACGAGGAGAAAGAGAGAGCACTCTCTCTCGGACAATTCGAGTGTCAGCAGCGAAAACCCTTTTGATATTTTGCCTGAGTGTTTTGTGAAATGGAAGTTATTGATATATGTGCTACTATACAAATCTTTCAAAAATGAGAAAGTTCCACCTATTGTGGTAACTATTTGTTCTGAATTTAATATTTTCAAAAAGGAACTTTCAACATTTGTTTCTGACGTTAAAGTTACCTATCAAATTGGCTGTAGAGGCGAATGCCGCTTATTAGCCGACTTAATTAAGGGTCGTGATCGTCTTGTTCAGTGTTTAACTGACAAGATGTAAAAACTTTTTACCTACGACACCAAGAACGCCAAGCCGTTCAAGATTGTCTTGAAAGGTCTCATCAACGATCAAACCCTATGTTTTTTATACAATGCGATGAAAACGCTCTTTTGGACTTCACCTTGCGTAAACACGTACACAAATGCTGCAGAGACAATTTCGTCTCGCGGATTCACTGCCTATATATTTTACCCATTGGCCTTTCTCGGCCTTTCTCTATGTTAGTACCTAATTAATCATCTTGACCTAAAAGCAGCGATTCTCGCACTTTGCATGGTTTCCTGAGTTCTTAAATAAATCGGCGAATCACCCTCACTCATGCGGCGACGAGTTACACGTCGTATCACGGACGCTTTGTAAATTTTTCGATTCTTTTATTCTGCTTATTGGCGACTTTCCACTTTTTTGTTGGAAGTCTTGGTTCAACTATAAGTAAGATTCTGACCAACTCACGAAACCGGCTGTCGGTCGTGTTCTAGTTATGCTATCTGTTCTAACTTGTGGATGCCGGTAGAAGATCGGTTCCGGGTTTTTTCTGCGTTCTTCAAAGTAAAGGAATGACGTTGCACCTGGATGAAACCTTCCCACGAACAAGAAATGTGAGGTGATTGAAATTGAGAAGTAGCACTACAATTAGCACCCTAGCGGCGATATAGGAGAGGGTGGCAAATAAGGGAATGACGATAGAATTCCAGTCCCTAACCTCCAGGAGGTAAAGAAGGAGAACAGCCTACAAAGAAGAGGGGGGGGGGAGTAGAAGGATTCATGGGTTTGCATCTTATAGATGGTCAGTAGGCGGGTATCGACATGAGTGGTCCTATATTTAGGAGGTCCGTTCAGCTCTTTAGCTTTGCTGTTGGCCTTGACACTGTACCACGAATGGCCATGATCGCTTCGAAGACTGACTACATGAGAGGAAAAGGTTCCAGGGAAGACAGTGTCAACCTTCTTTCATGAATTCTGATTAGCGGTGTAAAATCAAAATCGACAGACTACAAAACACAGATACGTAGAGAACAGTAGTTCTCTGTGGCCACGAAACTTGAACTATGCTTGTGAGGACTAACGTGCCTTTAAATGAAAGGTGCTACGGATTGTAGAAGTCACGGTGGTTTGGGCATGTCGTGAGGATGTTGGACGACAGCCCGCAGAAAATGGTTCTCGATATTGACCTGACTAGAAAAAGGTCAAGTCACGCAGCGAGCAAGTTGGCGCGATCAAGTGGAAGACGAACTGCGGGGCCTCCGCAGACGACGTAGCTAGCGAATTGCATCCATTGACCGAGTTGAGTGAAGAGTACTTGTTCGAACAGTCCAGAACACTTTGTCCTGGAATTGACTGACAACGAAAAAAGTTTGAATATTCAATGACTTTCAACGATATAGTATTAGGTCCTACGCCGAAAGTTTTGATTCGCGGAGATACATTGCTCCAAAATCTTGCAGTTTAGGTAAACGATATAATCGGAAGCTACCTAGTTATATTCATCCATGACTGATTTTTATTGGTTCAGAAAATCTTCGTTCTTTCGATTTCATTTCCCAAAAAACGAAATCGAAAAGCAAACAGGAAAACTTTTAATATACTCATGTTCCGGAAAAATTTTCATACGAGCAAACATCGTGAGAAAGCTCCAAAATCATCACACAACTGACTAGCATTGCGAGGCAACGGGAAACAACGCCGGTGGCGACGACGACGACGATAGGTGCGGATGCGGAAGCACACTGTTGCCACAGAAGAGCTGGTATTTTTTTGAAAAAGGAGCTTGTTTTTTTCTTTCGAAGACGAAATTGACTTGCTCGTGTGTTTGTACATACAATCACGCATGCAGCGTCAGTCCCCCGTGTGTATGCTCTACGGACGAAGGTTGCGGTACAAAATCGTCAGGAAATCCATATCATCATTAAAATAATGAAAAGCCGATGGCAATTCAAATGTATGGCAAACTGTGTCTCTCGATTCCTCTCTTGTCACTTGTATCCAGATGTTTTTTTTTTCATTTCTAAATCGATTGGCATCTCGCTCATAGTAGCCGCCAACCCCTGGTGGTTCCGCGAAAAGTTCGACAGGATTAGGGATCGGTGTTCGATAACGAACGGCGGTAGGCAACACGTGAGGTCTTTGACTTGGAGCACAAATAAAATGAGACGATGCGAAGCCAAGTGGTGCGCGATGGAAAGTAAATTGATTTTTATTCAACTTTCTCCTATTTTATTTTATTTATTTACGATTTTCCACGATTTTGGTTTTCTTTTGGCCATCGGTTTCGCACCAGAAGCGGCGGTAAAAAAAAAGCTGATGGAAAGTGCCGTTCAAATCAAAACCCGACTTGCACGTTCGACAGCTTCAGTAAGTAGCGAGGCTGATTCCGTTCGGGGAGAGTATAAGTTTTTTTTTTCTCGCATTCACCAAGGCTCAAATGAAACTCCCTCCCCCCTTTCTGGTCGGAGATAGTCAAACGGGAAGGAATGAGGAAGCAGACAGGCGTCAAATGATAGGGTTTCATGTGTTGAACAAGGTTTCGAAGTTTGTCATTCGTTTGCTTTTATAGTTTTCTGATTATTTCGCCCTTCTAGTGTGAGGCTTGGATCCACTTGTTCGTAAGTGCCACCCGTAGTGCACGTGTGTGTTCAGTTATGTATGCATCATCTACCATAACGACGAAGACGACGACGACGACGACGACGTTTTGTCATGCTCATCTACATAAACATACATTGTAGATGGGAGTGTATGCTGCTGGATGTTGATTCCTTCGGCGGGAATGAGAAGCCTGTGTCGATGTCCCGCTTCTTATGTATAAAGCGAAATATAATGTGCGCAAAGGAATTTCATTACAGCTGTGCTATCAGTGCGATAGCAGAAGTGAACGGGTGGGTGGGAGTCTTTGAAATTGAATAGTACTTAGCGGAAAACCTTTATCGACTAGTGTCACGAAGAGATGCATGCTCTACTTCCGCTAGGAGAGCATTATAAAAATAAATTCCTAGGATCAAGTAGTCGGTAAAATCAATAGCCAAAGTTGACATTTTTACCCTTGAGCGTTTAATGTGAAGTTGTTTGCTATACTGTGAGCATTCAATACCTAAGCCTGCCAAACGAAACGCTCAAGCTTATCACGGAATTTTCAATTGATAATTTTAGATTCGGCGTGAATTAAAAGCCTCCTTTTATATAGTTTTCCTAACTTTGTAAGTCACAACCGTATTAGTTTTTATAATTTCTTATCGAAAGCAAAAACGGCTATTGTAAGTGTTATTTATGCAATGAATTCGTGCGATGTTTGAATCCTTACGATCAATGTTTCCATGTAGCCACTGGCGTAGCGTGAAGGGGGGGGGGGGATTGGCGTGGGCGGTCCGCCCCGATGGTCATCTCTAGGGGGTGACACCCATGAGAAAAATTTTCATAAGTGTCATCTTCAAAAAGGTGACATCCGTAAGATTAATTATCAATTAGGTGGAGGTCGCAGTAAAACTTTAAATTTGCTCCTAAGAGTATAATCTCTACCAATTTTTCAAAAATGGGTAGATTTAATGCAATTGAAAACGAACGTGCTAACTTTCATAATTTTTGATAACCAAATGATTCCACTGCAACCTGGTGGGGGTGACACCCAGAGGGGGAAGGAGTGACACCCAAATTGTCCGCCCCGGGTGTCACCCGGTCACGCTACGCCACTGTATGAAGGGTCTTATTTCTATCAGATTCCCAAAACGCTTTCATTCAACAGTTCTCATGCCCCGGTAGGTGTGGGGTTCAAGCAAAACATATGTTTCCACACTTTTCACGTTTGCTACCTTCGGCCATCAACATTTGAGGACGAAGTATTGACAACAGGAGGTAACCAACCACCCCACAAGTCCCCTCATCAACCACTGAAGTATCAATGGGTGACTGGATAAATTTCAGCAGTTCCGATGTTATCGCGTTATCGCTTGTGAGAGTCGAATTCCCTTTTGGTTTTTAACCCACCAGTTCCGAACAGTTTCGCCAGGTGCGGTTGCTTGCTCGGATAGGTCGGACTATTCACAAAATGCCAACGGATTGTATGCAACAGGCTACACTTTATCGGAGTGGGTCAACGAGAATATATCTTTATTTTTGGTTTCCTGTTCGCAGAATAACAGGTAATCAATTGTTGTCTGTCTGTCTCATGGAATTTTCCAATGCCATCTTAGAATTTTAAGACACATTTCCGGAGGATTAAAATTGAAACAACTTTTCTGTTTCCTGTGATTAATCGTTGCGTCGTAAATCTCGCAATAACCTTTCATTCTCTCCATTTCTTTCGATTGTTGACTGTCCGTCTGATGCTTGTTGGCAAGGCTGATTGAACAAAAACTTTTTTTTAGAGTGACCAATAAAACTGACCGTGTATGAAAAATATGATTCATATTTGAGCTCAAGTTTCATTTAATCAAAAGAGCCTGATACTTATACTATAAAAGTTTGATTACTAATATTTACTTGTCTTTTGCGTTAAGCCGGGAATGCTCAAAGTTTGTTGAAGCCAATTGTAACTGATAAAAATCACAATGTAAGATCGCCAAATAAAATAAAACACTCAATAGACAATATTGTCTCTAAATTATTTGAAACTCTAAAATTATGTGAAGTTCAGTGATATGCAGCAATTGGGTTACGATGTTTCATTTTGTCTTGATTTCATGATCATAAGTTCATTCGATTAACTGTAAGGGTTATCATTATGGCCGGTTGGGAAAATGGTCGTGTTCTATCTTTCACTTCGTTGTGGCAATCTATGCATTATGGGTGGGCGAGAAAATGATCAGCAAATATAAATGTATTAGTCCATGCTCAAACCCTTTTTTTCTTCGCATTAAAGAAACTCACTTTAATAACAAGTGAATTCCACCATAATGACATTTTTTTCAGAGTGAAAGTATCAAGAATGATAATAATTGCCAGCACTGACTTCGAAAATAATTGTTGCACTAAATTAAGCTAAACTAAATAAGCGGTTGGCTTATCGGCTAACAATTTCCATTAAAAGCTGGTATAATTATTTTACTTTCCATGAAGCGTGGAACGACTAATGGCGACAGGCAACCGATTTCATTAGGCTTGCTTTTACGTGCTCCAGTTACAGTGAAAGGAAAGAAATTACTGGCGACTGGTATGGGTATTGCCTTAGCTTCCAAGGAAATTGAATTTTCATTTTTTTTTGCTTTTAGCTTTACTTTTTTTTACTTTTTTTCTTTAAACACCCTCGTAACTGTTCACATCGGTAGAGAAAAACCGCTAGAACGGAAATCGAACCATCCCTCTTGACTCTGGTGTCTATGTCGGTCGTTTAATTGTTTTTCTTTCAAGCGTCGACGGACCAGAAAGAAGTAGGGGAAAGTAGGTAAAGACGGACACTGCGGGTAAGATGGACGCTTTTAATATTTCACAAACTAGAATGTATTATGATAGTTGAGTGATGCAAATACCTTCTTTATAGTGTGTTAATGCTTTTGAGTTGCATTATCGGTTTTCAGCAAGCAATCTGTCAAATTTGTGAGTAAAACAAAGAATATTTTCTTGAACGCGCAATTTTATGTAATTTTTATTCCACGGAAAATAGTGAAAAACTCGTGATACTTACGTGTTTTCATTTGTTCACAATAGTAAAGTGATTAATTAGTCTTTCCTCGGTTTTCTAGTGAAAATCCAGCAGATTTTCGATGTTCCGATGAAGAGCTACGATCGTTTGAAAAATTTACAACCAGGTCGGGCAAGACGGACACACTATGGTAGGGAAAGATGGACACACGGTTTTTTCAAGAATTTTCACATGTAGCATCTGTTGTGTACTACAGATGTTCACAAAGTACACCCGCGAGAGAAACCAGCATATAATAATCACTTAGCAGTTAGAACAGGCCATATAGGCGGAGAATTTTCACCTTCATCGAAACCCATCCTCTCAAACTGTTCACGTGATGTATAGATGGACTCTAATAACGTAGAGTAATGTATGGCCATCACTTAACACATAAAGCAAAAGAATACTTAACGTACTACATCTTTTTTGTGAGTATCCACCTTTACCTTCGTAGTGTCCATCTTACCCACCCCAAGTGTCCGTCTTTCCCAACCATGTCAAAAAACAGCAATTTGTAGTCTTATTTTTGAAGACCCAAAACCCATAAAACTTGAAGGAAGTTCACTAATACCAAAAATGATTATGAAAACAAATGACCTTGAGTTTCAATTTGTATGACTACTGCGATCTAAATAGCAATACCTAAGTAATTATTTAGATTAAACCTTAGGGTGTCCGTCTTTACCTACTGTCCCCTACCTACTAGAAAATCACAATTCCCACCTTTAGTCCAGTGTCGCGTCGGCATGGGTATCGCACCGGCCACCCCTCTTAAATAGAGTTTATTTATTCGGTTATCCTCCGCCTGCCAATACGGCGCCGTTCCCCTTTGTAGACTTTGAAATTTCACGGTTTGTGCCGTTGCCGTGTTCGTTTTTAATTTTTTTTTCTAAGTAATAGGAAAATGTGGAATAAAATCAAATTAAGTAGATGTTCCTGATTATATTTTGATTTCCATTCTTTTGATTCCGTTCGAGTCAGAAAATACCGAAAAATTGAAAAAATTTCGCGCATACACTAGTAAACCACATGAAACTAGCTAGGATGGTTACCTAGTGCCGCCTTTAGACAGTCTTCAGTTGAAACTCTAAAAAGCTTCAATAAGACCTTAAAAAATGTTTATAAAGCTTCATAGTGATTTTTTCGAAGTCCGTCTAAAAACTAATTTGGGCACTATAGGGTTAATAATCTAAATATTTCATAGAAAACATTATGAACTGTTTTGTTAATTTTAATGTTTTGGCAACACTGTTTGATGCTGTTTCAAAAAATGATAATAATTCTTATGAGAAAAAAGAACGCTTTTTCTCCGATTACGCTGGTTAGCACAGGTGTGGCCTTAAGGCTTAAACTGGTAAAAATTAAAGATTATAGCTTTTTTACCATTTTGAGGTCCCTGGCCACCAACTTTTTTCGTAGACTTAAATGAGTTTTCTCGTAAACATAACGTTGAAGCGACGAACCCGGCGAGAAATTACCACGCGGCACACAGTGGGGCAAATTGGTCTGTTGATGCGACAAAACCTCATAACTCCTGACGGTTGTTTCTACAGTGTTTATGTGTTTGGCAATGTTGCTCAGCATAAAAATATCTTTATAAAAAATGTATTGAAGTAGCTTTAATTTTCTTCCTACAGATGGCGCTGACATCTATCTTCTGAATAAATAGTGCTAGCCATTTTGTTTCTTCGGAAAACTCGCTCATATCATCAATTGACATAAAGTTGTCGAAAACAATAAAATTGTAGGATTGATCGTTGACGAGATATAACTATTTTCATTATTCACAAAACAAACCCTCATAACCCCTCAAATTTGAGTCAAAGAATATTGGTGTCTTCGGCAAAGTTGTTCGAATGATTGTGATCTATCTTTAATGTTTGGTCTACATCAGTTTATACTTATCTAGATCACGATGTTCGAAAAAAAAACCCAACAACTTTTCAACTTCATGTTATAGAGGACTCAAGTGTCACGCGAAGTTGATCAACTGTATACGATTTACCATTTTGCACATCATGTTTTGAGCTATACGGCTTTTTTATCTAGAAATATATTCTTAAACTCAAAGCAAGGAGGTTTGGCATTTTCAGGAATTTTTTTGTCGGCAGGATTCCTTGTACATCCATGTACAACATGTATTGCTTCAGATTACTATTTGATCTAGATCGCTCAATATCGAAAGTAGAATTCTTTTTGCTACTCAAGTTCAAGTCTAAGCAATTTAGAGTCCTTATATCAGTTGTTAGGATTGTTTAATTATTTGGATCGTGGTTTATCGCCATACTTAAAATGGTTTAAGTCACTCTTTTTTTCACCTTCTAAACGTATTAATCATGATTCATGATGTATAACAAAAATGATTAAATTTAAATAGATGACAGAAACATTTATTCATCGTCTTCCAAATCATTTTCAATGTAAGGGAGTTTCACGACAGCTCTTTTTTTTGTTTCGCGGGTATTAGTTGAATCAAAATTTGTTCTTAAGCTGGACAAAAAGGGATCAGATGTAACAAACATACCGTTCAATTCATCTTGTATGGTTTTAATTCTGCTGGCGCTTCACAACTTTGTGAAAATGTGGTGTCGTCATAGAGCGCTGCCGCGAAACGCATGATTTATACTTAAAAACATACTGTACCAAAAATCAAATAACTTTTGAAGCAGCAGGAAGCGGCAGCTGAAGTTGGGTTTTTTGAATAGCTGAGACTGAAATCTTTGAATTTAAAAAGAATGTAGAGATGGTACTTGCTGGTAAATCACTTTTTCAAATGTTTGAAATTAGTGAAAAATTGAGTTTTTTATCTGTGTGAAACGTTGTGCTCAATCGTGGCATGGTAAGATATACTTATCTATCTAAGTTTTTTTTCCTTAATAATAACTCATATTAAAGAAATTTCATGCATAATATCATTATTATTTAGTAGAACCTGCATTTTGTAGGGTGGTAAAGATGATCGAATTATTTTTTTTGATTTTATCTAATTTTAAACCCAAACTTCTCGTACCTCACGATGTACTAAAACATGCAAATTCTTTACAATCTATGCTTGATTCTTGGTCTGTTGGCTTTCTAGTTTCTGCAAAATATCGGTTTCGAATTAAATTCCGGAATTGAAAAATCTTAGGTTTTGTCCAAGCTTTTGTATGGGGTTACCCCAGTGTCCTTTCTAGAACAACTATTTGGAGCTTTAGGGCAAATTATCTCCACTTACTAATTTCGACCGCAGTCCTCAATGTCATAGGTTAATTTTTATTTCGCAAGGAAGAAGAACATGCGAAAATTAATATAACTTGAAATCAATAGCCATGTTATTTCTAAGGATAGAACGAGTGGTGTGGTTAAAACTTTAAACCGGAGTTATAGCACAATACACTTGAACAAACAAATAACGACGTCTTTACTGCTAATGACATATGAGTCATTCCATACGAAGAGTACACACCACTTGAACATTACCATCACAAATTTTACTTAAAGTGGGGGAGTTAATCATCAAGTGTTACTTAGAAAAAATCTCAATTTCGGTGTCGAGTTATCTTTTTTACATTTCAAGGATAGTGATAGGTCTCGTCGGACAACTTCCGCCGTAAACCGCATAAAAAGCTCAGTGCACTACGAAGAACCTTTTGATCTGTCAGAAACAACACAGATAGTAGTAGTGCGCGCCGGCTCGTAAGGTGGATTGTTCAAAATTTAAACTACTTGGTTTAAATTTTATAAAAGAATACGTTTGTTCTTACAGTTGCAATAATAGTTAAAACTTTAGCCTACACGTGCAAAAGTGGATGTGTTTTGAACTATAAGTATACGGTTCGTGAAATAGAACGAAAATTGTGATATACGATATACCCTAAAGCTAAAAATTATTCTCTGTTCAGATATTGTAAATGCGAAGAACCACTTATTGTTAACTGTCAAAACGATAGAATAAGGGAAAGGTAACTGGAATATTAAATATGCGGTACAGGTAAAGAGTGGGAGAATAGTATTGTGTCAGGCTAATGCAGCTGGACAGGTACAGCTGGGCCTTTTTTTACTGGTCTTTTTCCGGAGATTCCCTCCTACACAGTCGTCCACTTGGAAGCCATCCGATACTCCGTCATCTCTGGGGACTAGGAACCGGTTTGCCTCTACCCTCGCCACTCTCTACCCCAGTATTCTGTGCCCGCCCGGCATTGAACCGCTTCGAGGATCATCGGCGGTGCTCGTACAGGTTAAGTTAGTACCGCCAAGGTGCTTACACGTAACCCAGGGTGGATCAACGGCATCAAGCTCCCAGCTAATCGTACGCTATGTAAGTTATCGCTTACCACCCCAGCTTTTACGGGGCCGATTTACCCGGCGGGCGGTGTAGCACCGGGGTACTTTACCAAAAAGGGGTTAGATTGGGTGGAGATAAAATTTAATAGGACAAATTAATAAATAAATAACAATTAAATAGAATAAAACAAAATAAATAGAAAACAGAAAAGAAAACCTAGCACTAACCTACTCTTCCGCCCTCCTCGCCGATTCGTCGCAATGGCGGGTTGGTGAACTCAAGCCGTTGGCCGTGAACTGTTCAGGCTGCTCGCTGCTGGCGTGGCGATCCAGCACTCTGTGACAGCTTTTTAACCGCACTGACGGGGTGTATTTCATGATGGGGCACACACACGGTTTCACTCCCGGCGGTATCGAAAACGGCACTCCGACTCGCGTTGGTTCACAGTCACGTAGTCACGGTCTTCAGGTTTTGCCGGTCAAAACTCCTTTTTACAACAAAACGCGTCTTTTCTCTTCGGCGGTACAGAGCGATCTCCTCTGGCGTAGCATCAAAACAAACCGGCTGACGTTTTGCCATCACTTTCGCCGGTTATGCTTCGCCTTTTTTCTGCTCCGGGAGGAGAAACGGAACCTACTTTTATTTCACTCGCGAGACTTTTCACACCGATAATTTTAACCCTATCTACTAAAACACTTATCACAAACTTTTAAATAAAATCTAACGAGTTAACTACTAATTAAAATTAACATGCAGTGGCGAGTATGTTGCTTGCCACAAGAACAAAAATCAAAACAAAACTCCTACACACTGACAAGCAACATATATTTACACGCTCGGCGTTGTTTACACAAATTTGTGTTAATTGCAACCTCGAGGGTTGCAGCTACCAGCGACGGTCGCTGGTTCGTGCATGCAATATCCCGTGCGGCCGATAGCCTTGGAATGTGCTAGTGGCCGATCAAATAAACAAATAAATAAAAAAAAAAAAGCGATATCCCGTGAGCGGCTAATCATCGGCTGCCAGTAGACGCCGGTATTGTTGAAGGCCCGCAGGATCGGCCATCTTTTTCGTCAGTCTCCATGTTGGTCAGTGATTGGATCAACCGACTACCATCGTTCTAGTCGACAATCGTGCTGCTGCTAGAACATATTAAGTTATAATGTAAACTTGTATAGCAGCTTTTCACTGTAAAGCGCAATCCATATACTCTTGTTTGTTACACCGTTTGATTTCGCTCACCGGACTCGTAAAGGGAGTCGTCAGTCTGATTAGTTCCGGCGTTCTCTAGGTTCATGATCGCTTTTGAGCAGTCTAGCGTTGTTAGACTCTGCTTTGGCAATCTTACTGATCTGCTGTGCTGAGATCGGGGAACCTTCTCACTCAGGTTTGGTGGAACGAGATTACAGCCAATCCCCTTTAACGTTAAGTTTCCTCCCTTCTTGTACTCTTACTTCACTCTGAGCTACTGAGAGTTAACAAAATGGTGCAGAGTCGATCATCCTTGACGTTCTCCAGTCCAAGACTGATAATGACCTGCCGGGTAGACGATGGTCACCTGACGGTTCATCATAGAGTAGATCACAACGTGAGGCGTCAAGCGACGGGTAGAGATTCCAACAGTCCACGGGTGGACGACGTCGCATTTTGATGCCGAGGTATTTGTGGATGCAATAAAAAAAACTAGAGGGTGGCAGTTGGCTCCGTCTGAGTGCTGGTTAATTCGTTGGCACACTATCGGCGTTTGACGCCACCATGCCTAGGACTCGCCTAGAAACCTAGAAATGGAAAGCCAGCGGTTAACGTATCATTGAATGACTTTTTCCACGTTACGAGCCAAGTCCTTGGTCTCCGGCAGTTCAGTCTCACGTCGACGTTCCAGTATCTCAGACACAAACCAGCAATGATCGGCCAACTGTCCGAACATCCGATCCGTGAGCAGAGACAGCCGTGTCGAGGTTGAGGAGGACGCAAGGGCTACGAATGAGGAACTCATCGTGATCGTCCACACCTTAAAGGTGAGCAAAGCAGCGGGACTGGATGGAATCCCGAATCTAGCAATCAGGAAGTGGTCCCCGAATTGTTCCGGGCAGTCATGCATAGGTGCCTGGATGACTGCCTTTTCCCGGAGAGGTGGAAGCGATAGAGATTGGTCCTACTGCCAAAGGTTGGAAAACCGCTAGGGACTCATCAGCATAAAGATCTATCTGTATGCTGGACAATTCGGGCGGGGTGCTAGAGAGGATGACACAACAACATTGATGAAGTACACAGAGGGTGTAAACGGTCTGGCAGGTAACCAGTTCGGCTTCCGAAAGGGTATTCTTTCCGTTACCAAGACAGCTTTGTAAGAGAAGGGGCATCAGCGTAAGAGAAGGGGCATCCGCTTTTGCGCAATAGTCATGTTCGACCTGAAAAATGCATCCAATAGCGCCAGCTGGAACTCCATAGCGCTTGCGCTCAGGAGCATCGATGTACCGGTGTCGCTATACATGATTCTAGAAAACTATTTCCAGACTCAAGTACTAGTCTACAACACGGAGGATGATCAGACGTACGTCCCAATCACTGCAGGAGTACGACGGAGTGTTGAAAATGAAGTTCCCTGAAGGGGTTGTGATTGTAGCCTTTGCGGACGACATAACGCTTGTCGTATACCAACTCTTTTGTACGGCACCGTAAACTATAAACAAACAAATTTTGAATTAAACCATTGACCCGCGCAGGTAAGTTCCGCTGTGTTTAACTGAATGCCTGTTGCCTAAGCGTTACATTACACTCGCTACCAGGGCTTGCTCAGTGTACTGCAACGCTTGGTGCTCTATTCGTACAGCACGCAAAATGCAGCGTTGCAATTTTGATGCTCGTCACTCCAGCTGTTTCCAGTAGGGACCAAATTGATTATATTCATACAAATATGTAGAACCAATAATTCGGTGATCGATTTGGATATAGAAGGAAATTAATTTCAATGAAGAATAAGCAATTCAGTGTCAGCATTCCGCAGCGACTGGTGATTGCGAACGGGTTGGCTTTCGTCGACTCTGTCACCGCTATTATAGAAACTTCCCGTTCTATGTCCCGAAGTTCCGCCGGTTGTTCCGCTCCAAGATTGAATACACGTACCGAGTACGATGAAACTGGTCATAACAACAAAACTAGTACAAAACTATTAAATGGCGACCGTGATTAATATCAAACTATTAAACGCTGGAGGTCTACGGCGAGTCGATCAAAGAGGTTGAGTTGACGGCCACGTACTGCATACTCAAGATCGAGGATCAGGCACCATAAGACGGAGGTCACGGTTGTGAATAACCGTAAATCAGAGCAAAGGTCAAAGCGATCTTTGAAACTCCTGGGGATAATGGTTGACGACAAGCTTACGCTCACGAACCACGCCAACTATGTCTGTAAGAGGGGCTCAAGGGCTTTCACAGAACTATCTCCAATGTTGTCAAATAACTTAGCGGCAAGCGGAAACTTCTTACCAGCGTGGTTTCGTCCATATTTAGGTATGGTGGGCCAGTGTGATTCAAAGTGCTAGATACTAAGAGTTATTGAGGTAAACTGAAAAGTACCTACAGGCTCGTGTGTCTGAGGGTTGCGAGTGCGTATCATACAGTGTCATACGACGCAATCTGCATCTTGTTCGGTATGCCTATCTGCGTCACCATTAAGGAGGCTCTAGAGTAGAAGGGTAGATGGACCAACTTATTCTGGAAGTATTCGGATGGGTCCGGTGAAATGATCTTTCATCTGGTATAGGTCCTGTCAGGTCGTGGTTGTTTCAGGCAGTATCTACTCAGGATCGGGCACGCGGGGTCCCCCATGTGTCCCGGGTACGTGGATGTGGATGAGACCGCTGAGCATGACTTCTTTGCATGCCCTCGCTTTGCGCGCTCATGGAGCGACATGATGGTAGTGAGCGGGCTAAACACTACTCCTGACAACTTAGTTTGGAAAATGTACGAAAAGCTGGACATCTGGAGTGTGGTTTGTGCAGCCGTCTCTCAAATAGTCCAGGAACTACAACGTGTCTGGCGGGTCAACCACCTACAGGCCCATAATAGCTAACTGCCAGTCTCCAGGTGGTTTTTTTATTTATTCTCGCTTATTTTCCGTCGGTCTAGTTCCGCCACTGTTGTGGCCAATCACCGACGCCCAGGGAGGCGACTCCACACCCAGGACCCTAACTCACGACCCGTTTATTAACGGACCGGCGCCAACGGCTTTACTTCCTCATGCGATGGAAGGCGTGATCCCAGAGATTTTTCGCCTCAGAAAATCTCCCGGTGTCGGCTAGGATTGAATCTAGACTAGTTGGGTTGGTTGTGAGTGGATCACGCCACCTCACAACCATCGACACCTATGTCGGCGGTGGGATTCGACCCAGGCGTCGAGCGTGGTTGGCGGAGACATTACCAAGTCTCCAGGTGGTTAGGTATAAGGTATAAGAGTAAAAAGGGTGCATGAAGCACTGAAAGCCACTTTCCGACGTAATACTTAACCGTTGTTCCGGGGAGATAAGGGGTTTTAGTGGGTTCGGTTAAATTCAACCTCACTCCCTGAGCTATCTTCTCAGGTATCTGTTAGCAGATTTCGACGTCTAATGCTGGTGTCAGAGTTGTGGTTGTTTGTTCTTTGTGATAGACTAGCATAGGACGGTAACCCAACCAGCATCTGAAACTTATCACCTTGAAAATAAGCAAACAAAAAATTTTCACTGTTTTCAAATAAACAATCCGGAAACAATCACCGTAAATATCGATGGAGGTTTAACCATTTCGGGTGATTTCATGTTCATTTTTACCGACCAATTTTTAGCTAGAGATGTGAAAACTTCCGATGTGACAAAGTGTAAACTTCGAGTAAATTGTAAAAGGAAATCCTCACTAGAGCATCAAATCGGTAATAGATTTTATTCACACTAATTGGTTTGCTTGAGCAGTCCAGAACAAAGAAAAAATTTTCACGAGTACCTCTTCGATGGGTTTAAGGGTAAAATTTAGGCTTTTTTCAACGAAAGAGTTTAACTGTGGCAAATAAATCTTGTGCGAACAAAAAAAATACTGAGTATTTTCTTTCAAAGTATTTTTCCCGAAAAAACCTCTTTTTTCTAAAACTTTTTCTTTGTCGTCAATTTTATCCAACCAGAAGAATAAATTATAATTCAAAAAGCTCATAACTCGCAATGAGGTTTCAACCAATTCGATGAGATAATGTGGTATATATTATAAGCGTGTAATATCGAGCGGTTTTGCCAAGTCGGGGAGCTGCGTAGCCGCAAGGTTACAGAGTCCGCTTTGTCAAGCGGATGGTCATGGGTTCGAATCTTAGTAGAATCAGGCCATTCGATGTCAGAAAGGGACTTTAAGCATGGGTTTATTCTCAGGCTCCCCACCAGTTATCCTTCCTTTACGCTGAAATCTACAATACATTTACGTGACTTCCTCCTAACGAAAATAAGTCCCTCTTATCAATAAAACTGGCCAGAAGGACGCACGACGAAACTTCTCCAGGGAATTATAATTGGTGATATTTGGCAGGAGGGAACAAGGCTCGGTATAGGAGAACAGTGGGCGTGGTAAAGGAAAGGTAGCACATTACACACAAGCACTGATAAAAAATAATAATAATAATAAGCATGCCACTTCTCAATAGCGGTAATGCTAATAATAGAAGTGCGGGATACAGCAGACACCCGGGCATATCTCACAATAGATCAACGATTCTGGTCGCAGTGAGGAAGTCCATACAGGAAAAAAGTGATTTTGAAGTTTTTTTTTATTGTATTCTAATTGAATTTTAAATTGCACAACAGAGTAAGTAACTAAATTTTTTCAAGAAAAATTCTCGTTGTTAAATTAGGTTTCAGTGTTTAAAAAAGTTCGCTGTCCTCATAAGTAGAACTAGGAAAAATATTGACAAAATGTTGTACACAAGAATTTATCACAACGTAAAATTGTTAGTGTGACTCAACAATATACCAAAAATTAGTACCGTATTCAATGATTTAAATCAGCAATATTTTCAAATAATTACATATCTTCTGTTAGCAACCAATCAAGCATACGGTGTTCAATCGAAATCCCCTTTCGATAATTGTTCCATATTCCTGGTGCAACATATTCAACACATCATATGTCGTAATGATCGATTGTATTCAGTCATTCATCTTTTGTATTACACCATAATAACATACGCTGAAGGATTCGTTGCCCTATTACAGAAAAAAAAAATCAATTCAATAAATATAATTAGTTTTCCATTGAAATGAACGCCGCCGGACAGCGGAAAAAAATGCATTAATTGACTTCAGTGGAGCTTTCCCCCTCATTAAAATTAAACACCGATTACGTGCTCGCTGTAGCATTCATCGCCAGGACCAGGAAAGTGCCCGTTTGCTGGTAGAGGCGCAGGGCATTTTCGAGTTCCACTGCGCGGTGCGATGAATTTTCCATCCAGCACGAACCTCCACAATTACAAATTAAAAAGGTACATCGGGCATTTGCTTTCAATTTTGTTCTGGAAATCATCCACGCATCCATGAAGTACACACAGTAGAGCGGCTGAATAATTATACGTTTCAGCTATGTTTTACCCTCTGGCATGAATGTGTTGTTAACAAAGTCAATTGTTAGAAGTTAGTGGTTGCTGTAATATGTAATATAAAATGTTTTGGTTTTTTTGGAATGCTTCGTTCGCATCTATCAGAAAGTACGGTGTCAACAATATTTTATCCAACTAATGGACCATGACACACTATCATCAACATTTTTGCGATTATTTCAGCGCGTTTTAATTTAAATTGACGCATAAAGTGAATTTACCTCATCAGGATCCCGCTTTGCCATCGACTTCGCGACTTGAACAGCTAAATAATTAATGCCACGGTATACGATTTCGTTCCCGGTAATAATTACGGCGCCCTTCCATTCCCGCGAAGCCGCCAGTCGGCCTGACTTTCCGCCTACCGAAGATACCCTCAGACCCAAACAAAACGACTGCGACAACGCTGAGAATAGGCGGGGGTGATATTATTAACGACACGATATCGCAAACCACTTTGATTCCTGACGATTTCCACACGGGGCAACGCGACACGGTTTGACGGAAACCACTTCGAGTATCTTCGTTTGTTATGTTTAATAGGTCTCATTTGTGGAAAAGGATAGGACAACCGGGTGTGTATATTGATCGATTATACATGCCGTTATTATACACAAGTTTTACTTTTTTGCGGTTACCATGCGCAAGACATTCAGGTGAGGGCTTGGGGTTGACTTCCGCAGCAAACTAACTAAGGGTAGACAGCAGACAGAATAGTTCGACAAAACCAAGCTGAAATCGGTTAACGAAGGACCTTCAGATAGGCTCATAAGAAAACTCAGTCATAAACATGAAACCTTCTACGCTTCATGTTGAAAATATGTGTTTGATGGTTCCCGAATTGACTCGGAATGATGAGTACATAGTCACGAATGGTAGCATTAAGTCAGCATGTTTTGTTGCAATGATATTCAAGCATGCGACAAGAATTAATTGTTCCAAAATAAAGAGATTTTGGATCAAAAATCAACAAATATTGAAGTGTTTGGCAGACGTAAGCCAATTATCTTTCACCCTCTTTAACCTTTTTTTTTGTTCCTCGAAACATTTTTATTCTCTAGTAAATATACCCCACACAGCGATTGTATTGACGAAAAATTAAAGAACACAGAAAAGGCCAGAAAAAAATCTTCTAAGCGGACGAACGATATCATTCCGCACGATCTCATTAAAAATCCAATTAGGGGAGTTGTTGGGAAATGCTGAAAGAAAATCTAAAATTCAAATTACATCCTTCTGCAAAGCGAAGGCGGGAATTGAAAAATAAAACAGAATGAAAAAGGGAATTCACTTATACGAGACTACATGCCGCAGACGCTGCTTGCTGCTTAAAAATGAAACGGAAAAGAAATCTGCAACTCGAGTACACAGGATTCTCAGGAAACAGTTTAGGCTCCGGCGTGTAAAGTGGAAGTGGTCGGTAGCGATTGAGATGAGGTGCATCCGAAGACGTTTGCCAAGCAGCAATAAAATCATCATCTTTTTTATTAATACATACCGACAAAGAAGTCTGAAGTTTCATTAAGTTCTGAATAATGTAATTATTATTAATGCAAAAAGGTGGAAGCCAATTTTTAATAGTCATTTAGACCTTGCTTACAGTTAAAACTCACGCCCTAATCTGTAGAAGCTTGCTTTCAGTAATTATTGTTTGTTGTCTTATAAAAATAACAATGAGACACAGATTTTTATTATTTTTAGCTAACAAGGAAAATCAATTTAATAATAAACAAAATCATAATAACTCTTTAATCTATAACCTTTGCGATGACTTCGACATGACTATTTTAAACAACGGTGAAATGACACGTATCCCGAAACCTCCAGCGCGCCCAAGCGCTTTGGATCTATCCTTATGTTCGACGTCGCTACGGTTGGATTGCACATGGAAGGTAATCCTCGATCCTCACGGTAGCGACCATTTGCCTATTCTTATTTCAATTAATAACGGGTCAACTCGCATGCGACCAATTGACATTCCGTATGACCTCACACGGAATGTCGATTGGAAGTTATACGAGGAAATGATTTCAAAAGCGGTCGAGTCGATTCAACATCATCCACCACTTGAAGAATACAACCTCCTCGCGGGTTTGATTCTCGACGCCGCGTTGCAAGCCCAAACGAAGAAATATCCCGGCGTAACGATCAAAGAACGGCCTCCCACTCCGTGGTGGGACCAAGAGTGCTCCGATGTCTACACGCAAAGATCCGACGCGTTTAAGGCCTACCAGAAGGGAGGTATACCCGACGACTATATACGGTATTCGGAGCTTAATACCAAGCTTAAAAGCCTGGCTAAAGCAAAGAAACGCGGATATTGGCGTCGGTTCGTGAACGAGACGTCGAGGGAGACATCGATGAGCACTCTTTGGAACACAGCCCGAAGAATGCGGAATCGCGTAACGGTCAACGAAAGCGAGGAGTCTTCAAGTCGGTGGATATTTGATTTTGCCAGGAAAGTATGTCCGGACTCTGTTCCTGAGCAAAACATTGTTCGCGATGCGTCTCCGGGCCACGACGCGATAGAATCACCTTTTACGATGGCAGAATTTTCAGTTGCCCTCCTGTCCTGTAACAATAACGCGCCTGGGTTAGATAGAATCAAATTCAACTTGTTGAAGAATCTACCCGGCAATGCCAAGAGGCGCTTGTTGAACTTGTTCAATAAGTTCCTGGAGCAAAACATTGTACCGCAGGATTGGAGGCAAGTGAAGGTGATCGCCATCCAAAAACCAGGGAAACCAGCTTCTGATCACAACTCTTATAGGCCGATTGCAATGCTATCCTGTATCCGGAAATTGATGGAAAAAATGATACTCCGTCGTTTAGACCATTGGGTCGAATCAAATGGTCTACTATCAGATACTCAATTTGGCTTCCGCCGTGCCAAAGGGACGAATGATTGTCTTGCGTTGCTTTCAACAGATATTCAGCTGGCGTATGCTCGCAAAGAACAAATGGCGTCTGCGTTCTTGGACATTAAGGGGGCTTTTGATTCCGTTTCTATTGACATTCTTTCGGGTAAACTTCACCGACAAGGATTTTCTCCAATTTTGAACAATTTTTTGCACAATTTGTTGTCCGAAAAGCACATGCATTTTACGCACGGCGATTTGGCAACTTTTCGCATTAGCTACATGGGTCTTCCCCAGGGCTCATGTTTAAGCCCCCTTCTTTACAACTTTTATGTAAATGACATCGACGAATGTCTGGCAAATTCATGCACGATAAGACAACTTCAGACGACAGTGTAATCTCTGTTACAGGAGCCAAAGCTGCCGATTTGCAAGGCCCATTGCAAGATACCTTGGACAATTTGTCTGCTTGGGCTTTACAGCTAGGTATCGAATTCTCTCCGGAGAAGACTGAGATAGTAGTTTTTTCTAGGAAGCATGAACCTGCTCAGCTTCAAACACAATTAATGGGTAAAACGATTTCTCAGGTTTTGGTACACAAATATCTTGGTGTCTGGTTCGACTCTAAAAGCACCTGGGGTTGTCACGTGAGGTATCTGATGAAAAAATGTCAACAAAGAGCGAATTTTCTTCGTACAATAACCGGACAATGGTGGGGAGCCCACCCAGGAGACCTTATAAGGCTTTACCAAACAACGATACTGTCTGTTATTGAGTACGGGTGTTTCTGCTTCCGCTCCGCAGCATGTGTGTTTGCTCAAACTGGAGCGAATACAATATCGTTGTTTGCGTATCGCCTTGGGTTGCATGCAATCGACCCATACGATGAGTTTGGAGATCTTAGCTGGAGTACTACCATTGAAAAACCGCTTCTGGAGCCTGTCTTCTCGTATTCTAATCAAATGTGAGGTCTTGAACCGTCCCGTGATTGAAAATTTTGAAAGGTTAATCGAACTCAATTCTCAAACCCGTTTTATGACATTGTATTTCAATCACATGTCCCAAAATATTAACCCTTCTTCGAATATTCCAAATCGTGTCGACTTATCAAATACTTCTGATTCTACTGTGTTTTTCGATACATCCATGATAGAAGAAACTCGTGGAATCCCGGATCATTTACGCGTGCAGCAGATCCCTAAAAATTTTTCCAATAAATATCGAAACATCAACTGCAACATAATGTTCTACACTGACGGATCACTTCTTGATGGGTCCACTGGCTTCGGTATCTTCAATAACAATTTAACCGTCTCCCATAAGCTCGATAATCCTGCTTCTGTTTACGTCGCAGAATTAGCTGCAATTCAGTACACCCTAGGGATTATCGAAAAAATGCCCACGGACCATTATTTCATCTTTACGGACAGTCTCAGTTCCATTGAGGCTCTCCGATCGATGAAAGATGTTAAGCACTCTCCGTATTTCCTGGGGAAAATACGGGAACATCTGAGTGCTTTATCCGAAAAATCTACTCAGATTACCTTAGCGTGGGTCCCTTCTCACTGCTCGATACCGGGTAATGAGAAAGCGGACTCTTTGGCTAAGGTGGGCGCAACAAATGGTGATATTTATGAAAGACCAATTGCCTTTAATGAATTTTTCGCATTTGTACGTCAGAATACGATCATCAGTTGGCAAAATTCTTGGACCAAGGGGGAACTGGGAAGGTGGTTACATTCCATAATCCCCAAGGTATCGACGAACCCGTGGTTCAAGGGGTTGGATGTAGGTCGGGATTTTATTTGCGTGATGTCCCGGCTTACGTCCAATCACTATAGATTTGACGCGCATCTCCGTCGTGTTGGGCTCGGGGAAAGTGGTATCTGTGCCTGTGGTGAAGGTTATCACGACATAGAGCACGTTGTTTGGTCATGCCCTGTACACCGTGACGCCAGGTCTAGATTAATAGCTTCCCTGCAGGCCGAAGGTAGGCAGCCGGCTGTTCCTGTTCGTGATGTCTTGGCGAGCCGTGACCTATCCTACATGTCCCTTATATACGTTTTCCTGAAATCCATCCACGCCCCAGTTTAGTCCTATCCCCTTCCGCCTACATCCAACCAAACGACAAGAACACGTTAAGACCCCGGATCCGAAACAGCAATCAGACCCGCACGATACTCTCAAGGCCCGATGGAAACAACCCAATATGCCAGTCCGTAATATCTTGGCCCAGCAGCGGAACAAATTTAATATGCTGCTTACCTATGGCAATGAAAACCATCAAACAGCAAACCTGTGCTTTTAATGCAAAATATTCTAGCTTTAAGTTAGATTTAGTTTCAGCTCGTAGTCGGCAGCGAGGATAAAAAATTTGCTTTTAGTTATTAAGATACTTTAGAAAGTAAGCTACCAGATATAATTGGCGCCGTTAAACATTGAATTGTATTTGTGCCGTGTCAAATAAACTATAGATAAAGAAAAAAAAATCATAATATAAAAAACAGGGTCACCATTTTTCCTGGAAAACTGCAAATAAAACAGACTCTAATTACTGAAGCAGGTAGATAAACTAAATTAAAACTTATAATTAATAAAAACTGTTAGCAAACAGATCGGCCTTCATTTGAAACTCAAATCGCTTTTGAAATTAATTAAATTAATTTCAGAAAGTTGTTTTCCTGTCAATAGATATTGACTATAAGTTTTTTTAATACCAGTATGTCTATATTGGCAGAGCTGACAACACTGGCGCACAGATGTCACGCGGTTGAGCTGAACCAAGAAAAATGCAAAATAAATAATTTTGCGACACGCTACTCTTTTAAAACAAGTTTCAGTCCGTTTTAACCGTTTTTTTGTAGAAACTAGCCATGATCGCACTGTTTTTAAGAGTAAAAAGAAAAGTATACAGAGTTTTAGTGGTTACGTGACTCGCAAGTACCGGTACTTGTCAAAAATAGCCTAGCAATGACCGACGCAGAATTGTGAACATCGCCTGGTGGAAAAAAATCGGTGGTGATATAGCAATGTTTTGAAGGCTCTGGCAGTTTCTTTCGGTATTTCATGCATAATAAGCAAAGCCTTGGTGCTACATTCCGAATCGAAACTCGACCTTCTGTTTATTATACACAGACTTCGCAGCCAACTGTTAAGTATACAGGACAATTGCGGGGCTAGCGCTGCGATCCTACTTACACTAACAGTCTCTCCCGAGTCGAGACTCGAACCGACTACGACTGGCTTGTTAGGCCATCATCGTACCTCGAGACCAGCTGGGAGGGATGATATTTCCTGTAGCATATTTTAAATCTGTTAGTATGATGAAGCCATCGCACATAGGAGTATTTGACCCAAAAAGTTAGCCAAAAGTCCGACATACAAAATACACGATTTCCATTATTTTTAATTGATTTCAGTTGAAACATACCCTCATGCTATCCAAGAACCCATTTGTGTCTTATCACATAAACCAAACTGTTATATTCCAAAGTTATTCCACAGTAATTTGGTCAGTTTAAAAAATACGTGCTACTGCTCGGGTGGCGTAAAAAATTGAAAAAAATTGTCAACAAGTTTTTCTCTCTCACAGGACATAATCTACAAGATAAGTAAAATGTTTTGCAATATTTAAAACGTTGAATGCATAAAATAATCATGGATTGTTTACGAAATAAGTGATTGTGAAAACCGACCGCGAAAAGTCCATAATATTGTGAAATTAATTATATGATTTAGTAACCTTCCGCGCAAGTCCCGTCGAAGCTTTATTCATTGACCGAAAAGTCAAAGCCTTCTGAAAATATACGAAAAGAAAAATCTTCCTCCTGGTTCCTCTTTTTTATTTTATTCCCATTTTATTAAATGAAGATTTATATGAAAATTTCTAAATCTTTGGTTCAAATAATGTGTAAAAAGACACCACAAAAATGGAGCAAGCGATTTTAAAGTAATATTTTATATATTGGGTGACGTTTTAAATGAATGTCACCTTTTTTGTGTTGATTATACGAAAATAACACGTTTTTGAAATAAATATATCCAATTACTACCAAAAAAGAGCGACTTGGACTTTTGGCCAGCTTTTTGGCTCAAATACTCCTATGTGCATCGGTCCTCCCATGCAAGATTTCCGTCCTAACTAACGATAAGGTATTTTGATACGACGTTGTTGTGAATACAATATGATATTTTTCTAAAAACCAAAATAAGGAAAAAACTCAGAGCCAGAGCTCTGCTTTATTGTAAATCATTTAAAGTTCTATTTTTTTTTTCAGATGTTACATTCCATGAGAAACAAAAACGATTTTTATTTGTAAAACTAGGAAACACACATGCGACTTTACGGGTTGTTGATTGATTTTCAAGTCTTCGCGCTGTTTTCTTCGTACTGTAAGAAATTTATTCACAGTACACACCCGTCGCCAACGTTACACCAATTTGAAATTCTAGTGTTAATCCACTCTCCTAGGGCGCGAATGAATAATGATGCTGACAGCCTCCTACTTCAGCTTCAGCGCGACCCAACACGTTTGCCATGCGTTCACCTTCCCCATATCCGTACGCTACAAGGGGACAACACAGCCAGCCAGACTCCAGCACCAACCCATAATGTGCTCATATTTATGCTCAACGAAACCTTGCTCGGGAAAAAAAACTGTTTTATTTTTCATTTTTTCGCATTCGCCTCCAAGTTTTCGCAGCGAGCGAAAGTTTCACACTCTTTCATCCAAGGGAGGGCAACACATTATCGTCCCACTAGTGCCTTTTCCCTCTCAACAGCAGGCAACAACGAGCCGTATTTCATCATTCGGTACCAAGGCAGCGGAGGAAAATCAGTCACCTTCATATCTTATTATTTTACTCGTGCCAACACATCTACATTTCCCCAACTTATGGGAACATGAGAACATACATAAAAATATATGTTTCAACACAGACACATCGCCCAATTTGTCCGAAGCCCTCAATTGTGCTACCGGAAGCTTCAATGAATGGGACCCAAGTTTTTTGTGTGTGTATGCGTACTGCTATGTTTAAAAAGCATTATAATGTTCATCAACGATGTCTAATTGAGAAGCCAACAGCCATTAAAACAATTACGGAACTAGGCAATAAAACTTCCAAAGAATTTTTCTATTACTAAAGCAAAACTACTACGGTTTTCCATTTAGTTATTGAAACTGTGATTTTAAACATGAAATTGTTTTGACAATTTACACAAACATGCAAAGCTTAATTACTATCAAATCGTGCAAAATTCCATCGAATAAGAACGCTCAAAATAACGCTCTGCCTTGGTGGCAAATGACAGTGAACCTCGCCGGTCCTGCAACCGTACTCTCCCCTTCCAATCTCCCGCACGTATGTACACAGCTTCCGCAGCGCCACCCCAATTTCATTTTCCTATCCAACCAACCGAACGCTTTTTGCCAATCTTCTCAACAGCTCCTGCCGCCTTTTTTTACATACTGCAAACCCCGCAGGCAGCGGCCGCCTGCTCACGCTTGGTGCGCACCGTTTGATAAAACTAAATTTAAATTAAATTCACATATACATATTAAACATTCTCTCTTTTCCATCTCGTTTCGTTGCCCCGCAAAGCTTCCGTTTTCCAGTAAAAAGCAAATTTACATACACGGAACGACGCTATTTTCTTCGGCCAGGATTCTATATACTCGTCGTCGTCATTGCCCCTGCCGGCGTTCGTTCAACGTACGGATAGGCAGAGTTGCCAATAGAATTTTCGATTTAACTGGAATAAGGCTGAAGAAAAAACTGGAAAAAACTGGATCCCAAATAAATTTAGAAAAAAGGAAAAAAAGATTGTGAAGGAGCTTTTCTGTTACGGGGATTGAGCCCAGTCAGTGTCAGTTTTGGATCTTAAGAGATAACTCTTCGCAAAAAATTACTCATTTCATTCAGAACTGTCTTGTTTTGTTACATTTTGTTAAAATTATGGACTGAAAAATTTCCTCTAACAGCAACAAAATTTAAAATTACGCAATCAATCTATCTCAAAATTAAGATATAGAGCTTTTCCATTTACTTTTATATTTGAGAAAAGTATTAACGCAACATTTCCTTCCGTTACATCAGTGAAGTTTAAATTTCAATTATTTCTGACTTCGCTATCTTTTGGTATTTGAGTCCTCTAACATTTTTTTAACTGCTACGCAACAGAAAATAAATAGAAGATTTTTTTATGGTCTGGTAAAATCTATTTGTTTGGTATTATCTCAACCATGTCATGCCGTCTTTTATTTGACCGTGTTTCGTGCGAGAAGATGGTATAATGAAAATGGTGTTACAGGTTGTCGAAAACCTGGAAAAACCTGAAAAATCATAGAATGTCAGGGAATTCATATTTCGATCAGGGAAATCAGAGAACTGACAAATATTCAGGGAAAATTTTTCAAACCAAGACGCGATATTTTTGAGCGGCTTTTAGTGCAAAAACTGATTTTTTTCAGCGCAAAAGATTAAATCGGGACATCTACTGTTGGGTTTCATATCCGATTATACTTTATTCACTGTGATTTCGGATTGTTCCGAATGCTTTTTTGTTTCGCATGACTTTTTTGTTCCGAATGCTGAAAAATATCAGAGAAATTGATGTTAAATTTCAGGGAAAATCAGGGAATTTTATTCTGACAATTTTTTCGCCACCCTGTGTTAAGAATTGTCATAATAATTTATCAATCTACAAAATTTCCGTTTTAAAAATATTTCCGAAAACCAATCGGAGCTTTAGTGAATAAAAAACTGGATAAAACTGGCAAATATCTGAAAAAACTGGAATATTTCGGGAATAAACTGTTTGACTGGATCACTTGAAAAAAACTGGAGGAATCCAGTTCAAACTGGAACATTGGCAACCCTGCGGATAGGAGGCATCTGCGGAAAGCGGGCGCAAGGTGGAATGTCTAAAGCTCATATGTGAACTTTTCACGCAAACTGTCGTCGTGGCGCGAATCGGAGCAAGGGACCTCTTCAGTCTTTTGCCTTTCTGCCCGTTGGCACATAGCAGGGAAGCTGAGGAGGATTGGGCGGAGGTGAAAGGACGCCAATGATTGTTTTTTTTTTCTTCACTCTTCTTTGCAACTAAAACGTCACTGGCAGAGCCTTCCGGTCGCCTTCGTTACCACCGCGCCGTCATCGTCACATCATCGTTATTTTCATTGTCATCTCACTGTGCGTCTGTGCCACTGTGGGTGGAGGAAAATGCGAACGACTGCGGCGTTTGCGGTTGTTGCTTAGGTGAGCCCTGTTGATAAGGCTGTGGTCGGTGTGGCCGGGATTAGCGTGGATTGAGGTTTGTCTGATAATTGCGTGTTCATTTCGATTGGTAAGGACATTATTGCGTAAATGGAATATTCAAAATTCGTGCTTAACCGTAAAGGTTTTTTGAAGCAAAATAAATTTTCATATAGTTTTCATAGCATAGAAAACATTCAGTTCCAACTGATTCTTTTCGAACCAGCTAAAATTGCTGAGAAAACAGAGTCACGTGCTGACCTTTGGAACATATTAGTAAATATTTATAAAGACCTATGGCATTCGGGACATAACACAGCGGTACCACGTTGGTTCTCCTGCGAGACAGTGGGATTAATTGCGGGCAGGCTTGTAAATGGTCAACACTTTCATTTTATTTCGCTTCTTCAATGTGCGTCGCAGTAGGCTTTCGCTCGTAAATTTAGAACAACCGTCGCCTCTGCGCATCGAAGAGATGCTCAGTGTCATTCGTTTAACGATGTTGCTCTGGCCTATTTCTGTCTACTTCGTTCTAGTTATGTTGAGAAATATTATTATAAGATCAATGATATAAGTAATTCAAAACGTCGTGGTGGTGAGTACCTCTTCGTTTGACATGTTTGTTCAAGAATGTATTTAGACAGCGAGCCTTGGTGGCCGATCACCCACCCCACCACTCCCCCTCAGTGCCGGCTGAAGTTCGAAGACCGGTTTTCAACATCAGCATCAGCATGGTTACATTCCTCTCCTAGGAAGCACCGATGATGATCAGGATGAATTCTACGCGCAACTGGAGCGCGAATACAACCGCTGCACAGTGGGGAATCACTGGCCATCAGCCAAAAAAATTTTTTTTCGTTAGCTGTTTCATAATATTTTTCCTTTATTGCTATAACATTCAAGTGTCTAAATCCAAAATTTGGGCGCAACATAATGAAATCTGAATTTTTTATGACTTTTCAAAGCTTGGCGAACTGACGTTTTTTGTCTTTTTTTGAAAAAAAGTACAATAATTTGAAACGCTCTGTAGCTTCAATGATAGCTTGGATTTTTTTGACGTCAAAAGAAAAGTTGTTGTAAATATTGTGCACACAGCCCTTTCCATTAGATATTGCAAAATTTGGTTATAGTAGGCCTGACACTAAAAAAAATTTAAAAAAAAACGTGATTTTTTGTAGAAAAGTAGCTTAAAAGTTTAGTTGCCGCAGTTTGCCACGGTTGTGACTAAATTCAAAATTTAGGTGAAAACGTAAGCTTTCAAATGCATATTATCCGCTGTAGCGCAAAACTGCGCAAATTGTCACTTTAGTGAAAATAGCGATAGCAGATTTTTCTAGTTTTTATTCTTGAAGTTGAAATTTCATCCAGGATTAATTTTAATCATAACCATGATACCCCATTAATGAAAATTTATGATATCGTACTCAATCCGTACGGATAAAATATAAATTTGGGCAAAAATCACAAAATTTAACAATGAAAAGTTATAAAATAAGTGGTAAACAAGAAAACAGTAAACAAATCTTAATGAAATTTTATTTATGTCAAACTTTATCACTTTCTGCAAATTTAAAACAATAATAAAAACATTCAGCCCTTTTCAATTTATGATCATGTATTTCGCTTAACTGATTGAAATGTCAAATACTAGCAGCAAATTCATACCATCAAACTCCGGCTAACAATAGTCCGTTTGAAGATTACCTTTGCTTCGCACTCGTTCGCATACAAAAGTAAAGCACACATTTTGCTTTATGAGAAAAAAAACAAAGAACAGTCGTCGCCTTCCGCATCTTTTCGTATTCATTTAGAACGTTGTGTCAGTCCAGTGTCTTGGTTTTCAAATTCACAAATTCGTTGAATTTGATTATGGAGCCTTCAACTTCAGCGGCACCACCTAATTCAATGTCTAGTAAGTTGTCAATTCATGGTGTTATACATGTATTTAAATGTCATCTTTCAACCATAGAAACCGGATTAGGAAGATAACATATATATGAAACAATGAAACATCGAAAATCACTAGAAGAAATGAAAATTACAGCGAAAGAAATTTTTCCTGGTGATAAGTATAATGAACTTCATATTTTCTGGAATAATTCAACACAAGATTTAAGCGATCACAGCGGAAGATGATGATGATGATGATGATGATGATGACTTTTTCAATTTGTAATTAGTTTGTTTTACTTATGTTGTTTTAGTTTATTTAAAATATACAGGGGGTAGAAAAAATGATTGAGACAGGCAAAATTTTATCAATCTTAAAATAATCACAACTACACGAAAAATTAATCAATTTTGATGAAACCGGTTTCATTTTACAAGAAAACTATTCTAATTTTCAAAATTTACTAGGGAATCTGACGTGACCAACGGACACCGGAAATATTCCGAATTTCAGGAGTGTATGTCGAAATGTTCATTCTTGCAATGCTTATAACTTTTCCTGACATCTTGTTTCTTTTAGGATAATATGTTTACAATAAACTAGAATTTATTCCGAGTTTATTGGTAACCAAAGGTTGAAAATCCGCCAAGAAACCATCGAGATATGAATTAATGAAGTATGTTTTGGCAGTTTTTCTGCTGTTGGGTACATAGTACACGAAAAAGTTTTTGTTAGAAAAACTTTTTTTCTTTAAGAGTTTGTACTGTGATTTGTTCAGAAGAGTTTTAAGCAACTATATTGTCTATCTTAAAACTTTCATTTAAAAAAAAAATCTCAAATAACCGATATTTTTAAAATCACTTTTTGTTTTTTAAAATTATGTTTTTTCAGTGTAGGACCTGAAATTCAATTCTTTAATATTTTAAAATAAAAGTTCATATAATTTTCTAGAAGTTATCCATTTAGAAATGTTGATTTATAAGAAAAAGGATTAAATACTTCAAATCTTTTCAAATGTTAGTCCAGATGAATTTTCAAAAAAATGTTTGCAAAATTGCTTCGTTTACTAAGGCCTACACATCCACAAAGTTTCATTGAGTTCTGCTAGGGTGCCCAAGGAAAATGATACGCAACAAGAGAAAAAACTGCCAAAACCAACATCCATTCTCAATTAATTCATATCTCGATGGTTCTTCGATAGATTTTCAACTTTTGGATACCAATGAACTCGGAATGAATTCTAGTTTATTCGAAACATATAAACCTAAAAGAAACAAGATGTCAGAAAAAGTTATAAGCATTGCAAAAATCCACGTTTTCACACACACTTTTAGAATCCGGATTATTCCCGGTGTCCGTTGGTCCCGTCGAAATCCCTAATAATTTTTTGAAACTATAACAGTGTTCCAGTAAAATGAAACCGGTTTCATCAAAATTGATTCACTTTTCGTGAAGTTCTGGCTATTTAAAAATTGACAAAATTTTGCCTGTCTCAATCATTTTGTCCACCCCCTGTATATATATATATATATATATATATATATATATATATATATATATATATATATATATATATATATATATATATATATATATATATATATATATATATATATATATATATATATATATATATATATATATATATATATATATATATATATATATATATATATATATATATATATATATATATATATATATATATATATATATATATATATATATATATATATATATATATATATATATGCAAAATTTGTATAGTTCGAGGGGTCGTCCATAAATAACGTATTATTCTTTCAATGGGGAGGACGCCCGGTGGCACTACTTGTCGTCAAAGATCATATAATTCTATAAAAAAGGATAAACGAGCCAAAAAATATAAAAAACTGGGTTTCGTGCTTTATGGACGGCCCCAAACAAAAAAAGGATGTCAAATTCGTGTTCAGCGTCCCAAAATCATGTAATTACCAAGTTTTTGTCGCATTTATCGACACTTTTTTTGCTTGGCCAGCCTTTGTATGGAGTCGCCCCACTGTGCGCTGCCCAACACATGTTATCAAGATCATCATCAAGGATTAAAACGTAGGAGGAGTTCAATCCGATGATTGGAAAGATCAGCGTGCACCAGAACGAAACCGGAACGAAACGAAAACAACCTAAGACTCATCGACTTCACCGCCTCCTAGAATATAGCCATATGCGGTACGCTCTCCTATCATAATCTCCCACAACGATCGGTACACCTGGAGGTCAATAAATCAGACAGAATCGCAAATCGAGCACGTATTGATAGATGGTCGCCACTTCTGGGAAATCGGCGTCAGAACATACCGAGGCGCTAACGTCGATTTGAACCGATATCCAGTTATTCTGAAGATGTACCCAAAATTCTCCGGTGTGAACGCGGTACCGGCGGCCGCAACAGTACAAGCTCGTGTATTCGCTCGAAGTTGCGCTGTTCGAAGAGTGTGAGCTAATCCCCTCTCAGGGACTGTTGAGCTCATCATGAAAACAGCCATCAACAGCGTAGCGAGGAACGTAGTCGACAGACTGAGTGGTTCGACACAGAGTGTCGGCTGGTGTTGATAAATAGTTATATAAAAATATGATTTTAAGGGGCATTCTAGAGAAAATTTCATAATAGTTAATTTAAATTAGTAGATACAAGTATTGTGTCTTCTACAAAGTTATTTCTTACAAAATGTACTAAAACTTTACTCAGCAAAGTGAATTTTTAGCCGTGTCAAATGAATGTTGTGTGTGAAAGAAGTGAATTTTTATATGCAAAAATGAGAAAAATAAAACTCATTTCTCACTTTTAAGTAGATTAATCACAAAACTCTAACTTCTCTAAAATGGAGAATGATTAATAGAACAACTTTACTGAAGACACTACCACTCCAAAATCATTATTTTTTGAGTTAATGTAAATGTAATTAATGTAAATTATCGCATTATTCTAGTAAAACTCGTCATCAATCAAAAATATATGTGAGATAAAAATAAACTTTCTTCGTAGATATTGTTTGTTTCGTTGTAGCAGACAATTTTGTAGAGCATTAAAAATTGTAGAAAATCACTATAAAAAGTTGAATAGCAGAAAAATATTTTTAGTAGTAATCTATAGAAAACTCCACAAAGTCCATTAAAATAGATGTTAGAAGTATGATGTCTTCCACAAAGTTGTTTTTTTTTAATTTGCTACAACTTTGCTGAACAAAGAGAATTTTTATATTCCAAAATGAGAAAAGTAAAATTCGTTCTTCTTGGATTAATCATGGAATTGCAACTTCTATAACATGGAAAATTATTAATGGAACAACTTTGCTGAAGATGGTCGAAATAATTTCGATCACGTTTTTACAGCTTTGGAAACAGTGTGCAATGAGGCGATTACTTGTCTAACGAAAGGCTCAATTTGCTGCGATTGTTGTATGTAGCGAGTTGAGATCTAAGGCAGGAATCAATTGCCTTGCTGGTGGTTATAATTACCTGCGAGTATGAGTAGAATAAAAACTATTCTCCTATGCAGTAGAACCATGGCAAAAGACGAAATCTTTCCGTTGAATACCTGTTTTATTTGAGCGAAATTTTCATGCAGGAAGTTTCATTGCAATATTTAAACAAAAATATACCCTTTTATTTTTACATTAATGTGCACAATTTTAGTAATTCAGAATTGCATTTCTACAAGTGACCTTCTCATAATTTTTGTTCCATTCTGAGTTATGGGCTGCATAATAACAACATCAAAAAAGCCAGACCCGATCAAGCCAATAAGGGCAATGTCAGGCACGACAGCAGCGCCACTTTAGACGACGTCCCATTTTAATAGTGGTTCAGCTTTTACCAACCAACCACATTCCGGTTCTAGCCGACAACATGATGTGCATCAAAAAGGAAAAACTCTCCTTTTGATGGAAAAATCAGCCTTTCGAAGCTCCACTCCAATGCTAGAGCGTCATGTGTGCAGTAAGACGAAAACGAAGAGCAGCTAGCGCAGCACCCATTCACACATGCAAACTTCCTTTGCATACGGCTATGATACTTTGAGCAGCTTTGAAAAAGCCAGGCGGTATGCTGGACGAACATCGTACAAGTACGCTCGCTGTATGTCTGTGATGTAAAAGGATTTTCCACCCGGTTCCCCGTCTTTTCACTCCGATCTGACCGATCAACCAGATTCTTGAGCATTCCATAATGATGTACGCTGTCTGTTCAGGAAAAAAGGTTTATTCAGCCAAAGCCAATATATTCTAGCCTGCACTCTGAACGTGTGCATATTTATGCTTTTCAGAGAACTGTAGGCAAACTCATGGTGGGGGCGTAATTCTTCATTGATGTTACGCGTAGGACTTATTTCTATGCACAACGGTTAGAGTGATCCACTTCAAGCAAGCTATGATGATTATAATCAGGTGCGGGAGTTTGATTCTCTACTAACTTTGAGCTAAAAATTAGGGCTATCATTACATAAAGGGAAAAAAAACTCCTTCTCTTACTTTGAGTTACCACTTTTTTTGATGTTCCATTGGTGACTACATGAAAAGAAAACAAATTTTTTGATAAGCTGCTTCCTATCCGGAAAAGTTAACTTCCCTTCTAGGTTCACTAAAAAACTGTTATCCTGTACGGAAGCACCAACGGCTTAGTGATTTTCTTTGCATATTCACATCATCTAACGTCGTGAAAGGTTTTTGTGAGGAATTTCGCAGTTGGCTGCGGGAATATTTTTGGCTCCACTTTGAAGTTTGCATATTTGGTGAAAAGATTTTCTGCTTAGTAAGGATTTGCGCTGCAAGATCAAAACAGATTAGAGTGCAGCCAATTTAATTGGATTCAAGGGTAAAACGAGCCTCGCATTGCAGGCCAATATTCGTCTCGGTCGTTCGCGGGCGGTTGATAATTTCCTATCATTATGTCACCTATAACTAGCCACAAATAACCCCCGACGTAAATGACCTCAATTAGATGTCGAGGAAAGCGGACCTAAAAAACACATCCATTACCTCAATGGCAGCTTAATTAAATCACTTCCGAATCAATAAATCATTTAACCGGTCGGGGAAAAGCGCTTGTCGGTCTAATCATATCGTAACATATGCTCCCATTAGTGGGACGGAAAATGACAACCCCGGCTCTCGCTCCCACAATTAGTGCCAGTGGAAAGCACCTCCGTACCGACAAGGGTCGCAAATGAGACATGAGTAGCTTATCTGTTTTATCTACAGCACGGTCCAGCGAGTAAGTGCATGAATGGTGGTGATTCCACAGGCAAAGCACGTAATAAACAACCACCACCACCTTTTGCAGTTCATCCTCCCCATCGCACGGTGGGAGTGCTGAGAACAAAAATCGTGAAATGAAACCATGGAGTTCAGAATTTTAGAGCAAAGAATTATTAATTAAATTTGTTGAAGTAATCTGCCCGATATCTCTAAGCACCCGGCAGCTTAAATGTAATTTTCAGATAATTTTTTTTATCTCCTAATTGAAGAGCCTTGAACAAAATGCGATACCTATATCATCTAGTTGACAAAAAAAAACTATTAATAAACTCTATACCAGAGAAATGACCTAGATGCAGACACACTATCATCCAATGTGCGGTAATCATAGCCATATTGTCAGTCATAATTTCATCACTTTGCAAATAGTAGGTCGCAGCACAACTAGTGAACATCGTAATAAATTACCCTCGTAGCACCGGAGTGAGTGTCAGTGCGGTCGAGTTGCCATAAATTACTTGTTATGAGATAATTAGAAGGAGATTCTGTTTCTCGCCCTTCTACTATACATACACACAAATATCTGAGACCTAGATCAGTTTTCTTGGTCCGTCTGTCTCCTTTCTTTCTGTTTGATACGGTTCGAAAGTTATGATGGTAATGATGACAAAATTTCAAGGAAAATGGGTGTCTTTTATACCAGGACAACATTTTGAAAGTACATTCTACTGGCCGTCATACCGATCTCCAAGTAGATTGATTGCTCTATATAAGCCTTCAATTTGACTTTATACTTGAGCGGTGGCCTCATGAGATTCAGACGCATTAAAAAAAAGAAATCTATGGCATAACTTTTTGTATACAAGGTAATCGCAAATAGGTATGAATTGATAACTGATTAATGACATGCCTTTCTACGCAACATATCTAAACCACATTATATACTCAACAGCTTATTGACGTCGACGTTTATTAATGCAATACCAGATCCAGAACTTTTCACCCCAATTTTCCCACGCTAGAAACCAACATAGTGTCTCATTAGCCTAACTAACAAGCCTTGATCCCCTGTTCATTACCAAATTCCCACCAAAGAATCCTATTGATACAGTAGTAGTACAAGTGCACACGGTCATTCAGCTTGATTTCCTCCGACATTACCAATCAATGACCAGATGAAAGCAGATTAAGTCCGCATTCGATTACACTCACCCGGAGGCCATTTCGGTAGGAAAGCAAATAATTGATCCAATTAGACACTTTGGTCGTAGTTTGCCAAGAACGCCACTCCAAACAATCACCAATTACATGGTGACTTCTTGCACGCACCGACACTTTGCCCCGGTAAGCTGTCGTCGCTTGTTTCGGACCGTCTTGTTGACAGCCAACCGAGGAAACGTCTTCCATCAACAATTTTACGTGTTTCACGTTGCTAGGTTATTTTCTCCGGAACGGAAAGTTTTCCCTTGTCTTTTGTTTTCCATTTCCTTTTGCTTTTTTTGCAGCTTGTTTACCAGCCGCATGGGTTGCTGTATCTTTCCGGAAAGCACTAATTGAAATGCGTGTTTGTCCACATATACGGACGCAGACCAACGCGAGCACGGAAACTTATCGCCCTCGTCACACAGGCACACGCTTCATCCTACAGCTAGCATATATCTGCTCTGTCACTTTCGAAAAGGCCGGAAATAAAAAAATTAGATCGCTGATGTATTCTCGATATCCTTAAGAAAATAATGAGATAGTATATATTTTCGCTTTGAATGCTGAATTTCTTTCTCTCAACCCAGATTTGTATTATCAATTACCAAGATTCGGTCGGCAGACGCAGTTTGATATCTGTAACAAAACAATATGTGTATTGTGTCAGAGTTTGCCCTTTGCGGCGCCATGCTAACCATACCCAATATATGTTTCTGTATTCGGTTCCAGATCTGTTAAACTAGAGCATTTCATTTCCTCCGAGTCGCGTCGGAATTTACTTGAGTAGTCTTTAAAAATTTCTGAATACAAACTTTCATTTCACAAATGTTAATAAAATAATGATTGAGGTTTTGCGTTATGTAGATGCTTCTATAACTAATATTATAACTTCCTGTAAAACAATTGCCGAAGGAGGTTTTCTAGTCAACTCACTTAGAATGAACAAATTTTAAATGAACTATTCTATATCATAGGTTATCAAATAATTATGATTGAGTTCAGTGTTGTGAATTAGCTTTGCTGATGCAAAGCTATTACAGTGAATCAAAATTTCAATGTGAAAATCTAGAGGTAAGAGGAGGACCACTAAATTGATTTTATTTGAGGTCTAAAATGAAAATCAAACCCACAGTATTGGGTTATTAAACTACCAAAAGAAACGAAATAATTTGAGAATATTGAAAGATTTAAACTTTGTAGGTGTGTAAGCCTTACCAAACTAAGCATCTTTGCATATTTTTTCCTAGAAATTTATCTCGACCATCGTTTAAAATGGTCTAAAATTTTTAAACCTTTTTTCATTAATCGGAATAATAAAAAAAAATAGCGAGAGCAGACAGATTTCTAAGGAATAACTTTTAGAGCTGTTCGACAATATCAGAAATGTTAAATTTTAAATTTTACACAAAAAATTATTAAAAAACACATTTGATGTTTTAAAAATCATTAGAATTTACGGAAAAAAATCGATTCAATAAAAACTCCTTCATGTCCAACACTGTTTCGCCTCTTTTGCTTCTAAACGGCCATGCGCCTCCATGGAATCATCGTTATTTTCTTTATTGTATTGTATTGTTGTATTGTATTGTATTGTGTATTGTTTACACTTTGAAGGAAACACCACTTTTTCGCAACACCTCTCGGAAACGGTCAATATGATGCAATTGGTGGCATTCTTAAGCGATTGCGAAATCAGCAAGTCTTATTTAAGATAATAAAAATACACTATGGTCCCCGGTTCACCAAAGATGGTACGCAACACCTTCACAAGCATAGTACATTTTTCATGCCCGTAGAGGACTACCGGTCTGATCTGTGTCTTGCAGATGATTAACTTAATGCGGCGGCGAATTCTACTCGATCTGAGTGCGCTTCAGAGACCGATAAAAGAAGATTTTCTGCCATAATGCACCGATGAATTTCTTTGCTGGAATCGTTGTCGGTAGTTACCAGTGAGCCCAGGTACACGAGCTCGTCGACCACCTCGATATCATCACCACCAACTTTTACTCGAGGTTGGAGGTTAGCACTGTCTTCTCATGAACCACTTCCTTTCTTGTACTTCGTCTTCGATGCATTGATGACTAGTCCAATCCGTTTATCTTCGACCTTTAGTTCGCTATACGTATCCGCCATCTCCACAAAGCTACGAGCCACAGTGCCGATATCGTCGGCGAAACCAAAAAGTTGAACCAACTTTTGGAATACCGTGCTACTCGTCTTAATTCCCGCTCCTCTAATAACAACTTCCAGGACAATATTAAAACGTAGGCACCATAAACTATAACCCCTTAGGGGCCATCCACATACCACGTGGACAGATTTTAGGGTGTCGTATGCTAATTTGAAATCGATGAATAAATGGTGTGTGTGCACGTTGTATTGGCTATTTCTGCATAACCTGCCGTACCGCGGATAGCTGGTCGGTGGTGGCGCGGGCACCCATGAATCCCGCTTGGTAGTGCTCCACGAACTGCTTCGCTAATAGTAATAATCGACGACAGAGTATTTGGGAGAATACCTTGTAGGCGGCGTACAGCAAAGTGATTGCCCGGCGATTACAGCACTCCAGATTGTCACCCTTTTTGTACATGGGACACACAAAACCTTCCATCCACTCCTCCGGTACTCGTTCTTCTTCCCAAATCTTGACAATGAACCATTGCACGGCTCTAGCCAGTGTTTTTCCACCGTATTTCAACAGATCGGTGGAAAGTTGGGCCACTCCTGCAGCATTATTGTTTTTCAGCCGGCCAATCTCCTCCTCCACTTCCAGGAGATCGGGGCTGAAATCCTGTTGTCGAGCACCAAAATCAATTGCCAGACAGTCCTAGCGCTCTACTGCATCGACGTTTATATGCTCATCGAAGTGCTGCTTCGATCTTTCGATCACCTCGTCTGTGAGGAGGCTGCCATCCAAGCTCCTGCACATATCGACTTGCGGCACGTAGCCTTCAGCCGTAGTTGCTCATCTTCGCGTAGAACTTTCGAGTGTCGGTAGCTTGGCACAGCTCTTCTATCACCACGCGATCTCGGTCTTCTTGCTGGCGCTTCTTCCTTCGGAGGACTGAGTTTTGGCTGTTCCGTGCTTGTCGGTATCGTTCCAAGTTCCCTCTTGTACGGTGTTGGAGTATTCTCGCTCGTGCTACGTTCTTCTCCAAACTGTTTGTATTCATCGTCAAACCAATCATTTCTATAATTCGGAGCCCTTGTACCTAGTAGCGCTAGCAGCAGTGATCGGATGCTCCGCCAACTGCACCAAGCTGCTTTTCCGTGGGTAACGCTGCCTCCAACTGCTTCGCGTATTCCTGTGCAACTCCGGCGTCCCGCAGTTGCTCGATATTTGGTTGCGGCGTTCGACTTTGGCAGGTCTAATACACCGTCGAGAGTTTTGAGCGCATGCACACAGTTACAGGGTAGTGTTCCGAACCTATATTTGCGGTCGGTGCGAACGTTGACGATATTGGAAAAGAACCTGCCGCCGATTAGAACGTGGTCGATTTGTTCTCTGTCTGTTGGTCGGGTGATCTCAGATGGATTTGTGGATATCTTTACGGGGGAAGAAGGTACTTTGGTCTACCATACCACAGGAGGTCGCAAAGTTTACGCACCGATGACCGTTATCATTAGACACGGCGTGCAGGCTATCTGGCCCGATTACCTGTCTGTACATTGCATTCCGTCCTACCTTAGCATTCATGGCCCCAATGACGACTTTCTCGTCCCGTCGCGGACAGCTATCGTAGACCTACTCCAGCTGCGCGTAGAATGCTTTCTTCTCGTCGTCGGGTCTTCCTTCGTGTGCGTAGTGCACCTGGATGATGCTGCAGTTGAAGAACCGGCCCTTTATCCTCAAGTCGCACATCCTTGCGTTGATCGGCTCTCACCCCATCACGCGTTGGCGCATCTTGCCCAGCACCATGGAGCCGGTTCCCAGAGCGCTGGTGGTACCACAACTCTGGTAAAAAGCAGCCGCCGTAGTTGCCCGCTTTTCCATACCTTCTGTCCTGACCAACAAAGTTCCTGCAGCGCCACGACTTCTAAGTTGCGTGGATGTAGCTCGTCATAGATTATCCTGTCACATCCTGGAAAGTAGAGCGATTTGCAGTTTCATGTCTCAAGTTTTCAATCAACAACATGTTTGTTGGCTCGTTGGGCCTTCCCCAACCCCCTGTCTCGTCGGGGGATCATCGTGTCAGCTCTGTTTAGAGTTCCACGCTGACACCAGGACATTGATCAGTTGCTCCTAATATGGAGATCAGACGCTGTTTTGAGCCGCACCATCTTGGTGAACAGACGCTCGGGTTGGCGAAGCATTTCCTCTACCGCCGAAGTATAGTTTACGCGCCAATCAATGATCGCGTCGCATCTTCTTACTTCGCTACTGTCGGATGACAACTTTACCCAGGCAAAACAAACCAGTTGTATCCATGTTTCAACTGGCAGTCTAGTGTAATCATATAACTCGTGGAGGTGTGATATAGGAACTTATAAGGAACGGAACTCTGTTTGACGCTCTTTCCAGGTCATCAACTCACCATTTGAAGCCCCTGCAAGAAAATTGACCCGAAACCCTCACATAGCATTGGTTTTCATCCTTCGCTACCTTGATCAGAAGGATCACTTTCCCGGAAAAGTCGTTCTCGTTCATGATCTCCCATAGAGTCTCTAAAAATGATTAATGAAGATGCGTAGAGACTCTGCCGCACAGTGAAGGTCTGGTCTGTTGTTGACTGGCCTTCTACGAAGCGAAGGATAGTATATCCGGATATCCGACTATTCGATTATCCGTATCCGGATATTCGGACATCCGAATAGTATTCGTTTACACATCCGTGATCCGAGCTTCGGATAACCGGATCACGAATATATCCGGGTAAAAGTCCCAGCACTACTTTGTAGGTGTAGTGCGTTGTAAGCAACAGTAGTACCCGCGCAGCGTTCTTCTCGTTCAACACCAGTGATGGAAACGAAACGAATATGACGCAATCATCGTTTAATCTCCACATGTACACATCATGAAGTGTACAGACCGTGACTAAACTTGAATCCTCTCAACACATAATAAAATGATGATATGGTACGTAGGTTTCTGGGAGAAAACAAACACATGACTAGACTACATCTGCTCTGAGAAGCGATTCGCTCGTTGCGTTTGTCTCTCCATATGCCGGTCGTTAGAAGAACAAAGAATAGCAGCAGAAGAATATCATGTGCATGTCGCCTGAGCAGCATCAGAGGTGTGGTGCGGTGAGAGGGAAAGTATGGGGGAAGGGACTACTTCGGCAGCGGTTGACTTGAGCGAGAGTAGGAGAGCATACATTGTCATTTTCTTTCTTTTTCTGACAAAAATTCATATTCATGAGTAAGAACATAACAAGATCTGATCGATCTGTGTAACAGTCACGAATAACTTCATATACCGAGTTGTGCACATTGAGAACCATATATTGTGGTGTACACTAACGACAAGCAATATATCGTAAAAAGGAAAGCAAAGAGAATGAACCAACACCGATACGTTGTTATTCGCATACTGACGACGATGTCAACGCATCTTAGGCTTGCTTTATATGTATTCAAAATCGCTAGAGGTGATTTTTTTCCATCGCTGATTTATAGTGATTTTCTGAAAATTTTCAACGTTCTACAATGTTGTTAACTATCATAAAACACACAAATTCACCGAAGAAAGTTTATTTTTATCTCTCAAGTTTATTTAGTTATTAAAGATTTTTATTAAAATAATGCACTTATTTATTTACAAATATCTGCACAGGAGACAGCGAGAGACAAATGCCTATATCTAGATTAAATGATGTTTTACTTATACTTAAATATAAAAAAGGTTTAGTCTGAGATATTTGCAGATTTTGAAGATATCTGTTAGTAAATTAGTGCATTGTTTCAATAAAAATCGTCAATAATCGATGAAATATGAGAGATAAAAATAAACTTTCTTCGATGAAATTGTTTGTTTTGTGATAGCAAACAACAATGTAGAATGTTGAAAAATTGTAGAAAATCACTACTAAATGTTACATTGAAAAAAATTGATTTTAGTGGCAATCTGTAGAAAACTCCACAAAAGTTTATTTTAAAATGCAGATAGAAGTTTAGTTCCTTTGACAAAGTTGTTTCTTATAAAATATGCAACAACTTTGCTAAACAAAATGAATTTATATATGCAAAAATGAAAAAAGTAAAATTTGCTTCTCACTGTTAAGTGGATTAATCACAAAATTGCAACTTCTATAAAATGGAGAATAATTGATGGATCAACTTTCATGAAGGCACTATGGCTCTAATTTTTTGATTCAAGATAATTTCGATCACGTTTTTGCAGCTTTGGAAACAGTGTGCATTGGAAGAGGAGAAGGTATTAAGAAGTTGAGAAGGTTAATTCTGTATATTTTCTATGTGGTCCAAAACGCTCAACAACTATTTTTCACAGAACGCTTCGGAACCGAAAAATTCGATGCATTGACGATTCATGACGCAGCGTGTAGTGTCACTGTCACTTTTTGCTTGTTTTTTTTTTTTTCATAAAACGGCAATGTGTGCATTTTTGTACTCTATTACACATAAAAATTTTACGAAACCTAATACTTCGCGTAGAAATGGTCAAGTATCAATTTATGATGCTAACGAATTCCAACTGTTTGAAGGGAAAGATTTACATTTATACAGGAGTATTAACACTGTTGCTATGGTTTTATACAATTTGGAAATAATCAATGGAATTTAAAGCAATAAGACGATAATCAGAAGCTTTGATCACCAGAATTAACCTTCGTCAAGTATCACAAGCAAACAGCTTGATCTATCGGTAGGTTTGTTTTATTTTTATTTTGTTTACTTAAGTGCTTACCGTAGAAGTAACCAATATATGAGTGAAATGTACCTGAAAACAAAAGAAAAGGTTCATTAGTATTGCACAAATCACAAATATGAAAATTAACACATTAAAGAAAAACTCATGTGCGACTACTCATGTTTATAGGTTGGAGAGTTGGGTAAAATGGCCCGTGCTAAGCGAACCAACCCTTGGTGCTACATTCCGATTCGGAACTCGACCTTCTGTTTATTTATACATATAAACCTTGCAGCCGACCAATCAGTGTACAGGACAACTGCTGGGTTAGTGTTACGATTCTACTGACATTAACAGTCTTTCCCTAGCCGAAACTCGAACCTACGACGGCTGGCTTGGCCTAACCTATGCCTAATGCTATTAATTTCCTAAAATACGCACATATGTGGCTTTTAATGATGATTTTTTTTTTTTTTTTTCTCATATAAATCCAGCTTTCCTACAGTTCTCATATGAAAAAGTGTGCCAAAATGACTAATATACTTAAAAATCTGTAGAATTGCCTCTAGTTCTGTCCAACATGCAATTATTCATGAATTTTATAGAAGCTTCTATGGTCAGCTGACTTGCAAATAAAACAAAAAAAAAACTGCGGTACCTTTAAAACTTTCCCACTTTTGGAATTTATTAATATATGAATATTTAAATTTTGTTCACTTACTTTCATCAAATTTTACCTGAAACGATTGAAATTAAATTTGGGGTGGAATGCATCATAGGGCGCTCGCAGAAGATTGCTTGACAACATAGGGTATGCCTTCAATTTTACTTCTGAGACTTCGAGCGCTTCTCACCTCGCATGTCGATTTCTGCTAGGGTCATATTAACCTTTTGCTTCGGAGCATATTAGCAAAGAAAGTTAATACGAACCGGAACAATCGGCATAGACCTAGGCAACGAAAAAGGACTAACAATTGGAAACTCGAATCATGGGACTGCAAGTCTCTTATTTTTTTGGAATGTACCCGCATCCTTTCCGCCTTACTGAGGGTTCGCAAGCTCGACAGAGAGATGGTTACACCATCTACCAGAGCTGCGGCAAAACACACGAGCTGGGCACAGCTTTCATTTTGATGGGAAAAATACAGAAGCGCGTAATTGGGGCCATTCGGCAAGATAATGTGTAAGTTGAGAATTAGAAGCCGTTAACGTGTACACTCCTAACTTAGGAGGTAATGATGACGATGAGGACGCCTCACTTACGCAGCTGGTGCGTACATACGATAGCTGCCTGAAACATAACGTCAAAATCGTCATCGAGAATCTCAACGCTCAGGTCATCCAGGAGGAAGAATTTAGACCGGTTATTGGGTAGTTCTGCGCACACCGGCTCATGAACGACAATGGCTGCCTCCAAGAGCTACTTCCAGCATACCCTCCCATATCGTTACACCTGAAGATCACTACAACCGAATCGTAAATCGATCACGTTCTGCAGGACGGAACCTATCATGACGCAAACGTCGATTCTGATCGCTATCTCCTGATGGTCGAAATGCGCCAAAGATTATCGATTGTCAACAACCTACCTTCGCCCGCCACGGTATGATCTGGAGCGACTTAAACTCCCCAAAGTCGCTACTGAGTACTCGCAAAGTCTTCGTTGCCGGATGAGAGAGGGAGCTTTCCGAAGCCATTTTGGAGAACTGCTGGAGTACTGTGAAAGCAGTCATTAAAAACGCAGCGAAAAGTGCTGTATGATTCGTCGAGAGGAATCTACGTAACGGCTGGTTCGACGAGGAGTGTCAAACGATTCTAGACGAGAAGAATGCAGCGCGCGCAATGATGCTGCAACAAAGGACCTATCAAAACGTGAGTCGATAAAAACAGAAACGAAGACAGCAGACCCATATTTTCCGGGATAAGAAGCGCCGCATGGAAGAGCTGGAGCAGCTGCATCGTTCTCGAGAAACACGTAGATTCTACAAGAACATAAACGCATCCCGCGCAAGCTTTGAGAAGGAATCTTGACGGATTAACGTGAGGTGATCGACAGGAAGAAGCAGCACTACAATTAACACCTGAATGGCACAGAGACAGTGGACCACGACGGTAGGAGGAACAACTTCATCAGCACACCGGATGAGGGAGACATTCTGCCCCCACAATAAGTTGAGTTAAGGATACCACCAAGCAGCTCAAAAACAAATCAGCTGGAAAGGGTGGCATCGCAGCGGATCTTATCAAGCTGGGCCCGTTTAGATTGGCTTCCTGTCTGCATCAGCTAATAGTCAGGATCAGGGATACAGAACAGCTACCGGAGGAGTGGAAGGAGAGAGTAATATGCCCAATATAGAAGAAGAGCGACAAGTTGGAATGTGAGAACTACCGAGCGATCACGATTCTGAATGCAGCCAACAAAGTGCTCTCCCAGATCATCATTCGCCGTCTCTCACCGCTAGCACGAAGGTTTGTGTGGAGTTATCAAGCAAGTTTTGTGGATGGGCGATCGATGACGGACCGAATCTTTACGCTGCCGCAGATTCTCAAAAGTGTTGCGAATACCAAGTCCCCACGCACTATCTATTCATAGATTTTATCGACCGTGTAGAGCTATGGAAAGTTATGGACGAAAAGGCAACGATCTTTTCTGTCTCCCGTTCAACATGGCGCTTGAAGGTGTTATGAAACGGGCGGCCTTTAATACGTGGGGCATGATATTCAATAAATTCAGTCAGTCCATTTGCTTCGTTGACGACGTGGACGTCTTCGGAAGGACATTCCAGGCGGTTGTTGAACAGTACACCAAGCTGAAACGTGAAGCAGAAAAAGTTGGGTCGAAGGTAAATACGTCGAAGACCAAGAATCTGCTAGTATTGGAAACCGAGCGCGATAAGGCTCGCATCGGCAGTAGTGTAGTGATCGATGGAGATGAGTTTGAGGTGATTGACAAATTTGAGTACCTCGAATCATTGGTAACGCCAGACTACAACTGAAGCAGAGAAATCCGCAGACGTATAGTAGCTGGAAATCGGGCTTACTATGAACCCCACAAGCCGTTAAGGTCTGCCACACTTCGCCCTTGTACCAAGTGCACCATGCACAAGACGCTCATAAGACCGGTAGTTCTCTGCGGGCATGAGACATGGACAATGCTTGAGGAGGACTTGCAAGCACTAGCCGTTTTCGAATGACACGTGTGCTTAGGACCATCTCCGGAGGGTGGCATATGGAGGCGAAGAATGAACCACGAGCTGGCGTAAGTCTACGGCGAACCCAGTATCCAGATAGTCGTCAAAGCCCAAGTAACAATCTAAAGACGATTTAGTTTTATTTATATTTTATAGTAGTTTTATCAAAACTATCTAAAATCTAAAATCTAAAATCTATCAAGTTTTATCATAAATTTATTTAAGTACTTGTGGTTTTTATTTATCAAGAGTTTCCAAGAGTAATTAAAGAACACTTGAAGAGTCCTCCATAAAACTCCTTCATCAATGAGAAGCGGTTTTACAACGCACTCAAAATCCCTTTCAGAATACTTATGAGAAGCTTCCATAATACTTCATGAGAGTTTTACGATAGTTTTATGGTACTTATCTTCAAGAAGAATCTATCTTGAAAATGTGCCTATGAAATTTTCTTAAAGCCATTTTGTCTCATGAAAGAGAAAACATTCGTGAAAAAAAGGATCTAAAATAAACAAACATTTTTCAGCTCATTCAAGCAACTAACTCATATAAATCAAGTCAACCTAAATCATAGTAAATGAAGTCACTTAAGGGTATATTACTTTTGGCGTTAAAAACAGCAAAAACTCAATACTCACTAACGGACATGAAATATAAGATGGTAGAAAATCCAATACAGGTCGGACTCGATTATCCGGAACACCAAAACATTTTTTACTCCGGATAATCGAGTCCGACCTGTACCTGAGAATGGCAGAGAAATGGTATTCATTCTCCTGCTTCATGCAATATGTTGCATTTCTTCATTTTGCTTATGTTTCAAGGCCCTAATTATAAAATACATCGGATGTTTATTCTAAACCATTTATTGTTTCTTGTTTTAAAATCGCTACAAGTAAGACTTCTCCAACAGCAATGATCACAAAAATGGTGCTTGACTGTAAACAAACAGTTGTCAAACGGAAGAGGGGGTTATCTCAGATAAAATTTGTTTGTCTTAAAGGTTCAAGCAAGTTTTATTCAAGCACAAGTATTCTTCTCCGAGAATGCAACAAGTAAATGCCAACTTTTCGAGATACTAAAAAAAATTTATTAGTCTCGCACAAGAAGTTTTAGTTAGAAGCCGTGTTATGAGGGATTACAATAAAACTGACGACAAATATGGCGAACAGACTGTGATTAACTACGTCAAAATAATAGCCATTTGTAATAAAACGATAAGAAAAGGCCGAGATTCTCAATGCTACTAATAATTCTGGCAGTTCAGTAGTGAATGTTGACCATGCTGAACACAAAGTTTAGTAATATGTTTCCTGCAAACCCGAACTTAACGAAAATTCAAATATATTTTTTATTTTCTAAATAAATTACTGATTTGCCAGTAATGTCACGGCGCGTTGAAAATTACAAACTTTTTTGCCATACAACGCATAAACTTAACGTGGCAATTAAAAATTAACAAATATGACCTTAAAAATACATGTAGATTTATCTACCTATTTTATTCAACGACTGCGATGACATTCATTTTGGAGAAAGGGTAGATCGATGGGGTTTGTTTCATAAATTGATCTAAGTAAATAAAAAATAAATTCTGCTCATAGCAAAATAAGCTAGAGAGAAGGGTTGCGAACCTGATTTAAAAAACTCTCGAAATTCGTTACAGTTTTTTCATGGTTGTGAGCAACTCCTGAATGTCATCATGAGTACATATCGATTAATATATAGAGTTTTAAGCTACTTTAGGAACTATTCTTGAGTACCTTCTCTAGCATGGGTCTCCTTTCATCTTATGGGGATTTCACGGCTGATTTGTAGCAGTTTGTGAGAATAATAAGATTTATGCACTGTTTTAAAGAACAAGCAATCAAAACTTCTTCAAGTACATCGCAAAACTGATATTGTTACTTGGGAGCTGTTCGTCTCGAATCCAGCCGGTACAAGACGTAGAGGCGCGCAACGAGCTATGTGGTTGGACCAAGCGTGCATGATTTCGGAAATGTAGGACGCTCAAGAAACGAAGACAAGCTGCCGTGGGCCGAGTGCGTTGGCGTAATATTGTGACGTAGATGAAATCCTGAGGAGTGTTTCACCAGGATTACTTACTTTCCCGGAGTTTGGAGCATATTGGCTTTCGTTGTGGTGCGTCCTTTCCACGGGCTTGTTTGGTTGCAATGGTAATTATTATCAAAAATAACATTGAAATCGAATAGGTGTTTTAGAATAAGCTACGTTATAAATATACCTTATATAGATCCTTCATTCATCCTACATGTTCAATGTCGCTCAAAAATGATTAAATGCGCTGTAAATTGCGTAAATGCTTACCGGTGCATTTTGTACAGTTCTCCTCTGCTTTTGCAAGATTGGTAAATTACAAAATAAGATTCTTTTAGATTCGAATTAAACTTTGCATTTGCTTTCGACTAGAGGACACATGACTTTCCTACTATTGCTAGGATCAGGGCTGATATTTTTATGCACTTTTGCATGAAAGTGAAATATAGCCACCATAAACATCAGTGCTTCCATGACAAAAAAAAATTACACTATCATGTAATGCTCATTTTATCTTCCTTCGCTTTTTCTTTATTCGGAGTAAAAGAAGGTCAAGTCATTCGTCAGCCGCAGTCGAACAGAGTTCGTTTCATTTTAACCGTTTCAAATTTTCTAAAAATTTAATATTCAGAGTATTGTTGTGTGAACTGTAATTTTATAAATTCGTTTATTGTACGATGGCATTACGCGACTAGTGATAAATCGGAAAGATACTACCCGCTTGAAACCGGCTCTGGAAAGTTTACTTTTGGATCAAAATTTGGCGTTTCATTCCGATAACGCTTGCTGGTTGGTTTTTATTATTGCTTTACCAAAGGAACGATGAACATCATTTGGTCAAATTTTCAACAAATTCGATTGCGTGACCGTGAACGATGCATGTGAATTTTTCATCAGAGTATGACAGCTCGTCACAAGGTAAAAATAATATTTATCTAAAAGGGTTGTTGCGTTTATTGGAAGCGAAAATTGAAAATGATTGGTGCTAGCCATAGGCGTAGCCAAGGAGAGCCAAAGGAGGCGGATAAATTTTGATATTAGCGCCAGTGATTTTGTTTGTTCAACGACCTGTCATTTTTCCTTACATTTTTGAAAAAAATATGCTAGATCTAGTTATTCGTTCTGAGCAGTTCCATAAAAAATGTCCAAGTTTCATAATTTCTTTTTAATTGTCATTTTTTATTTGACTGAGACTGTGCATAGACGACACTCTGGGCAAAAGATGCCTTTTCATGCTATTGGTTTAATTTTTCGGAACACGACTCATTTTTGAAAAGCTATTCAGAAAAGCTATTTTGGGAAGAAATGGAATTGATAATTAAAAATATTTTCAGAGCCAAAACGGTTTGTTTGATCGGTGTGACATCTTCAGCAAAGTTGTAGATAAAATTGTCTTCACATTTTTTTAAAGTTGAAAGAAAAATTAAAAATTATTATCTAAACAAGCTCATTTTTTAATGGAACTGTCATATCGCAGACAAACAAACGTGCCACTCAAAAAAACGATAATTTTGATATTTTTTTGATAAAATAACGATAATTTTGATATAGTTATAGATATATAATAGTTAGTTTTTTATTTTTCATTTAACTTTATTTTCAAAAAAAAATTTTTTTAGGGTGCATATATAAATATATTTTTAAGTCGAAATTATTATCTGAAACTCTGCCGAGGACGTCACCTCGATCAAACAAACCGTTATGGCTCTAAAAATATTGGTAATTATCAATACCTTTCCAAAATTGAATTCAGGTCAGGGCTGCTAGGTGGCCAAATTTTCTTCTTTCATATCTCTAGAAAATTTTTCAGTGTTTACCTAGGAGTGTTGGAGATTTTGTCTCTTTCTCATTCTTTATTAACTATTGATCTCTACATAATCACAAGATGAATATTTTCATTGACGCCCCGAAAAAAAACGACAACCGAGAAAAGAATATTCTCCTATTCTGCAATCTGTTTAATTTCAACAATTATTTTACTGTTCACGAATACCTGAAAACATTGCTACACAGTATTGCCAAATATATTAGGATCGTGCTTGCTCAGAACGAAACATAGCGGTTTAAAATTTAGTCCAGAAATATCGCACACACCCTGTAGTAAACAGGGACGTAGTCGTAAAAATCCAGCGGATATCAAAATCAAACGCGTCAAACATAATAATTAGAAAATATTTTATTACGCTCGAAGTTATCTTGTGCAATTAGATCACTGGAATAAGCTTAAATAAACCCACTGAGATAATCTGAATAAAAACATGAAAAGAAATTTCCTGGTACCTATATACGTTTCACAGTGCGATCAATTTTCCATCAAAAACCCAACACCGCTTCGAACATCATACGACTCTGCGTCTTTGCTTTCAACCAAAGCATCTTTTCCTTTTTTTATATTTTTAATTATAATTGACGAAGATTCTGTAGCTATGCAGGATTTTTTTTATATAGGAAGCTAGGGGATAAAAAATTGTAGCCAAAAATAAGAGAAGAAAAAAAACACTAGGGTCGAGCACACGAATCTCACCACTACCAACGAAGGTGGGTAATATAAGTGTGAGGTAGAGCGGGTGGGGTGAAAAAGTAATAAATTATAAATAAGCAATAAGGTTGCGAAAGTGAAGGAGGGTGTTGTGAGGCGCGAGGAGTTAAAAAAAAAAATATAAAAAAAACGCTAGACGATGATGACGACGGTGAAGGACGACGGACGGCCAGGGGAAAATACACGCTCGGCTCGAGATGCTGCCGAGTAAACATGGGGAGGATGAGAAATTATTTTCTTTTGCGCGCCCATCCCGGGGCTCTTTTTCTCTTTCACTTCGGTTTGTGGACACTGTTCAAGGAGAGGAGACGGAATAGAGCTGCATTAACGGCACCGAACCATGCTTCTTGGCCAATACGGAGAGGTTGGGGTGGAAAACGGAAAGCGATCGAACCTGATTATCATTATTTTTCCTTAGCCTCTCCGTAGGTCCCCTTAGACGGTACTGCCACCACTGCCGTCGCCTACCGAGATGCTTCCTCTGCAGGACTCATAGACACATAAAATAGCAGAATAGATTGGAAAATGCGCTGTATAAGAAAAAATGATTCCCACCCTCGCCCACTTGTGTGGAAGGTTGGCGCGAAGGACCGACGGAGTGATAAGTTCAGTAGTTTGAGGTTGGAAAAGAAAAAAATCAATATGGATTATTTGCTAAGCCATGGACCGACCGAGTAGAGGATATAAGAGAAAGCAAAAGGAAGTGACGACAACGATGATTTCAAAAGTCTACACTGCTCCATCGTCAGTTGCAGGCTGCATCCTCCACGATGCAGGACGATCGATTCAATCATCTGATTTCTTGGTTACATTAGGATCAGAATTGGTAGAATGTTCTGTTGAGGTAGACTAATAAGGTCAATCGGGTTCTCTTGCGTTATTTATAAATGCATTTCAAAACATGAACATACCGTGATCAACAAACATCAAATTTATGTCATATTTATTTTTCTTTGAAACATTGAAGCTTCAATTGAATTCTATTACAAAACAAATTTAACGTATTTATTGATAGCTGCATGTGAGATAAACAAAAATGAAACAAAACAAAACAACAAATTGACCGTTTCTGAAGAATTAAGCGAAAGATAGAGAAGAGCAAACAAAAATAGGAAATGTTTTGAAGAAAATAAAACAAGGAAACATAGAAAAAAGCGAAAAAAATAATTGAATAATTGAGAGTAGTAAGAAAGATAAAAAAGTGAAAGATAAATGGTTAGATATTTCATAATATCAGATGTATTAGGCATAATGATTTCAGTAACTAAATAACATCTAATCTGATGTTTATGCATAGGCAGCATTATAGTTCATCTTATTGATTAATATGAATGCTACCAACTGAAAAGACAAAACACTAAAAGTTAAAATTCAGCCGTACACCATCCGTTACAGGGAAACATATTTCCTCAACAGCATGCAGCACGGTGGTGTCTGCTTTTTCTTTCACGCTCTAAGATTCCATAAAACCGTGGAATATCCTCATCACCAGCCTCCCTACCAACCACCCCCTGTACATCGTTTCAAGGTGTGCTTTCTTTAAAGGTATTTTTAATTTTCCTCTCTGTGTCTCTCTCTCTTTCTCGGTTCTTTGTTTGAAATAACACAATTAAGAAATTGTATACTTCAGCTTCACTCCTCTACTTACACCGAATGTGCTCACGAACAGTGAGGACATTTTCTACCTTACATGTGTTTGTGAGGGTTGCCATTGTTCGCTCGTGTGAGAGCGCAGATGGGGTTTGAGTCAGGCTACACGTGGAAAGAGAAATAATGCTAGTCTCTCGTATCCTATACATGAGTCGATTGTTATATATATATATATGAGCCATTAGCGACACACGCGGCTCTACGTACGTTTACACGCTATTCTGGCGTCACATGGGCAACACGACATTCTGGGCCGTAAAAAATATATTTATTCTACATTTGTGAATTTTAATGGAGGCGCATGGCGATTAATTTGATTAGGTACGAAGCTTCAAATTGAACCATTTCCACTTGAAGCTTCAGCAATCAAGTCATTGATGAAATGTAAACACAACTTCTATAGCTACCTTTCCATCCATGGTGCGGTCAGCATTTTCGATTTCCTGGTTTCTCCCGCACGATACGCTGCTAAACAGCGCAACTGATATTTATCGGCATGGTATGATGAACCTAAGACCGAAGCGTTCTCTTTGTTTTGATTCTGCTTCCGAACCGAACCATCACTCAAACGTTGCTGGGTGGCAGGAGGCGACCGACAGTGACTGGGCACGTTTCGCTAGAGTTTCGAACATAACAAAAAAAAAGAAGAAAACGTTCTGCTTCTTAAGGGGAGATGGCAAAACGTGTTGAAAGTGCAATTTTCACCCTCCATTGAGCCGAGCGGTCATAATTGTGTTCTAATTCGAGGCGATTCCGCATGAAAAACAGAGCAACCGACCAAACTGTTGGCGGGAGCGATCTCATAGATGCCCTAATTAAGATAGGAATGACTTGACAATGGAAACTGAATGAAACCATAAGATTGATCGATTTCCTCATTTCTGGCTTTATCATCAATTGTATGGAACAGTAGTTTTGAGATTGCCGCATGACAAAGGGACTTGAGTGCCTAAGCCTCTCAAAGACTTTTGATTTTCTTTTTGTACTGCTCAATAGCTTGAATCTGAAATAAATGATTAAAGGGATTGTAGTATGTTGAGTACAGCGTGGTTGAAAACTGAGTAGATTCAAAATCACCGTATTAACAATCTGATCGTATTTTCTTAAAAGTGGTTCATTCTCGATCATCCTACAATCTTTCTTCAACTGCAAACGTTCCTCACGCAACGCTTGCTTTCGACGCAACAATTCACACAACAAAACGCGACTTTCTCGTATACGACATTCCACTTCAGACAAATCATCTAATTTACCCAGAATTTTGTTTTGGAAAGCAAACCATTTCTCACGAACGTGAGCTGCTTTTAAAATGTCACTTTCGTACTGCTTTCGCGCCTTGGCCATTTGCTTGTTGGTTTCGTCAATCTTCTCACCAGTGCGAGCCACTTCGACCTGCAGATCATGTAGATCCTCGAAGCGTATATTTTGGATTTGATGATCCAGTTCCGAATCCAGCCGGTTCAATACCTCCAACTGTCGAAACATTTTTATCAATTTCTGACGTTGTTTAGATAGAGTAGCTCGAGCATTCGTTATCTGGTTGAGTAGCGGTTCAAAAGACTCCTGGGATACTGGTTTTCTGAATTTGTCTACAGTCATCAGGCCAAATTTCGACAGTTTAGTGTGCACATTTATCATAGACTTGTAAAACTCCTCCGATGTTTTCTGATGTCTGCGTCGCAGTTCTTCCAACACTTCCGGGTCATGAAATTCTGGCTGCAGTGATAGAGTGACGGCACTTGGCGAATCAAACGGTTTGACACTAATTTTTCGGAGATTTTGAACCATGAGGGAATCACGCTGCAAGCTAGAAACTCGCCGAGCTCTTGGGCGCAAGGAGCTTCTTTTATCGAATACGCTGGATGTTGTCTGCCAAGAAAGCGACTGATCGACTGGGCTCTGCTCGTGACTTTCTTTCGAGGTAGTGATCTTTGGTTCTGAGGATTCTGTGCGGAAAATTATTGATAACTTTTCAAAACATGTCTTTATTTGTTACCTTCAACTTGTTTTGTTGAGCCAAAAAGTGCTTCCAAAATGTTGAAGGAAGTGGAGCTTTTAACTTCCGATGATTCTTCCACAATTGGCATTTTTATAGAGTGACTAGAGACAGTGTTTATTGGTTTTAGTCATGACAAAAAACACTTTTCAAAAATTTGCAAATGACTACGTGATCAACGGTTATAATGTCAGGTGCACACTATTTCCAGAAGACTTTTGTTTGACACATAAAGCATCAAAAATAGAGAAAAACAAATACTAATTGAAATTTATTTTATTGCACAAATCGAGACATTGCCGTGAAAAAATAGTTTCATTCATATTTAAGAAAATTTTGTACGACTTTTAGTTATCTTTCTGGCCACACATTTTCTTGCAGTAGAAAAAAACAGCTCGTTTGTGACACTATCTCTGAATGTACCCAATTTTTTAATAAAATACAGCGAATGATGTAGGACGTCCCATTTCAATATTACCAGGTACGTTTTGACGACGTCAGTAATATTTAGTCGAGCATTGTCGTGCAAAAAAATCACTCGGTTGTGTCTCCTTTTTGTATTGAGGCCATTTCTCCTTTAACACCCATCTCACAGCATGCTTTGCCGTCAGTAAGCTTTTGTGATGGTTTCACCTCTAGTTCTGCGTCCATGATTTTTTTTCACAGCTCCAGGACGCTCGTCTCGATGTTTCGCACACAATATGTTACGTTGCAGAGGAGGATGAAGATGCTTATCTACTTCATCGACTTCACGCAATGGAATGGCTCAGATCACATAATTTCAATATGAATTAGGACATATCATTTATTTCACTGACATGATTTTCATTGATATTTGACTCGGGTGACACTCAAAATCAGTTTGAAGAAAGTGAGAGTAAACCATTTTGTAAGCAAAAATCTTCCGGTTTCTATTATGTATAATTTCTTGCGAACTACAACTATAATTCGCCAGAAAGGTAATGGAAGACCGGCCGGAGTAGTGGACAGAAAAGTACTTTTTCATTCTTGTCAAATCATGGTTCAAGCCTAGTAATTTGGCTATTCCTTCCAAAATACCATAGAGATGAAAAGTATATGTTTTGGCCAGAGAAAATACCATCACAGCACGTCAAAAAAACCACAAACGTTTTTTAACAACCACTCGACTCCATTTGTACCCAAAATACGCAACCCAACAAATACACCTCAGTTTCGTCCAATCGAAGATTTATTTGGGATTTTGAGTTCCTTCGGTGCAAAAATACCTGGAGATCAATGAATTGCGAACAGTTGATCGGTAGAATCAAGAGATGCAATCAAAAAGCGGTCTTGAAGGCCGTACAACGCTCTTGTTTTGGCATCATAAGACAACTTCGTTGGGAGGACGGACCTTTCTCAAATGTTCAATATTTTTTATTAGTTCATAATGGATGTGTCTTCATGATGAGAAATTAATCAGTTTTTCTTTAAGTTCTTCCGCCTTTTCCGCCTGTCAACAGCTGTAGAAAACAAGTTCCAAATTTTTAGTTGTCACTTTGTAGTACAGCTGAGAATTTATGCGCCTGCGGTACACTCATTTTTCTTGTTTACACCGAGTATTGATCGCAGGATTTTACGCTCGTTGACCCCGAGCGCTCACCGATCGGCCTTCTTCCACGTCCACGATTCATGTCTGTAGAGTGCCACTAGGAAGATCAGCGTCCTGTAGAGCGCAAATTTCGTGCGGATCTGTAGGCCCGGAAGCAGGACCTGAGCTGGCTACGCAATCCGTAATAAGCACAGTTCCTTGCTGCAATATGTCTTTTTACCACGCAGCTCACTTCGTTAAAGGATGTTACGGACAAAAATTATTCAAATAAAAATGTGTATAGGTATTTTCATTTAAAATCAAATCATTTTTCATTGTCCAGTTCAATTTGTACAGAATAAAAGAAAAATATTGACCCAATCTTCCTGTTTAGCGAATGCGAATTGCAGGACCTTTCTCTTGACCCCTTCTATCAAGTTTTATACAGCCTTCATAGTCGCTTTGTTCGCCGCAGAATGCCAGTTAGCCTTAAACTGCATTTCGTTGACAACATGGTCGGTGTTAAGTCAGACTGGACCAAGATATATTTTGATCATCTCGAGAAAAGCGAGTTTGAAGTTTGTTGCTCTGGGAATGTTGAAGTTTTCAATATTTTTGCGCAGTTTTGATGTTATAAGTTGGAGTAACCTTCTATCTGTATTATGCAATGTGACAATTGAAAAAAAGGAGTGCCATGAGCTCAAAAAGGACAGGTTTGTAACTGATTAAATGTACTTGGTCCACTTTGATTGAACCAAAGAAGAATCATTAATGACTTGGTCCATTATGACTGAACAATTGAACAAATAATTTAAGCCCATTGATCGTCGAACAGTCAAAAAGTTTTTAATCTACATGGTTAGCTTCTGCGACATCAACAATTATTGAAAATAGTTTGAATAAACTTCAAACTGTGTTTGTTTCAACAAATCAATCATAGGAGCCAGTGGTGGGCACCGCTAACCGAAAATTTAGCGACGCTTATCGCTAAGTCGCTAACCGGAAAATTTAGCTCGATAATCGCTAAACGCTAAACGCTAAACCCACATTAGCGGAACTTTCGCTAATCGCTAATCGCTAACTTAATAATATGTAAATAGTCATATCGCTATATTTATTGCTCATGTTTTGTAAGATTTGGACCAATTTGATCTGTTTTGGTTAAATAAACGAAAACAATTACTTTTTCACGAAACGGTATTCATATTTGATTTTGAAAAAACAAGAATAACAAAAGTTATTTAGCTTGCATTGAAAATAGATACTCTTAGGAATGTTTTCATGAAAATTCAATTATTATCTGAATCGAAAAAATAGAACCAAAGTTGTCATAATTTCAAGCGCATTGCAATTCATCAAAGTTCTTGGTGTGCCAAAAATTCAATCTAGACCTTGTGCTTGTTTTCAAAATGCTCCTGTGGCTTGTGCGATAACTGGAACTCCATTCTAGGGTAAAAAAACTGACAAGAGCCATCAGCAATTCCCAGTTTTTCTAAATATTTCTATTGTCGCTTCTCCACAAAATTTAGCGAATTAGCGATTAGCGTTTCGAAGGCCAAAATTTTAGCGACGCTAACAGTTTCGCTAACCAGGTCAAAAATTAGCGAAATCGCTAAATCGCTAACTGAATTTTAGCGTCGCTAATTAGCGAATTAGCGGAATGGTGCCCACCACTGATAGGAGCGGAATGTTTTAATGGAACAAAAATATGGTTAATTTACTCAATTAGGTTATTCGTAATCATCCACTTTCTCTGCAACTTTGGCCAAAATTGCCGTAGAATTGATGATGGACTGGATGGTTTCCTCGTGTTTTGGTACTGGAATTTCTGTCACGTTTAGAAATTGTGGAATGTTGTTTCACCCACACAAATGCCTAACGTTTCTCATTTACGTGTTCAATCAGAGTGGACCATGTACTTTTTCCTCATTTACTGGTAAAGTATACTTTTTTGCCTAACGGGCAATAAAGCATTCCGATAAGTTTCCTGATAGTGTTGAAATTCATTTATGTTGACTTTAAACCGATGCTGTAAATTCCGATAATTTCAACTTTTTTCTGCTTAACACATGGTTCACTTTGTCTGCACACTATAAGGCATGATATCAGGTCATGTTAGTGACAGCTATAAACGGTCCAAAAACACATCCAAAACCACGGCAGTGCGTGAAACTTTACAGATTCCGATGGGGGGTGAGTGAAAGAGTTCTCTGATACAAAGAAATCTGGAAAAACGCTTGAAAATTCTTCTGTTCGTTCGCTTTTATCAATAGCTGACCGAAGGCAGTCTCCTTGAAAATAAACACTTGGTCCATTCTGACTGAACACTGTGATCGCTTTTCATTGGTCATGCAGACAAAAATCATGCTGTTAATTCTGCTGTTTTAGAGATAAATAAAATCTGATTGTTGTGTGATGTAGCTTAAGAAAATCTGTATCCATCTGTATCGTTAACTCGTTTTTTTCAATTTTGCGACTTGGTCCGGTCTGACTTAACACCGACCTGTCTTTCGTGTCTTATCAAAGTTCCGCTTGACGATAGCCCAGTTTTTTATAGGGCGGAGATCTAGTGTATTAGGAGGGTTCATGTTCATATCCTTCAGCACCACCTGGACGTAGTTCGCGGCATACAACTATATGGCCTTCTTTTCCGTAATGACAAGATGCCAAATCTGGCCGAAATAGAACGGAACAACCGTGTTGCTTGAGGAAATGCAACATACGTTTTTCCCGCACACCTACGCTGTCTGTAATCGAATAATTGTAACATTCGACATTTTATGGATTTTGTGCTTTTTATTGGGAAATGATTAGAAAAGTAGATACTTTTTACATCTGAAAAAATATGCTTATGTTTGTGTGAAAAAAGTCGTAAAAAATACCAAGTTGTTTTGTCACATAGCGAAAATAACCGCATAATTGTCACACTACTTAACTTTTTAAACATTTTTCTCAAAAAAGCTACCATCCAAATCCACATCTGCATCCTTTGGAACTCGGAAGTTTTTCTGGTCCGGTAACCAACCACAGGTGATCCGTTTCTGATCTTCAGCTCATGCTTGTTGAATACATGAAAAACTTCATTTTCCCTGTGATATATTCCAATAGTAGCTTGAAAGTGACGGCCTAAATGTAACATTGCAGAAATTTCAACCAATTTGACTTCAAAATTATTGTATACAGAGTGTAAAGTAGTGCTTTCTTCATGATACGAAGTTTAGTTGAAGTGCCTATTTGCAAGAATTTATTGAGAACAAAGCATTTAAGGTCAAAATATAAAAGTGCGATTTGCTCGAACAACCAATTTTGCAAATGTTACAAATATGCGATTATGGGCAGTACGTTTCCTCGTTGACAGAGCTTTCTGCGATGAAAATGTTGAAAAGCTGTTTGATGTCTGTCTTGACGTAGGTTTCATCATCCTGTACCACGCAGGTAAACTTCGTCAGCATCTTCACGCACAGCTTTAGCGATCGTTGTTTGGCCGACTTGTTTTGATTATCTTGACGTTTTGGAGTTACCACTTTTGTGTAAGTCGACAGTCCAGCTCGTTTGACAGTTCGGTTCATAGTTGTAGACGACACTCCCAGCTTGCTTGACACATCTCGGACGAAAAGGTTGGGGTTCGACGAACGTTCTTCAAACACTTTTATCACATTGGTGATGGTTGATTTGGCCACATTCAATAATTTTGAAAACTTGGCGTGCTAGTAGCGAAGTTCACTAGCCGCAAACCATTATTCCTGGTGATGGAGTGGATGCTTTTTCTACCAATAACGGGGCGAAAGAATTCCTCCTCCGGTCCGACTTGCGCACTCGTATACCCGACGACGATCTTTAAGTCGTGTTGTGGCCACTCTCCATACATTTTCTCAAAGAACTCGTAGAACTCCTCCTTCATGTCGTCGGTTTTATCGTTTGTCGACGACGCGTACACGTTGTTAAGGCTGAATTTGATGAATCTGCCCTTAACCCTTCCAGCTGGTCCCCAGGTACAATGCTGGCCTAATAAGTCAGTCGTTGTTAGTTTTGAGTCCCGGTTCGGGAGAGACTGTTAACAGCCCCGCAATTGTTCTGCACACTGTAACAGTTGGCTGCGAAGTTTGTGTACAATAAACAAAAGCTCGAGTTCCGAATCGGAATGTTGCACCAAGCCTTTGCTTTTTTGCCCTTGGTACTCAATAGATTTGATTCCCTAGTGGCACAAAACCGACACCCGGTTCCTCTCTGTGGTAGATGTGGTACTTGACGCGGTTCTACCGCCCAAGATTCACGTTCTCCGCATTTTGACCAACGCACCTCTTGTATAGCTGCTACCTACACAACTCTCTGGGCAAGACAACCACGCATGCCGGTTCGAGCAGGTTCCCAACATTCCAAGTGCCAAGTATTCAATCTTTGTCCTTTTTCGCTTGCCTAGGTTTATACAAATAGTTCCAGTTCGCATTGATCTGTAGATTGTTCTTAGTATATTTGTTTTGACATGCTGCCTTACTAGGGCCGCGATGCTGAGTCTCGTGACGGGGCTGCACTGTGGTTCCCCCATAGTTCATAAAGCCAAAAATCTAGTTTCTTTATTTTGGTATTTCTTCATCTCTCAGCATCCTTCGTAGTCTGAAGCTATCAATGACATCAATTATTGTATTGTATTACGGAGGAATTGTTAACTGTGAGGTTTGGAAGTGCGCGTAGTTTTCACTTTTAAACAGCTGAAAAAAGTATGTTTTTAGGTTCAGTGCAATTTCTCCCCTTTAAGTGAATTTAAGTTCTCCAAATTGTTTTTTTGATATGGAGGTTCAAAAACAAGAAATGTTGAGCCTTTTCTAGTGGTTTTCAGAATGTTGTATTGTGTTGTCATCGACTAAGCCAATGGTTAAATAGGAATATTTTGATATAAACAGATATCACGAATATATTTTCATATGTCAATTCAACAATGTTCTTAAACGAATTTATGTAAGTGCAATATATCAAAATGTTCGTTAGGCATCGTTCATTTGTCCTAAACACGATTTGGCTGCCGAGACCGGCCGATTAGTTTGTGAGAAGTGAATACAAATCGGTCATTTTTGGGATGTCTTCTTCGTGTTTGATTTATTTTTGGGTGTTTTTTTTTTGCGGTAATATTTTTTACCCCTTTTTCGACGAATACAGTTTGGCGTCAACATATTTCTAGGGTCATTGCTTAGGTTACATTTCCCAAAATGCATATAATTAAAATTTGAACTTGAAAATCTGGTAGGATTCATGCTCGAATACATTACATTTGCACCCGATTATCAGTTCATTGAAAATAATCTAATAGAACAAAGCGCAGCTGCATAAAAGGATATGCCACATCTTTTATTATCGAACTATGATAACACCACCGAGAAGAAAACAGTTCCTCTTCGTGGTTAGAAGAACGCAGAAAATTTTTTATTCCATCCATTTTGATAACATATTGTGATTATATTATTTTGTTCATTGTAATTTCCTAAATATATATTGTGCCATATAAAATAAATGTTGTGAACAAAACAATTCCTTAATTTACAAATACATATAGAAAAACACATTTCTTTTATATGTATACACTCATGAAATTTCTGGCAACGAACAATAAAAGTTTAAGAAAAAGAAGGTTAAGAAAAACAAAGTTGGTAAAATATATCACTACTTTTGGATGACTCTTGACCACGAACCTATAGAAAATACATCAAAAGAGAAGTGATTTTCAAATTGAGCATTGGAAAATACACTTAGATTGACGTTTTGAACTCGAGACATAGGAAAACAATATTTATGACCACCCTTCTTAGAAAACGGAACCACTGTGGGCTGCCGTCTTGGGTGTAGCTGGCAAGACACCGCATTTCATAATTCAGCTGTCAGTCATGACCTGGCGAAAAGACGCTCAGACAAGCTGCCCTCCAAAGAGAACAAGTCCCACTTCCCTGACAGCACAAGACCAAGTTTCCATTGATTCACCGATCGTCCTTTGGTCTCGAATCTCAGTCGGTATCCCGTGGAGTTAGGAATAGGATTTGCTGAGCAGTATGCTCTGGACCACACTGGGGTCTATTTTATGCCAACTAGTACGGGTTGTACCACTGCTACGTTCTGCTTAGCCGTTTACCAACCTTGAGACTGATTTATTTGGAGTTATAACTACTAATAAAATCTCAAAACTGTGATTTTCAGTGAAAATATTATGTATTAGGACACACGCAATTATTTCTGCTGTAATCTTGCTACTTAGCCATTTTGGTCATTTTTTTTTAAATTTCACCATAAAAACGCTCAAATATGTTCACATAATTTACGTGTTGTTGGTACTTATTGTTTGCAGATAAGTAATAAAAATTGTTCCACGCACATCCAATAAAACCAATGTAATGATTTTGTAAGCGAATGGAACATCTACGCCTTTTTTGGAGGAAATTATCTTCGTTTAGCTCATTCTTTCAAATGTTCTTTCGTCGCAAGTGTGAAGTCTCATTTTAATATACATCAATATGCGAGACACAACACTGTCTGATATGTCTTCTATATCTACCTCCCAGTGGTTAACTTTTATCATTTTATGGTATTTATTCACAGTTTCTGGAATGTCGTCCACTACGAAGCTCGTTTCAAGCGGTTTAAACAGACTCGTTTATACTCTGCCATTGGATATTTACTATTTACTGATAATTTTTTACTGTTGTAGTCTGAGTTACTATCCTTAACCTGAATCATAGTGAACTACTCTGAATAAATTATGACACCTTGTTTTTGCTGAAGACTTTTAAGTGTACTGTACTGTACTGTACTGTAAAAAATATAGTTCAATGATTTTTATCCCTGTTGGCTACATTTTCCTTTGTGACTTGTTATTTCATTTATATATTATTGCGGGCCCCGATTTGATATTTTTAGAAATATATCGCTTTTCGTATACAACGCCATTTACAATGTTAAAAGACAAACAAGACAGACAAACAAACAACCAATTTTGTTTTCGAGCGAGTTCACAGTTTATCAATCCTGTTCGTACCTTGCCATAATTCACAATCGAATTCAAAAATCTCCCTCCGATTACCAAGATACATTGAGTCATACAGTCACAATAAATCACTCATTTGGCTAATCATATAGAATGACAAAAATGCGTAGCATGTTCTTCGATATTTATTGACAATCGGCATTGCTGTGAACTGGCGGGATGCATATGCACAACCCCACCGCTCGAAGCCGTCGTAGGTACGCATTCGTTGGTATGAATGAGTAATGAGCAACGAGATTGGATTTATTCATCAAAGATCACACCGGTCGTTCGCGGGCTTGTTTAAACAGAGTCCTGTTCCGACCGATGGATGACGCGTCAATGACGAAAGTCGGCAGACAAATGTGACGAAAATCGACTCGTTAAATGAGGGCAAGGAATTATAAATTCGAAATTAATTATGCATGGATGCACACATTCCGAACGCCTGCTCCCCAACCTGCGAGAAAACTTGGCGAGAAGGATAATCATAATGATGAATGATGATTTGATTTCATAATTTATGCTGTTCGTCGGCTAGCACGGCCAGTCTGTTGGATTGCTTTTATCTACTAACGAACAGTTGGCCCGAGGGTGTCGATGAACGCGAACGGTGCTGGTAGATCTATTTAGGGGATCTGTTTAATTACTTTCGCGCTCTGACGAGGAACTTCTATTCTGCAACACTTCAGGGAGGTGCGAATGGAATGGAAGCGGTGATGACGATGATTAGAATATTCCGATGATATCATCAATCATGTTTTACATTGTACATCGGCTGGTACGAATTAGGATCGTTGCTTGGGGTTTCAGCCTGCGTCCGTATTCCGTGACGGAAAACGGTGATTTGTGTATGATGCGTGATTTTTCACATGTCACGTTAATTGGAAGTCCTATGAAATGGGGTGACACTTGACATGAATGATCGAAATAGTCTCATTAAAGATAACCGCTGCATTTATTCGGGCGCTTCCCATAAACACGAAGATAAGAAAGGTGTTCGAAAATGAAACGTGCTCGAAACAAACCACAACATATCCTCGGTAAGATTTTGACATCCTTGATTAGACAACTTAAGCTCATGCGGCTTACAACATACATTGAATATGGCTGGCCAACTTTCTCTAACATAGAAAGCTATAGAACAAAGGAAACAATATCCTGCACATACATAAAAGAACAACAAATGAAAAGCATGGCAAACAACGGCCTCAAAAAATGATTTTAATTATATTTCTCAGTGTGTTCTACCCTTCGTGGGACGATAAGGGATCAGCAACAAGGTTCCATCAGGATGGCGGATAATGGATATTACACGCAAACAGCTTCGCATCCCACTCGCGACCCTTCGAATGGCACGGCCGTAAAAAGAAAGCGCTGGAAAAAAGAAGCTTGGGACTGTTTTTTGTCTAAATCCTAGCTCGTAGAAAGTATACATTGAGAATGGTCCGTAGGAGGTAATGTGGATAAGGGATAGCAGCATATGTGTTGCTGATAAAAAACTAACGTGCGGAAGAAGCTCGTACACTGGAGAGCAGAATAGTTGTTTTTTATTAGGTTTCTAGAAATATGATATGAAAATTTATTTCTTTATGTGCGGTCCAGTTGGGGTTTTCTATTTGATGTAGCTAATGCTATCCACTGAGTGTTTGTGATTCGGTTCCAGCTGATTTCATTAAACAATATTTGATTTGCACTATCGTAGGAGCATGTTTCTCACCATATCTTATCAACTCTCAAAACCAGCACAAAAGTCAATTATGTACATTACGAAAAGACCTCTTCATGCTTTCTAAGTAGAAAACCTCTGCAAACAATCTGGTTCACACCCTTGTTGAAAGTGTCGTTTTTAATTACACTCACAATACAATCCCCCCTCTAGACAAGCAACAGGTTAATTAAAACCACTTCACCGACAACCCTTTGCTCCGTGGGGTAAAATAGCATAACAAACAAGAGCAGCTATCGGTTGACAATCCTCTTTAACAACCCATTTACGAGGTTTCAACAGAACGCAGCGCGAGGGTGGCAGCATATTTCACAGCATCATTAGACCGGATAATTATCACCCAAGCTCCCCCTTCGTTTGCCGCTGGTGGTGTTGACGCTGCAGCCTGTAATCACTGTGGGAGAATCGTTCCCCGTTTTTGTTGCTCATTAGCTAAGCTGTCTCCGTGGGACAAGAAAAACGATGAGGAAAAGAGTATTTCGATTCGAAGTTATGATAGATTTTCTATATGAGGTGAGTATCGAGTCTCACATTTCGAATGCAAAGACGAATCGATTTTTAGAGAAGTTAGTAAAAAAAAACTAGAATATGTGTAAGGGACTCAAAATCACAAACTTGTATACCTATTAAAATAAATTAGAGAAACCCATCAAATGCAACGTACAGAATCTGTTGATAAAAAACAAAGCATTTTAACTCGTCAAATGCAAATGTCAATGCAACAGCATTCGAGCAGTTTCCATGTTACTAACCAAGCACCTACTATAAAATGAAACAAATGTGCATCAATTGAAATCGACGGTTAACACCGTCAATATCACCTGACGGTTGTCAATTGAAAATGACTCTGGCTCCAACTTATTATTGATTGATTATTATTGATAGTTTAAAAAAAAGCTTTTGAAATCGTGGCATTTGCATATATCTCAAAAGGGTTTTTACGAACGATTTTTGGTTTGGTACACCAGACTCAGAACAGGAATGTGTTAAGATATGGAAATACTATTGAACTTAAAATAGTGTAAACAACATCTCACCTATATATATATATATATATATATATATATATATATATATATATATATATATATATATATATATATATATATATATATATATATATATATATATATATATATATATATATATATATATATATATATATATATAATTTTCTAATAGTTCATAACCGAAATTAACCATAACTACATGTCTTCAAAATAATAACTCAAAGCAAAACATAAAAAATTTTAAAGCTGCAAAATCGTAAATTAAAAAAAAAACAATGCATAAACTATCGAACTATCCGAATTAGTTAGGGTGTTGTAGCAAGAAAAAAAATAATTTTTCGATATAAATTGATTTATTAGTTTTAATAATAGGTATATAAAAGCTGTCACCCAGTCTCCAATCCAAAAACCTTTAAACTTAGAAGCCTAACTGCACTTCCCAAGTATATGTTGCATTTTTCTGAGTGATTGGAATTGCATTGAAATAAACATATTATTGGACTGTTTACGATGGAAGACGTGACCATGTTGAAAATCAAGAAATTTGGTTAGTTTCGTTCGTCAACGGTTTCCCAGTGTTGATACAGACAGTGTTACCTTCACGAGTCACTTGAAACTTTTGATTTCAACATTTAAAAAATTGTGGAAGACGCACGAAGGCTCGTTTTCTGATCGCGAATTCAGCCTGGTTAAATGGAAGAGTTATGTTTGAAACCGAGAAATGTATCGACAAAAACAAAAATCGAAACTTTTTACCGAAATATGCCGAAGAAGCAGACATCGTCGCTTCCAATGAATAACTGAAAATTATTCCATACCTAGGGCTCTAAGCGGATACCGTTTGGCTAAAAAACGAATTGTAAATCTGATCAAATCTTCGGAGTCAGCATCAGAGTCTGTTAGAGAAATACCTATGTGCGAAGAATATTCTGCGGAAGAAGTCCAAGGGTTTACGTGCAGGAACAATTTTTCGAAAAGGCAATGTCATGATATTCGAATGACGATCTTGAAGAAAGGAATTCGCTTAAGCAGTTAGCATCTGTTTTGCAGGCGATTTTCTTCAACACCCGAATAAAATCTGTATGGCTGCAATTTTGGTTGATTTCCTTCGAGTGATGTTTATTCAAAGATTTATCTATGTTGAATTGTGTTTGTGTTCGTTCTAGTCATTAATATTGTCGATATTGATCAAAATACAGAAGTTTGAGGGCCAAGCTTTTCTTGAACAATCTTTAAACCTACTTTTGGAGCGCAATAAAAACTGATGTCTTGAAAGAAAATATGCTAGTAGAAGCAACATTACCGTACAGTATCTTCGAAGCAGAGCGCCGCTGGTTTCTCGCAGTCTATCATTGCAGCGGTACACGATTTCTTTTCGATTGCAATCAAGGAAAAACTGCAATGCTGTTGCTGATGGTGCTGCTGATTAAAATTACTCAACAAGAATTGAACATTTTCATTATTTTATCTCAATATATTACATGATGATTACAAATATTTTTAGGGCCAAAACGGTTTGTTTGATCGATGTGACGTCTTCCGCAAAGTGTGTAATTTTGTCTTTCCAAAAAATAAACACTCTAGAAAAAAATTATTTATTTTTTGAAAAAAGTTAAAAGAAAAATTAAAATTTAATCATCTGAAAAAGATCATTGCTAAAAATCTATTTTTTTTTATAAAAGCTACAAAAGATTACCTAAACAATGCAACCGATCCGATCATGGAGAAATCAAGAAAAAAAAGTTATGATTTTTCGAAAAATAAAAATTATTTTTGCGTCAGAAGTTGCGTCTTTTGACGTAGGACTACGTCTTTGTTTTCTATACTAGATTACGTTTTGTGAAATTGAAAATGAACTGGCGAATGTTGCGTCAGATTTAAAACGATTATAGCAAGCGAACGACTTTATGCATCTTAGTCATTTATATGTCAGTGGGTAGATAAAATGTGTAACAATTGTTTGATATAATGTTTAACTGCTTAATGGTGAAAAAAGGTGAAAAGTTTCAAGGTCAAGATTTCCCATACATTTTCCTCGCTATTGGCTTGCTTCCCGAGCACGGATAACAATAACATGGACGGAATAAATTCCACTGCCTACATATTTTGACTCAACAAAGTGTTTTAGTTTGTTTGTCTTTCTCTAAGCTGCGTGGCCACGCCCTAATGGCAAAAATCTACGTTGAACTCGATACAAAAGAAGTTTGTCACACAATAGCGAGTGGAGTATAGCTGTTAAAGCTACGCGCCATTGAGAAACGAGAGCTGCATACGAGTCATCTTCCAGGCACTGTGGGACATGTTACCTTTATTTTGCATTCGGCAGCAACAGTTACCACCGTACGCTGCAGAATATTTAGCTGGCACAGCTACTGTAGGGCACAGCGAAGAGCAAACTTTATTATGCGCGGTCGAGCAAAGATACAATGCTACCGATGGTGCGATCATCAGCGTTCTGTAACACGGATTTTTATATAGTTTTTACATTTAGTCCTACGTCATTTCATACAACCCCCAGGGCTATGGGTATTTAAGCTTGTAAGGTCAACCGAAGGTAACTTTGTTATTCAATTTGAACTGAAAGAAAGAGAGCAAAAACAGTTTTTTGGGTCCGCCCTGAGCCAGCCATATGAAATTACTCTAAGTCGGTCAATTTAATAGATTCATTCTTTCCAATGTTGTCTAAAATTAGGTGATCTACAACTTCACCGAAGAATATACACAATTATTTCTCCAAATAAAAATGTTAGTTTTGTTTTATTTCATGGATTTCAAACCACCTCAACTTTATTTTGCGCATAAATAAAGTACTTACTATAAAAACAACTTCTGACAAGAAACTATAGCTCTAAAACCACAAAACCGCATAGGCGGGCATGAGGTCCGCCCAAATTGCCTAACTGTACTACTGTGCAATGGCGCCAAAATTCTTAGTGCCCTGAAATCATTTGTTCAAAATAGTTAATGTTACCAGTTTCCAAAATATTGCGGATCGAAAACGATAAAGAAATGTTTGGTTTTCTCATTTAGGCTCCTCCCCTGCTGATAGTTCGCTGATACAACATTTCATAGTCGTGCGTCGTCTGTACTTGGATTGCGTCTTTGTGGGTACGCGATTGGTTGAATTATAATCAAATTGGCTTTGAATTCCATGAAAAAACGTTGTAATAAACTAAAGTTGCTTGTTGCAGATATCAATGAACAAAATCCGTTCAGTGGTAACAAATTTGTAAGCATTTAAAACCGCTCATTCTGCTGCTCAACTCCATTCTTGTTTTTTTACATATATCATCCTACTGAAGTAATTCGTGATTCTACATAAAAAAAAAGTATTGGCAAATAATTATAAATCTTTCAAATAAAAAAGCACCCAAAAAAACCAAGCAACATTTGGTCAAAAAAAAAAAAATGCAAATCAAACAATAGGAATTTTTTCAAACCCAAAAACTAACTGAAAACTGAACATACAAAATGACCAGGAATGGAATCAATAGAACGTGGGCAGTTCATAGCAATTCAATAGGTGCTTACAATCGAAAATAAAAGAAAAAAAGTTTAAAAATATTAGAAAATATCAATGCAATAATACCAACAATAAAATGCATAATTGCAAGGCTCAATAATAATGAACAATATTGTTGTACCGTGACTGCGGATAATTCCGTGCAGCACATTTTTCAACAGTAAATTTTACTAAAACTTACCTAATTTCTGCACTACGCTATGCACATAATAAATTTACTGATGAAAAATAGTTTTTTTTTTAACAAGTACGCGGAAAAAAGTGCTACGTGGAATTACCTGCAGTCACGGTACATCATTGACCCGATTAGATAAACCGCTGCACAAATTAGTGATCTTTCACCAAGACAACGCTCCCGCTCAGTCTGCCCACGACACGACCGAAAAATTGAACGATTCGCGCTACGAACTGGTTCCCTACCCTTCGTATTTGCAGATTTAGGCTGTTCCCTGTTTCCCCGGTTGAAAATATGGGTCTCTGGCAAGCAATTCTACTCGAATAAGAGGTAAAATTGGAAGCAAACGGTCATTTTGATAGACTTGACGTGCAGCACCACAAAACTTGCATTGAAATGTTAGAGGACCGCAACAAATGGTACTTTACTCTAGATGAAGACTAAGTTGAAGACAAGAACAGTTTTTTTTTTCATGAATGTTTATCGTTTTCAATAAGTTGGCCAAAGACCTGTCAGTCCACGTCGTATGCACAAGTGCAAATTCCGCAAAACGTTGAGTAGTTTCAGTTTTCTGTGTAAAAAACGATTATTAACAACAATGAGTTTGGTTACCTTCTTCAACAGGTCTACGTCTTGCTTCATCACAACAAACATAAAATAGCATTTTCACAGGTTACGCATTAACTATTACCGAGTCTTGTGCTGTTGAAAATTCGAAGTGGTGGCTCTAAGTCGGCCACTTGTGGCTTCAACACAGTTTTACCTTAAGTTTAACGTGTTTTTAAGTTAATAATTATGAACCAAATATCAGTTCAGTGTTATTACTTAGCATAGTAATCAAGCATGGAAAAGTTCACTCACTAGCAATATTTCATGCAAATGTGTTCTTTGATTTATCAGTTATCGTTCAACTATTTCCACTCGCGTACAAGTTTTCCATAGAAACGCTGCTGATTGTTTTTCGCTTCTAAGAGTTCCGAATACCATAGAAGGAGACTGAATAATTCAAACAGGATAGTATTTATTATATCCAAGTTCACTTGCATTCAACATTATCGCGAGAAGCTTTGAGATATTATCGCCAGTGATACAAAATTATGAATCCAAATGAACGTTAGATTGCGTTCAAATGTTTGCTTGCCGGAGCAAATAGGTATGATCAATGCTTACGGAAAATGTAGCATGGTGCATTAGCATCTGATACTTGAATTCACCAAGAATCATCGTGGTATATCACGGTAAAAGCACGACGTAGAGTAGCCGAATTACGCCTACAAGCAACCAACATTTGAAAGAATCATTGCGATCGCTTGAATGCAATCGTTTACGATTCTTTCGTGAAACACTCGCTATATGCTGCTCGCTCCGCCTAAAGCAGGCAATACTGAAACAAAATCATCAAAGAAAGTTACCATATATTTATTTGCTCTAAGTTGTCTTTTGCAAGCTTGAGAATGTGTAACTTTTAATAGCGATGGTTTGCTAGGATTGAAAGCTTATAAATAGCACGTTCAGAAATGATACCCGAATGATAGTTATGCGATACGAGTTTTTCCATCCTTGTTAGTAATCTTTGTTTTATTGAAAATGGCAAACATTTTACAGAGTAGAGTTTGAAAATCTTATTGTAGATCCTGCAAGCGTCAGTTGAGAAACATGACATGCGATTTAATTGATTTGAACAATTGTTTGCCAGAAGTTCAATTAAGTAGGAGTTTGGTTTTTTGTAGAATGTAGTAGCTCACACTTGAAATTCGGTCCATTGGGTTCATAAGAGTGGGATGAAGATTAAACCAGCAAAACCGAATGCAAAACCGAACAACACAAACCGAAAAACACATCCAACGTCAGTCAGAAAAAAACCGTTCTACAGACATGACAAAAGTATGTAAATGTGTCTGTGGCCGTGCGCACATTATATGATGAGGAGATCCCTTTCGGTGGCGAATGAATGAGAGCAAAGACAGAGGCGGCTGTGGAGAATGCAAAAAAAAGGGAATTTAAAATGCAAATATCCTCTTCTCGCATACACTCGTATATGCTGGCATGCATGGGTGGCATGTGTTGTGGGTGATGTTCAAACATACATGCATATAGTCGAAGCCGGTCCGGTCTTACCGAGCAGTTATTGGCAAAGGAAAAGCGTGTACCTCCAGGAAAAGTGGAAAAAGAAGATGATGAATAACAAGCAAAGAACAAGAAGAAGTTGAAGAAGCACTAAATGGATGTAGATGGAAAGCTCAAGACGGCGTTGGTTCTCTGTTTTTATCCGGGGACCATGTGCCGGTTCGACTATGGTTTAGAAGAGGGACTGTACAGAGTACCTACTTACATCCAGCGCAGTAACCGAGAAAGGCTGCAGGTTCTTTTTTTTCTGATTTGTATGAATCCCCGCCTGAAGGGACCACGAGGTGGAGATGAAACGAAGGATGTTAGCATATATTGTGTTTTAATGAAAATACATAAAGATCCATCGATAAAGCTCGACTGGATGGGGTTGAATGGGGCGCACAAGTCCGCCTCACCCGGGATTTTCTGGGATGGTAGTTTGGTTTCTTTTTGTCAGCGATTTTTTTCTTCGATGCAAACAGAAGTGGGCGCGGAAGGCACCGTTCGAAGGGGTTCGTTAAGAGGAGGGTACATGTATTTTATTTTACTTTCTCCTATAGATTTCCCATTTGAAATGTGTCGTTCCAAGTGCAGTGGAGCCGTAAGAAGCGAACACGATTGCTTGTGCTAATGTGCTCCGAAGAGTGTGCGGAGCGCGCGCGGAGAATGAGCGTTTCCCGGATTTATTGTATATTTTTTAGTTGTTCTTCTTTCACGATATCCGTGCGGAGCGATGAGCTCCGGTCGTTCGATGCAGCCATCAGGAATCGTGAAATCCGTGAGCACAGCCGTCCTTATTTCGGTGTGGCTAGAATACTGATAAATCAAAGCGACAGTTGAGACAGTTGGTACTTGTGTGTTTGAAGGGTTTTATTCCAGCGGAAGCAGTACAGTCTGCAGACGGGAGGGAAAAATCAATAAAATATGGTATGATTTACTTGCGAAGCCACGAGTTGCAATAAAGGACATTGACGAGTGACGGGAAGACGGGAACGTTCGCTGCTGTAATCGTACTGGATAATAATAATTGGAAAAAATAAATGGCTTTAGTCGAAAATTAAAATTAATTGGAAATCTTGTGGACTGTACGTTGTTCATCCTGAACGTCTTCACAAAACTTTGAATGAAATTCGATGGAATATAAGTCATCAAGTATTTGAGGGATGTTTTTGTCTCACAATAAACTACAAGACAATTTTTACCAATTCGGTTAACGATTTGAACGTTTATAAATGCTTTTCGAAGATTTCATTTAAAGTTTATTTTATAGGTTTAGTGCGAAAGTTATGTAAAAAAATAAGTTTCATAGCTATAAACCAAACAAAACAGTCGTTTTTCTCAGAAACGGCTAAACTGAACAGAACGCTTCAAGATGTATCTATAAAAATTGTTAGGGGCCATCTACATTCCAAGTGGGCAGATTTTTAACGATTTTAATTTTGATTATGTATACAAATTTCCACGGTGATCGAATTTGGTGTCAAGGAGTTTAAAATGAACAATTTCACTATTGATTAAACCCCTCCTCTTCCTACCAACGCTCATGAGATAGAAAATATCCGCTACTGTAGGACATTCACGTACTATTTTAAATAATAATTGGTTAGGGGTTTTTAATACTAATAGAAGCTGATATCCGTGAGATATATCATTGTCTTAGATGACACAGTACTATTGCAAAAAAAAAACCTCCTTATACTCGAAAACTGCTGTTAATTTATATTTGACGTTCCAAGTTCACAGAGTACAAATTCAACCCTTCCATGTTGTCCACGCTTATGTGATATATCATCATAGACCAAAAAACCTCGTAGATAAATCTACAAGGTAATCAGAACTGAAGATTTTCGCAATAGAAACAATTAACTCCCCTACCTTCTTGCCGACGCATGTAAAAAAAAACGACACTCAAAAACGTCTGTATATAATTTGTCATGATGAACTTGTCAATATTTTACGAATAGTAATATTTCACAAACTAACCCCCCCCCCCTCTTACCTCGTCATAGAAATCAAGTTAAGTGTATGGGAATTTACAAATATCGCCCCTTGCCACGCTAATCAAATAGCTCAAATTCAAAGACGTTGAATTACATCGACTACAATAGCTTTTATATACCGAATTGAATGATGATTCGTTCACCAGGATGAAAATCATTGAATCACTCACCCCCACCTTCGACCTCCTTCGCTCTTTACAACGCCAATGGGATACAGCTATATCTCAGATGACACAGTAATGTTTCAAAAGCACACCTCATACTCAAAAACTTTTGTAAACTACTTTACACGGCTTCCGTGGAAGACGTTTCCAAGCTAACAAAGAACAAATTGACCAACCACGCCTTCGAGATAGAGCCAAATTAATATTTTAGTGTTACTCCCCGTACTCGAAAATCCCTATGTGCAAATGTTTACGGCAATCGGCTCAGCAGTTTTCGAGTCTATAGGAAACAGACAGACAGATATTCGCTTTTATAGATATAGCAGTATCAGAGTGACGCCAGTGACTGTTATACTCAGTTTAGTTTGTACGGAAACTGGAGTCTCCAACTCTGGAAAGGGAGATGGTTGTAATTGCTCTTAGCCATGGCTGTTACGTAAAATCTAATGGTAAAACCCCTAACCTAAGGTTTAATGTAGGGGGGATGTTAACAAATTGCCCAGCCGTTAACATAGCCTACGGAATGCTTGGCACCCTCCACGGTACTTAGGCCTCACGACGTAAGGCTATTCGTGTCACACAGCGGACCTTTCTTTCGGGGCAAATTCATGAGATCAAAAATTAATTCTAACACACGAGAACAATTAATTTCAAACTCGGGTCCCGACAACCTTACTCTTCCGCAACAAGCTCCATGGTGTGCAGCCCTACAAGGCCGCACACAATAGGCAGAACCAGAGAGATGGAACTGAAGGAGGACGCAACTTCGACAGCGATTTACTGGACGGAGGTTTCAGTACTAATTGTTGGTTTGCCTAGCGGGAAAGAGGTGAGCTCGACGGACTGTTTCCCCGATCCAGTGACGGATCCGAATGACATCATCTCGTGCTACTGTCAAACGGCTATTCCGATCGCAACGGCGGCGCAGTCGACCGGGTTGACCGCATCCAAGCGACAACAGTCGACTGAGCCTGCGTCGCCAAACACGAAAACTAAAGGCTCGAGCAGTAAAAAGCCCCGTGACTTGGCAAGCGTGGAGCCTCCTGCACCGCGACAAACGTCAGGGTAGCTTATAGGGAGATGCTGGAGGTCACAAGCCTGTCTTTCACATCGATCGACTTTCCAGTTTTCCTACTTACCCCTGAACAGTTAAAACCTGTTTGCGACACCATTCTAGACTGCATTGCGGACCAAGTATTCCCTACCAACAGGTCCAAGTTAAGGAGCTCTAAAAACGATATCCTACATTTTGACTGTGCCGACTACGACACAGTTAGATGGCTGGACACTACGGTGTCTTATCTCAAGCCGTGAAAGAGAGCATACCTTCGTGTCTTGCATATGAAGGAAGGTTCTAAAATCCAGGACAGTGTGGACACCACAAATAAAAGAGTTCTCCGTCTACTCCAAAAGCAGAACGACGGTTTCGCCACACGCAAATTGCGAGTATGCCATCGCAACGATACTGGAAAGACTATCGAACTGATGGTGGAGCTAAACTAACACTCTGACGACATAATAACGACACAGAACTTCCTACTGAACTACGAGTACGGCTAAGCATGCATGCGGCAGGTTGGCAGAAAGTCCTCTAACACAGGCGCGAAAGGCTCTGGTGCAAAGGTAGGAAAGGTACGCTCCTCAGCGAGTGTACCGTCACCACCTCCACGATGCACTCCCGCGATCGCGAAGAAGGATCTTTCGAAAAATCGAAGGAGGAGCAAGCGTAGGCACATGACCAGTCGCGACCTTCAAAGCCGCATTCCGACACTTATGTCGCCTATCGTCTGCTGCAGCGGGAGCCTGTTTTCTTTTCTTCATCTATAAGCGGGAGCCTGTTGTTGAGGGTAGGCAGACAACCCGACCTAGCGTCACCGCTGATGGCAACCATCTACCAATCGGAACTCAACTACATCCGATGTAAAACGCGTCGTCCACAACGTGAGCAGCATACGTTGGGTTCAGGTGAATCTCCATCACGCAAAGTTCGCTTCCAGTGTTTCTTGCCGGAGGTTCACCAAAGATCAGCTATCCGTTGCGCTGATCCAAGAACCATGGGTCCACGACACCAGGAACCTTGACTTAGCCAACAAAAACGGTAAGTTGATCTGTTGCAATTAACAGTCGAATTCTAAGACTGCAATTCTGTTGAACAGAAATTCTAACGGCTAAAGGCTACGAGAGATAGTCGTGTTTCCAAAGTAATCTGGGAGTTAATTACAACACTCAAGCAACTTTCCCGTCTCATCAAAGTTGAGCTACTTTGGGTACCCGATCACTACGGAATCGAACAAGATGCACATGTCGACAGTCTACCAAGACAAGGATCTGCTCAGTAATTCATTGGACCTGAACCGTTTCTGGATATCTCCACATCCGCCATTGAAGGCGAACCAAGTACATGGAAAAAGCTAGTCATAGCATCGCATTGGCAATATGCTGAGGATTGCAGACTAGTTAAACAGTTTACGTCAACCTTGCGGTCACCAAAAGGCTACTTAATTATTAGTGGAGTCATTCCATGTTATTTCGCACATCGATCCTGTTCGACCATTTCCGATTTCGCTGTAACTTTCCACAGTTGTTCCTTTTTAATAAAGAAATCGTTTTATAATATCAGTTCTTCATTAAAAAGGGCCTATTTAAAATGATGATTGATATATAGAAATTTCTATATCAGAAAAACGATTTGTTAGATTTAAATTGTGTTTTCAGCAAAGTTGTAGGTAATGAAATTGCGGTTCTAGAAAAAATATATACAGTGTAAACAAAATATTTTGCTGTGCCAAATTTTCCAAATTGTCACAAAATATTAAATATCTCAAAAAGTACCTTTATTACCTATTTGTCAAAATTTGGTGATAGTAAAGTGAAAAACAAAAAAGTTATGAATGTTTGAGTATGTTGAAATTTTTACTCTGAATTTTTTTGACTGTTTTTTTTTTTAGCTACACACAACAATGTTGAAAATTTATCAATAAGAGCATGACGCTACTTCGAAAATTAATACTGATTGACCGGTGTTTTCTTTGGAATTTGTTTTACAATGTTTGTTTTTTGTTTTGTTTCGGAAGGATAAAATTACTATCTAAAACTTTTCCGAAGACACTAGACCGATCTAACAAACCGTTTAGACACTAGAAATATTTTTAATCATTTTTAGACTTACGGCACAGAAATGAATATTTTACTCATCAGTCACATTTTTGGATAGGCAACAGTCGCGAGTCTACATGAAGAAATGATATCAAAAAACGACCTCTTTATCAAAAAGGAACAACTGTGAAAAGTTTCAGTAAAATCTGAAATGCCATGCCAAAAAATATATTTTTGACGTAGGACCAGTCTTGTCATTCTCCTCAGTATGTGGGAAGAGCGGAGAAAAAAATCACCGCGCACTTCCCTTTCAGTATGTGCCAGCGTGTAGCAAATGCTTTCACCACACTGCTTCTTCCTCCACTCCAAAGTGTCTCAACCAACTTACAGAGAGACAAACACACTTCCAACTCACCCGACATCTGATAGAAACAAGAGGGGTGAATCACTCTATAGAGAAAACGCAGAAGTGCACCACAATGTCTACTGGCGAGTAGTCCGGAGAGTGAAAAAAAACTTACCGGGCAAAGATGTAGTTCGCGTGTTGCTACACCGCGAAAACGAATTCGACCAGAGTGAACATGACCGACACGAGCAACGCAGTCTATTTTTTTCTCCCAATCTCTTTTCCTCTTCTGCCATGCACAAGAAACGACCTGTGAAACGCACCGCAGATAGCTCTGCTGTGTAAATATTGTGCGTGATGTCCATACGTGTGAGAAAGGACACCATAGTTCATTGTCTCGCAAGAGAGAGATTTCAGATTTCACAACGGTGCTCTCAGGAAACTCAGCAGATGAAAATCGTCTGTCACTCTCTTCTAGCATGTGTATTGATTTGCTCTTTAGTGTGAGAGCAGTTGTTTTCGCAGTGCAAGATGTTCTCCTGCACTCTAGAGGTTTCCTGAGGAGAAAAGACAAGCATGCGTAGGACTACGTTTATCTGGAAGTTAGATACCTGAATTTGAAAATCTAGTAATTCAACCAGGGAAAACCACGGAAAAGCGGTCAGGTTTCGAGCGCTTATATTTCAGTCATTTATAATCAGGTTATCGAGGTTTTGGCATCAATTGATCAGAAATTCTTTCACGGTTAAATTTATGCAACAAACGCAAACTATTGTTTGGGATACACTTTTGACAAATTGGTAAATAACATCGATTGTCTAAATCATACCGAGCAGCCAATCACTACCTCTCTTCTCAAACACAGTCGATACTAACGGATACAACCGATCTGACTTTGTTGTTGTTTTACTCGAGGTCACTTTCTGATTCGATGCTTTTTTATTTTCCATTACCATTCCCTATTCTACTTAACTCCTCTCTCTTTCCAACTAACTGACGAAACCTTGATATAAAAGGTACCATTAGAACATTTTGCCACATCATTTTCATTCCAAAACCGTACCAGTGACATACGGACGCTAGGTGCGCGCCGTTGATAGGAGGAAAGACAAAATAGTACCGGGCATCTCGTGCCAGGTTTCACCCGTAATGCTGGTGGCTGTTAGTAGAACATGGCTACTAGCAAAGCAAAGCCTTGGTGCTACATTCCGATTCGGAACTCGACCTTCTGTTTCTTATTCACAGACTTCGCAGCCATCTGTTTAGTGACAGGCCAATTGCGGGGCTAGCGCTACGATCCTACTGACACGCACAGTACCTCCCGAGCCGAGACTCGAACCCACGACGACTGGCTTGTTACACCAGCATCGTACCTCGAGACCATCTGGGAGAACATGGCTACTGCAAAAGTATTAAAATGGCTGGAATTCTGGCCGTAATAATCAGAGAACAAGAATCATCGGCAACTGGCATCTTTTGGTGCTTCAAAGTGTTTTAATTGAAGTGTCTAGTAGAATTCGTATTTGCTGCCTACGGAGAAAGGAAGAATACACCGAATTCGCTAATGTTTGTCTTGTCATTACAAGCTCCGAACAAATGCTTTTATAATTCGAATATCTGCGAAATGGAGATGTCAATATAAATAAGGCTTCATTCATATGTTTTATTTATATTAATTATTGTTCAAAGTGCTCTAATGTCTCAGCAATTTAAAATGCACTGTTCAATAAAAATTTAGAAAAATACCGTAGTCCTACGTCATGCGGTTGTGTCTTCGATACCACCCTCCTACTATTTTTACCTATTTGCCTTAGTAGTGAACTACGCATTATCACAGGGCTGTTCTGGTCTTTATAATTTAAAGAAATTGGTGAACCCAAGGCCGATTGCCGCTTTTGTAACCCTGAACCTGAAATCTCAGCGCATTTGCTTTGCTTTTGCGGGGTTCGTGCTTGATTGAGATTTAACATCCGGGAAGCTACCTCTCAACTTCATACAAGGTATGGAGTACCATCCCAAAACAGTCACCGAATTGGGACAACTTACAACTTACTCAATTCCATCAATGAATCAATGAATCAATCCATCAATGTAATCTGTGAAAAGCAATCGGAACCAGCCACAAAAGGCAAACATTCCTATCACAGTGGTACTTCCGCCCAATGCCCTTCAGGTATACAAAAAATTCTAAATATTCAACGACGGAAATAAAAATTTTGATTAACTAGCTCTGCAATACCATAACCATTTTATTCGACCATTTTTGATCTGGTTGAAAAATTGCAATGATAATTATAGGCCCGCATTTAAGGGGGGGCAAAGGGGACAAATGCCCCGGGATTTTCGACACGAGGAGCCCCCATAGGCTCGATGTGAAGTCAAAGTGGTGACCTTTGTTTTTTTCTCGTTACCTCCAGCGAAGTGGAAAAACTATCTGCCCCGGACCCCAGCACTTAAATCCGGCCCTAGATAACTATTAAAATATTATTATTTTTTCAAGAAGACAAACAGGCTGAAATCAAAAATTACAATTTTAAAATTGATTTGAAACTGTGTCATTCTTTATGAAATCGCTCAGCTGTTTCATGATTATATGAAATACCGTTCATCACAAAAAAATTATTGAATAAGGCCGTTACAAATTTTATTTTCATTTTATGTTGTTTAATTTTAAGTAAGGGTCTTGCACATGCAAGGATTAACTAATATCGAGATCAGGAGGAAGCTTTCACATCTGAATTTAAGCAGATTATTCGTCTACAGGACCATCGAGCGTTTCAAGGATACAGGCACGGTTGTTCCCAAGAAGAAACCTGGTGAGAAACGGAGTGTATCAGTCTAAACATCAAACGAAAATATCAACCAAAATTGTAGCCATGTTTGGGTGCTGAAGAAAACCGGCGGCAAAATAGTTGCGAACTGCTTAATAAGCGTTCGGAGGAATTGAAATTGTCAATTGGGAACTTCAAATGATCGTTGTTAAAGTTTGCTAAATCAGTTTATAATATAGTTAACAAAAATAATTTGATTGTAATTCAGTTTCAAGGAATTTAGAACGTGACTATTTTTGTGCAAATTGTTAAATCACGGCGATGGTTCAAGAAGTACAAATAAAAAGGATTGATAAAACTATCACGAATAAGCTAACCACTCAACGCCTATAGGACGCTGCGAAGCCACGAAGCAGCCAAATGCTACTAAAAAGGCTCAATCAACATGGTTGATTTCAATTTTCACCTCGTGTCGTCAACGAGCGCTGGCTGAGGATGATAATCTTCTTTGGTGAGCAAATATTTCCACATTCGAGTCTTTTTAGAAAATTTTTCTTTACTTTTCATGCGGTGCCTGTGTGCGTTTATGTGTTCCGATTTGCTCTATATGGCAGAAGAAGAGGATGTGGGTTGATTTTTCATATACGGTAAACCATTTCCAAAACATTATCGTTAGGGGTGGCAGTTTTTTTCCCGCTTTCAGCAAGGATTCCGAAGATATATTTCCCGGTTCTGCCATCCAGCGATGGGTAAAGCGGGAAATAAAAATTAATAATAATAATAATAATAATAATGCGAACCTGGAGCCATTCAGTCCAGCGACTAAACAAAGAGAGCGCAAAACTAACGTACCGCATAAAATCACACAAACATACACACACGCACACAACCGTAACCACCCACGTAGGGACATGTGAGCCAAAAAGCGAATCGTAGGAAAGCAAAGTAGGAAAATTATAGCATTTTCCGTTAGCCACTGGTACCTTTCTGTGGGCATCACATCTCGTAAGCCAAGATGTGGGTTTATGAAGTCCCTCACATTGTGCCACACGGGATTTGGTCGGTGGTGATGTCAATCATAATTTTTTCTTATGCGTTGGGGTTCTGGGTTATTCAATACAAAAGAATTTTTAATATACGAAGCCAAATTAAATTAACTTACTCTTGTTTTTTTCGACTTAGTGAAATTCGGGACGTACCTGAAAATTGAAGAATAAAAACAGGAGCGTTATTTTCGAGAGTTTAAGTAGATGAAAAAATATGAATTGAATGTTAAATAGAAACAACAATCAAGCAAAAAGTTTGATAGGACCGAAACAAACAACATAAATTACGTCATAGTCGTTCAGTCAATCCTTATTGGATCGGAGGAAACCAATAAACCCCGATTAATTTCTTTCATCTACCCCGCATAATCAACAGTTTTGTTCTCGGTAAATTTGATTATCTCCTACGATATTTATGAGCTCGCAGCTAAGTAATACCCACAAGGCCCACTTTTACTCCTTTTTCGTTTTCTTTATCTCACGAAACCGTACGAGAAGTGAGCGCAGGGTTGAAGTGCGGCGTGGCAGTCAAAGATACAATCCTTGTATTGCAATTGTAATTCTAGATAAAATTTCCTTCCGTACCCTCAAGTGAAACTGAACCCCGTTGGGGAATAGGTAGCAGCTTCCTGGCACTTGCCCCCTCGACTCGGAGAACGGACCGAAATGTTTTTCGATCGAACGACTAGAGGAAGAATCGGCTCTACAGCGGATTAATTCGCTTTCATTAGGGCAAATTGATTCGCTTGAATGGGATCGAGATAGCGCGACGCAGGCAAGGGGTGAAGAATTTCAAAAGAAGAAAAACAACCGATCGGAACGGAAATCGAAAAGGGATAATTTATTTTCGTTTTAATTTGTACTTTTCGGTGCTAAACGGCTAGATTGTTAGGATTTTAGCACAAACTAGAGTGTAAAGAATAGACGTTCATCCATATTTATAGACAGGAAGATGGTTAAACCATGATTGAAACTGAACAAATTTAAAAACGAAAAAAACATTGTTTTATCTATTTCACATATATAATTTCGCTTTAGCTATCTGCATTGATGAAGGCGTCAGGAAAATAACAGTTAATTTGTATATAACCAAAACATGTTATAATTTCAATTCGAACTTCACACTACAACTGGCTGTAAGAGATTTTAGAGATAAATGAAAAAAAAAAGCGATTCAAATGGAATGGGATTTTCGGTGCTAAACGGCTAGATTGTTAGGATTTTAGCACAAACTAGAGTGTAAAGAATAGACGTTCATCCATATTTATAGACAGGAAAATGGTTAAACCATGATTGAAACTGAACAAATTTAAAAACGAAAAAAACATTGTTTTATCTATTTCACATATATAATTTCGCTTTAGCTATCTGCATTGATGAAGGCGTCAGGAAAATAACAGTTAATTTGTATATAACCAAAACATGTTATAATTTCAATTCGAACTTCACACTACAACTGGCTGTAAGAGATTTTAGAGATAAATGAAAAAAAAAAGCGATTCAAGCGCGTTATCAAGAAGCACGATAAAAGATTAAAAAACGCATACCGAATGGAAGCACAGCATTATTCATAAATGAGTATACCCATTATATTTTCGTCGCTCGTAAGGGCGGTAAACCGTGCGCATGTTTCGGGAGGGTTGCAAAGGTGAAGGCAGCAAAAACTAATATATTATTTATGTCTCGAAACAACAGCGGGAGAGGAAAAAAACAATCGTTTCTTGAAGTTGCCTCCGATATCCCATGAAAGGATCTCTACTGAAAATAACGAGATACGCAATCTAAATGCGCACGTGAGCGCCCATTATTCTGCCATATCTTAATCCAATTAAAATTATTTATGGTTAGCGTTATTACACGGAGGCAATCCTTCGGCAGTTTCATAATCGGCTTTATTACCTGGATCTGCTAATTCCGATCCCAAATTGAGCTTTATGATTATGACGTCGTTAAATGGTGCGTGTAAAAAATTTAACCAATCGATCTCGGAATTAGATCCGTGCTCGACAAAAATTTCGATGACTTTTTTCGGTAAAAAGGAACAAAACCACAAAATGTCAACTTTTTAATACGAATTGATATTTACGAATTTCATAAAAAGTTTTGTTCACTTACATGAAGTAAACAAAGGAAAGCACACGAGTTTTGAAATTAAATAAAATTTATGTGAAGATTAATTGTGATGGGCATATAAACAAATATATTAGTACCGTTGTCCGGATTGATATTTCCTCCAACCGATAACACTTTCAGTCGACATGGATTTTCCGACCAGACAATAAAAACCACTCACCGTACCCACACACACATACTCCACCGCAGAAGACCCCAACGCAACCACTCGAACCTTTGGCTGGCCGATTGAAAGATACAAAACAAGATTTCAAGTCATTCAAAACGGATTCCTCTGGCACACATTCCTGGTGGCTCCTTCGCTCCACAGGTTTTTTTCGATGACGATGGCACTCTCGATGCCACCACCGACCGGCGGCTCCGGTGTGTTGTACGGTTACATAAAACTGACCATGACCTTTTTATCTTTGAGAATGTTGTTATCGTGCCACGTCATAGCCTTTGCTTTGCCGCCTTGGTTACTACACCGAACCACCGACCGTGTTTAAGGTGAAAGCAACGATGAACGGCTGGATGCTGCCTTCCCGCAAGAGATCTGATCTGATGTGGGGAAAAACGATCAAAACTGTGAACAAACATAGACACGCACACTCACCCACACACATACAGGCCACACATCACACCCATGCAGTTTCGATTGATGTTTCACCGCTTTTCACCAGCTCCGCTGCTCACTTGTTGACCACTTTGCGATTCGATCTGGCAAATCGATTTTCGGTGGTCAGCGGTCAGAATTTAAAGCAGCTTGAAATTGTTGCTTCAGACGGGGTAACTTTGGTTTCAGTCCGAATATAACAAAAGTGCGCCCATTTTGGTAAAGGAACGCCGGCAAAAAATATTTGGAAATTTCACGGATCACATTATTATGTTTTCTAAATATATTTATCATTGAGTTAAATTATTCCTGAATAATTCTAACTTTTAAAACGCACATCGCAATATTCATAATCGCTAGAAAATTTTGTTGAAAATTCAGTTGAAGCAAAAATCCACATACAGTTTAACAAGGCATAGTTTTTATTATTGATGTTATTGACGCTTATTTTAAAACAAGAAATAATCGAGCTTCTTCCACAATTTGCGGCAATACATCGTACATTACTTTTTTTGTAATCACTTTCAAAGCAATGTTACTGAACAAAACATAATAAAACAGCTTTTTTATAAATTCATGCGAAATCCGCTGGAAGCTTTCCATCTTTAGCGGTATAAGAAAATGATGGAAATCGGTGTAATCTTTGGCCATTTGCTCATGTCATCGCTTTAACTTTTTTCCACATGAGAAAATGTCAACTTTCAAGCATTTATTTCTCTACGTTGTTTAAGAATGAAAGTACTTTTTTAACACTCCAAAGAGTTAGTTCGCAGACCGATAGAATTCAGAATCGTATTGCGGTTTTACCTCCGAGCCTTTGTATGAACTGGGTTAGACTGTGGTATAACGGTATGTCACAAATTAAGTATGAAGAAGACATCCAAACAAACAATCAAACGACCCCTTAACAAAAAAAAAACATACCACATCTTAAAACATATTATAAGATTTATTTAAACCATGGTGTAACGGTATGTCAAATGCAGAATCGGCTATATTGGAAACAAGTGTGATTGAGAAGAAATTTGTTTACAAACAACCTCTGGACAGAAAAATTCGCATCGTTGAATATATCATTATAAGGCTTTTATATTACATAACAATGCTATATACCTTGCTATCAATATTGGTGTTTCTTGAAAACTACTCGCAACTTAAACACTGAAAATTCGGAAGTTTCTTTTTCAAGTGAGCAAGGACACATAAATAAACAAGGAAAATTTTCTTCCTGTTGCATAGTGATACTTCGTCTCCAACCTCCCTAAGCAAAAAACACTACCTCTACCCGCGCCTACCTTTTGGTCAAACCGTTACACCATGTTCTACTGATCACGATTTAAACCATAAATGTAACGATGCTACATACCTTGATTTTAATATTCATGCATTTGACACACAACATTAAGATTTTCATTTGTTTGGTCGAAAAAAAATACATAAACAAACATGAAAAATACCTTGCTGTCGCCAAGTGACAGCGAGGAAAATATATCTTATTTCAAAGCCTTTTTTCACCAAACCGTTTTATCATAGTACATCGTGGGTTAGGCTTTTCTGTAAAAAGTAAATGGCAAACGTCTGAGAGTAGGTAATCGGTCAACCTTACGCCTACGCTGATTTTTCACAACGCGAAATTTAACCACTCAACAATACCTAGCCAAGCTTCCTGAGCTGTCAAATGACGTCATCATGCAATGATGTATAGCCAACATTTTTACACAGGTTTCACTCTTGTACTTCTAGAGTTAGTATATCATACAGTGTATTTTCAAGAGAAAGGAGAAGCAATATAGAAAACTGTCGAACTGTTTAAACTCTGGTAAACAATACGATAGATGCTATAAAAAAATTCACTTGCTTTTGCGACGTAGGTATTTTTTTCTAAACATTTTTTTTTCAACCATGAACCGTTTTAAACATTAACTCGTACTTTCTTTATTCGCTCAAATTGTAATTTTTCACTATATTCATATTTTTTATTCTTTTGTTTGTTTTACGTCGGAAACAAAAGCTCCTAGTTACTTTAAATCCTCTCTTCTTAAAAAATTCAACTATTTTTCTGAGGAAAATTGTTCAACTGTTTTCGATATTTTTAATAAATTTGAAAAACATAGTATTCATTGTTTGCAAGCTAAATTAAATTGTTGTGCCTATATCAAGCTAATTATAAGGCTGTGTGAGATCTCGAGTACATTCGAGTGACTACGAAAAATTCAACCTAAAGTAGAAAAGAAAGAGTTTTACTAAATTCTGGTCAAAATTTCGAGAAATTGGGCTTGCAATTGACTACATCATTTCCTGGTTTGCAAGTCTCATCAATACAGACCTGAAATTATGAACTGAGCAATTCTCGCTGAAACTAGGCCACTAGGTGCACAAGATCTTTCAAATTTGATATAAATGCACATAGTTGTTAGAAATAGAGAAAAAATGATAATGCCATTGTTTGTTTGATAATGCCATGTTTTGTGAATTTGTTAACCCCTTGGTCACCAAGGGGCGAAACAGTTTTCAGAAAAGTTGAAATTTTAGGAATTCTTGATGTATTATTTGAGCTATATCTCTAGAATTCGTAATGTAAAGTACTACAAGTAGCACTTTTCTGTAAAGAAAAATAATAGGGCTTTCATTTGAAGTGATCAGAATTTAGGCCACCATCTTGAATTTGGCCGCCATTTTGACCGTGTTCGCAACTACCGATTTTCGATCTGAGACAAGCATTGGAAAGCTGAGAAAAAATACTATAAGATGCAAGAAAAAAAAAATTGGTGAGCATCAGTGTTAACCCATCAATTGAGGCTATTTTCCAAGCTGAGTTTCAAAATCTCGCGTAATTTTTCGAAGGGACCTAAGTAACAATGACAGACTCTCTCTTCTCTCACTTTGTTTCGTTAATTACGTCGTCATTATATATATTTTCTAAGCTTTCTTCCCCTCAATCGAGAGATAGTAATACTGTCTTGCTTACTATGCATTGTGTGTTAGGAAATATGGAAAAAATAACATAATTATTGATCAAAGAGAAAGTAAACAAAGAGAGTCTCTCAATGTTAGATAGGTCGCTTTGAAAAATTACGCGAGAAATATTCATCGTACATCGCGCGATCAACGTAGTAACCTGTCTACTGAGACCAAGTGGATGCACATGTTATGTCCATATATATCCATATATCATAATCGATTGCTGCTACAACTACACTGAAAATATATTTTAGTTAATTCCACGAAAACGTATGTTTTATATACAAAACCTTTTCTTGTTTTCTGCAACGAAATCAATGCGTAATGAATATGAAGGTACTTTCGTCAGAACTGTCAAAACTGTTACAGATTTATATTCGTATACGTAACGAAAGGTTTTAAAAATAAACGCAATCAATCGTACAAACAAAGGCTGCATAATGTAAATAGTACGAAAAATTAGTAAGCTCACGATAATAATTCGTACAAAGAACGCTGCATAATGTAAATAGTACGAAAAATTAGTGAGCTTACGCAAGAATGTATACATTATACGAAATCGAAAATAAAAGAGAGAAAGAGAGTTTGATTGATCATCACCGGTTTGCCACAACGCGATTCTAGTTCTATCGGTTGCGAGAGAGCGACGACGCGCGCCTTCCAAACTTTACCCTCAGAGTCGTACAAAATGTCCACGAAAGTTATTTCAATACGAAACACCTGAGCGAAGGGTATATGTATCGCGGCGGTTCTATCGATGCGAGAGTGATGTTGTTCCAGAAGCGTATAAATGTTCTCTACCTCATCGTGAAAAAGCAACGGATTCGGACCAAGTAAAGGAGTGGAACTCACGACCATCTTGCTTATCAAAGCGGACTATGTAACCATGTGGCTACCAGCTCTGTTTATACGAAATCAAAAATAACAGAACACCTTCAAGTAATTACTCGTGGTTATCCACGTTCATACAAAAGTACATTCGTGAATTGTACAAATTATGCGTAAAGTTGCAATTCTATTCGATAACTTGCAGTACGAATGTTCTATACATCCAGCAAAAGTGCTGGACAATCTACGAATTCCATGTTTACGAAATGTGCGTGCAGAGAATAACGAAAAAATATTTTCAGTGTAGTACGCCACTACTGTTTTTTTTTTTCAGTTTAGTGAGAATAATGAGTACAACAATAGCATGTGTGATACCAACAAAGCGATAGGTTTTTTAATACTGAGCAGTTTCACAAAAAATGTCCCAGTTTTAATAATTTATTTAAATTGTCATTTTTAATTTGGCTGAAACTCTGCATAGACGTTTCTATAGGCAACAGATGCCATTCTGTGCTAATGGTTTAATATTTTGCAACACGACTCATTTTTGAGAAGCTATCAAAAAATGCTATTTTGGGAAGGTATTGATGATTACAATTATTTTCAGGGCCAAAACGGTTTATTTGATCGGTATGACGTCTTCTATAAAGTTGTAGTTAATATTTTTGTCTCTCCGAAAAAATATACACCTTAAAATGATTTTTTTATTGAAAAAAAGGTAAGAGAAAAATGTAAATTTATCGTCAGGTTTTAGCTACTATCGCCCGGGGGGCCAATGAAGACATAGAGAACTAATCTTTTGCAGGAAGATAATCTGCATTATGAAAAACCATCATGCAAAAATTTATCGCTCTAAGACATCATTTACCCCCCGGGCGATAATAGGTAAAATCTGACGTTAATAGAGCCGATATCTATGTGAAAAGCTCATTTTTTTTAAATCTATTCTTTTTATAAAAATTACAAAAAAATACTGAAACAATGCAACCAAGAAAAGTTATAGAGTGTATATTTTTGTCGGAAAGACAAAAGTATTAGTATCCAAAATAGCATTTTCAGTAGCTTCTCAAAAACGAGTCGTGCTCCAAAAAATTAAACCAATAGCATAAAATGACATTTTTTGCCTACAGAAACGTCTATGCAAAGTTTCAGCCGAATTAAAAATGACGATTTAAATGAAATATTAAAACTGGGACATTTTTTGTGAAACTGATCAGTAATAAAAAACCTATCGCTTTGTTAGTATCACACATGCTATTGTTGTACTCATTATTCTCACTAAACTTAAACAAACAGTAGTGGCGTACCAGTTGTAGCATCAATCGATTATGATATATGGACATATATGGACATAACATGTGCATCCACTTGGTCTCAGTAGACAAGTTACGTTGATCGCGCGATGTACGATGAATATTTTGAAACTCAGCTTGGAAAATAGCTTCAATTGATGAGTGAACACTGATGCTCATCAATTTTTTTTTGCATTTTATAGCATTTTTTCTCAGCTTTCCAATGCTGATCTCAGATCGAAAATCGGTATCTGCGAACACAGTCAAAATTGCATTTTTCTGATATAATCCAAGATGGCGGCCAAATTTAAGATGGTGGCCTAAATTCTAATCACTCCAAATGAAAGCCCTATCATTTTTCTTTACAGAAAAGTGCTACTTGTAGTACTTTACATTACGAATTCTAGAGATATAGCTCAAATAATACATCAAGAGTTGCTAAAATTTCAACTTTTCTGAAAACTATTTCGCCCCTTGGTGATCAAGGTGTTAACAAATTCGATCAAACAAAAATGGCATTATCATTTTTTCTCTATTTCTAACAACTATGTGCATTTATATCAAATTTGAAAGACCTTAAGCACCTAGTGGCCTAGTTTCAGCGAGAATTGCTCAACTCTTAACTGGTGGTGCTTATTTGCGCAGAGAATACTCCAGATGACGTTTACCTCTATAGCCGGCACTGGTAACGACAATGAACAACAGCAGATGCTATGTGCAGCTATGGTCAAGTTGCACTAAGATATCTTAATTTAGGCAGTGGCTATGAAGAGGATATAGACGAGGGCAAATAGGACATTTCCCCATCTATAATCGCTATACTGCCGCTCATGGCAGGTCCGTCCCAATTGCATTTTTATCAATTTTGATTTTATTGGTGGAATCATCACCTTTTCATACGTACTTTCGAAAAAACACATAATTTTGAATTCTTTGTTCTGAGAAACTATGAACAAAATAAAAAAAATAGCAAGTTAGTTTGTCCCATAGCAAAAATGATCGCAAGTCGGTCCCATAGGAAAAATCATTGCAAGTGATTCCTATAGCCAATAATAATTATGAAATATATGATGTTTACAATAGTTCAGGGTCTTCAGGCTTAGAATTTGATGTACCAGTTGACCTAGTGGTATTTGATATTTGGTTCGATTGGATTTTACTATATTTAAGTATTTAAAACAGAAGAAATAAAACATGCGCCCTTTATTAACGAAAATTGATTGTTAAAAACTTTAGGAATCGCTATTTATTGTGCCAGTACTTTGCACTAGTAAATTACAAGAAAACAAAGCTATTCACATGTGTGTGTATCTGAAGATAGGACAAAAATTCAAACCTTATTGCTTGGTAGTTGTTTGGTAATATTTGTTATTATTATTTCAAGAGTTAAAAATATAAAAATTTATCAATGCTCAAATCTTACTCGAAAATTATTTTAAAACTACTTCCAGTCGTTTACAACTGAAATGATTGCGTTCAGTAGCACCTACAATGTTTTCTTTAAGGAAAAGTTTCCACCAGTTGCTTCAGCTATATTTTTTCGTTAACGGTGAACAGAATTTTATTTGGCCATCATCATTAAATATGTTACTACTCAAGGTAATGTAAGTTTAAAAATGCTTAAATACTACTAATGCGTAAATACTACTCTTCGTATTTTGGGCCGTGGGTAATTATTATTCAACACATGATGAGAAACGGTGAATTTCGTTATGAAGACCGCCTCAATAGTCATATCGAATACATTGGTACGCTTCTTAGCTGTTTTTACAAGGGAATAAAAGTCTTCTAATAGGAGAGTTTTCATCATATTTGTTTTCACAGATGTGTAGGAGCTGCCCCGCCAAGAAATCAAAAAAATTTAGGACAAGTTTCTCGACCTGAAGTGATTTTGAATTTATCAATAGTATCAGATAGAGAAACAAGTGGATGGCGCAGTTATTCAACCACATTGTGAAATGCTTCTCGCTACAAAATCATTCAAACACTCTGTGGAAGCACGAGAAAAGGCCATTTGTAGATCGACTAGCGACGAATTTGTTCTAAACGCAAGCCTAGCTCTGGAATCGATTTGGAGTAGTTTATTTTTCATCACTAGGTATCGTAAAAGTAATGTTTATGATTTTCAACATAATTTTATCAAGATTTGATGTTTATGTACGCTTTTTGACGCAATAGTATTTGTTCGCCATTGCACAGTTGACAGTCTTAATTAAAAAAGCATACGAGTGCGAAATTTCTCCTAAAACGTTACGATTTTCAATTGCTGTTTTCTCATCAGCACAAAAACGCAATTGGGACGGACTTGCCATGAGCGGCAGTATAATACTAGCCACAAACGCTATATAGCAAGCCACGCACGCTAGCCACACACCTTATATAGCTAGCGACACACGCTATAGATATTCACACACGTTATGTGCACACACCCTATATATACATATACGCTGGATGATGATGGCTTCTCAAATCACCTGGCGGTGCGAGTCTCGTTCAGTTTCGGGTTGTATTCACCCAACGATATCTGAATTGGATTACCGCTGGTGGGGTCCAACTCAGATCGAAGGGGAGCCTAACTGAAAGAGGTAGGAACTGCAGCTAGCCACTACCACCGCCGCTGTTGCACGCTGCTGATCCACTTCGCCTACTGCCATCGATGTTGTTGCCGCTGCTGCTGCCTGCTGCTAGTGAGTGAACTGATTTGCTTGAGGAGAAACAGTCTCTTATATAACCCAAAGAGTGCATTCCCGGCTAACTAGGTACTTCATTCTGTCGTCCTTTTTAGGGAAAAGGCAGCAAGCGACCAATCAAAAGTCGACATTTGTGTTTCGACAATGTTCAACAATTTTCAATAGTACAAAAGTTCGAACAGATTACAATTTTCTTCATTTGAACGGATGCTTAAATGATTTTCCAATCGATTGCTGCAAAATTACAGAACTCGGTTGAAAACTGACAATTTTCGTGACGCTCCCGATGTTTTCGGTTTTGAAATTGGATCCCTGTATTGAAATTGGGTCCCTGAATAGGTTGCCGTAAGACGTATTCTACGTCAAAAATTTCACTTTTTAACAATTCCCATGTATTTCGGTGCGTCTAGCCGCCTCAGAAGTATGACAAAAGGGCGCATGGAAATTTCTCACGGTTTTCTCGTTTCTCGGTTTGCTTACGTAAAAACTTTATTAGAAACTCGGAAGACTTGATGCGCTTCCGAGATGGCTAGGGGCACCAAAATTCACAGTAAGCAAACGGAGAAACGACGAACCCGATTCTCGGTCGCCTTTTGACACATTTTTGAGCCGCTTACATATTATTTTTTTTCTAGTGTGAGCCCTAAGGCAAAACCTGTTTCTTAGTTCTCGTGGACGGAAATGGAAATGGCGATGGTCACTCACTATACAAAGTGCAGGGCATATCGTATTTTACTTTCCCCGCGAAGGAAGTGAGCACCGCTCATTTCTCACACCAAATTCCCCAAAAAGGTGCTGTTGTGGCTGACATTCAGTGAGAAGGGGATGTCAAAGCCAGTTTTCTTTCGCTCTGGACGGGACGTGAACGGGCATATTTATAGTACGAAGTGCCTTCCGGAAGTTGTGTCGTTCATCAATAAATACTATAAGGCAGAAGATGCGGTGTTTTGGCCGGATCTGGCGTCGGACCATTACTCGAAGCGATCGTTGGAGGAGATGGAGCGGCTGAATATCGATGTTATACTCAAGGTGGCGAACCCACCAATGTCCCCAAGCTGCGTCCCATCGAGGATTTCTGGGCAAACCTGAAGCGAAAGATCTACTACAACAATCGCGAAAACTGAGGAGGAATAAAACGAAGAAAGAGCTCAAAAACATATTTACACGCATGTTTTATGCCGTCATGGCGACTGTTCCGCCGGCAAAGCCGAAGAATTTATTTGCAAGTTGTATGATGTACTATACCTTCCATGGGAAATTTATCAAACTCAATTATTTGTCTTAGTTATTTTTGTTATCATTATCCGAAAAAAGTCCGTTATTTAAAGTTTGCGTTAACATGATACAACGTACTTTTTTGTTGCGTGGCTGAAGCTCCATTAGTCCAGTTTCACTGTTTGCCATGAGTATTATTTCGTACTACATACAAAATGAAACCTCTTTGCGTCTTGCGAAACTGGAAAACTGACAAAACTTGAAAAAAGGCAGAGCCACTTACAACACCGCGACCAGTAAGCAACCTCGTGATGGGGTAGCCACCGCTATTCTTATTGATTTTTAGTTCACTTTTTTAATGGTTTGCAATTAAAAAATAAAATATTTGTTATACCAAAACTTTGAAGAAAACGCTACCTATCAATTGGAACATTATTGTTCTAAGTCTGTTTTGTGAAAGTAACAATGCATGCATTTTAAACGGCACATGGTACGTAATTCTAAGCTATACCATCCTGTTATCAGCTATGAAAGCGAGCTAATGATTGGTAGAATGCAACGAAACTAAACCAAAAATGATTGATTTTCCTGTTATTTATAACTTTTTCTAGGAAGCTGGCTAAACACAGTTACGTATTAACTGTACGTGATATTTAGTGAATTTAGTGAAAATGAATTCAAATTAACTTTTCAGTTTTGAGCTGCACGTATTTTTTTAAATGTTAAGTTTGGCCAGCTTTTCGGCCTCCAATCTTTAATTTTTGACTGTAGTTAGGTAGCACATTAGTTTACAATATTTTTATTCACCTGAAAACGTACTTGGAAAGTTGTGGTTTTTAATCGTTTCGATATTCAAACTACTATGTACTTCATGTAATATCATAACCAATGTCAAATAAATAAATTGTGTTAAAATGCTTCAGGATAACAGAAATTATTACATTGAGTTGCCATTTGAGTAGAAATTTCAAACACTTGCAATCCAGGCCGTCCAAAACCAATGTATATTGATTTCCGCTGTGCAAAACTTGCTCCGAAGAAGTCTCACACCTTGCAAAGTGCAAATCACCCCTCCTTTTGTTCGGGGGAAGCGAAATGCAGTTTTTTGATTGCCGCCTTCGGTAGAACAGAACCCTACAACCTACAGACAGGCAACGCGGTCCGTTTCGACTACAACATTGTATTGTTGCACCACAAAGTAATAATATTTGATGTCATGCTATCCTTCTCACGTCTTCCACCCTCTTTCCCCATTCTCAGTACTTCAGGAAACGCTACAGACCTGATACAAAACCAATGCTGGAAAATTGTCATGTTATGCAACGACGACGCCTCCTCCTCCGCCTCCCTCATTGCCAAACCCAGAGACACACAATTTTAGTATTTTATTTCGCTTGCCCTCATTATTAAAACAAACGATTGGTGTTAGCGGTATGGCAGTGCCTAACGGGGTCGGATGAAATACCCAGAATAGTACTAAAACAATTATTACTATAGTCATTGTTGGACTGAAAGCAACGTTAGCTCATTGGAGAATGAGCTCGAGTTGGAGGTGCTTAAGAATCCCATCAGAAACATGAAAAAGCGCTGCGTTCAAGTATTTATGAGTATTTTACGATATCGCAAGTTTTTTTCATCTACTTGCTTAGGGAGGCAGTTTTAGCTGTCTCACCGTTTATGATTTTACGATAGTCGTTTTTTTCTATCACAAAATGTTTTAGCAATAACGAGCAGCGATTACCATGGTGCTTGTCGTCAGTTTGGTGGACAGTGCGGATCGACCACACAATCGTTTGGTAAAACTATAGCTGTTTTAGGTACTACACATTGCTAGCGGAGCAGAAACACTAACATTAATTGTTTTTAATCTTTTTCAATTCAATAGGATTGGTTATGTGTGAAAACGAAGCATTGGTATAAAATTAAACGACAGCAACATGGAATTTTATATTAATTCATGCCTTGTTCCAAGTAATAAAAAATTTTCACTACCATTCCATCCGGCTATCTGCAAACCAGCAATTTCCCTCTATCCCAAATCCGGGTTTTCCCGAAATGGTTGCGCGTTAGAATATTAATAAAAATATTTCGCGAACCCGCGCTACGCTGGCAGAATTTTACGAAGCAGAATTGATTAGGCTTCCTCTCCGGGGCGGGTTGAGGAGGTTAGCCAAGAATCGTCCCTGCCCGGTCCACTGCGTGCCTTCGGCGGGTGAATATCATCCACAATTGCGTACACTTTCTCACATTTTTGCGAACATGCTAGCAGTAGATAGGGCAAGGGATCTGCAGCAGCAGCAGTGAGCGAGCGGTGCCATAGGGTTGGAAAGAATACGAAAGTTGAATGAAAATTGGAATCCCGTGTGTACGCTGGCAGCAAATACTCTTTCCAGTGGGAAGCCGGGCGGGTGCTTTTCGATTCCACTGGCAGAGGTGGGTCGGAGAAAGGAGTACATATATAATACAAACATGCATGATGGATTTTTCTTATTTTGGGCGGCTTTATACACGTGCACGAGGACCAGCGACGGGGCGAGTGGATAAGAAACACGGCAACTATACACATGCTGTAGGTAGGTATGGCAGCGTTGAATCTTTTTTTTTTTGCAAGGGATACGTTCCTTATCCAGGAAGTCGTCTCCCTTTTTTCTCTTGAGGAGCAGCATTTGTTGGAATTTGTGAGGAAATGAGATTAACAGGATGAGGGATTGAAATTCTATTACTGTTTTTTTTATTCCTTATGAGAGAATTTGGGAATTGCATTCTTAATTATAGGTGTTTATATTATGGAAGCTAATTGGAAAAATCATTGCTCATTATCTGAATATTGTAAGTAGAACTAGAATTATTCGATTGCATCCAATCGCAAATTATAATATATCACCTTTAAATTGTTCTACCATTGTTCGAATCGCTTTGTAATTTGCAAACATGAAATTTGTTCATTGTAAATGTTGATTAGGCTGTCAGAAAAAATATTCGGTAATTCATGGCCACATAAAAATACTCAGCTGAAAATTGCCATGCAAACTTCCATTTTATGGCTATCTGAAGAACATTAGGGTGCTCATTCGACTACAATTCCTTGACTAAAAAACCTTGCTAGTTCTAGTAGATTTAATTTAAGCTCGTAGTCGGCAGCGAGAATAATAAATTGCTTATAGCCTTTAAGATCGATATCAAGTAAAAAACTAGATATAACTGGTTAATTTTTATTGTATCAAATAAATGTTGTCTGAAAAATGAAAAAAAAACTACAGAAATAGAAGCATTCTCCAAAACTTTATGTTTTTGTGGTTTCCTTTCCTTTCATTGTTAGCTGGTTGAATTTCCAAGGATTGTCTACCACTGCTGTGATTCGAAACTTTCAAGGATTGTCTTCCTCTGTTGTGGTTCGTATTAACTCAAGAAATTTTATTCCAAATCAACACAACTCTTCACCGTAGCACTGCTTATATTGTTGTACACTGTGAAAGCTCAACAATAATTATGCAAATTACTATGGCTGTCATTTGTTATTTTTATCTACATTTACATATAATATTAAAACAATCTATACATATAAAAATGCAGCTCTGTCTGTCTGTCTGTCTGTTCCATATAGGCTTGGAAACTACTGAACCGATCGGCGTGAAATTTTGTATATAGTGGTTTTAGGGACCGATAAAGGTGACTAAATTTTGCGGATGGATGTTTTTAGAGGTAACAAAATCATCCATAATAGTTTGACACCCCTCCTTCTTTTGGAAGGGAGGGGTACCATACAAATGAAACACAAATTCATGCACATCTCGAAAACCAACCAAGCAAATGGAACTAAATTTGGCAGGTGGATGTTTTTAGGGGTAACAAATATATCCATAATGGTTTGACACCCCTCCTTCTACTAAAAGGGAGGGGTTCCATACAAATGAAACACCAATTTATGCACATCTCGAAAACTAACCAAGTAAATGGAACCAAATTGGGCAGGTGGATGTTTTTAGAGATATCAAAAATATCCATAACAGTTTGACGTCCCTCCCTCTTTTAAAAGGGATGGGTCTCATACAAAAAAAACACAAATTTCGCACAGCTTGAGAACCAATCCACCAAATAGAAGCAAATTTGGCATGTAAATGTTTTAGAGGTATTAAATATGGAATATAATATGAGGGAGGGGTTACAAACAAATGAAACACAATTTTCTGCACATCTAGAGAACTAACCAAATAAATGGAACCAAATCGGCAGGTGAATATTTTTAGGGGTAACAAAAATGTCGGCGTATTTAACCAGAATGGCGCTCAGAGGCCAGAAATTGTATCCAAATGCCATTTTGAAATCCAATGTGGCAACCTACGGTTCCTAAACAACAGTGGCAAATGACCAAATAACACTCAATATGGGTATTTCCGGGATTGTTATTATGCACTGAAGCCACGAATCGACCTCAGACAACATTATGAATTGTAAGATTACGACTTCCGGTGAATGGGAAACTGCCGAAAATGACCAAATACCACCTAATATAAGTGTTTTTTTTTAACCAGAATGACGCTCAGAGGCCAAAATTTGTCTCCAAATGCCATTTTGAAATCCAAGCTGGCGACTTCCGGTTTCTAAAAAACAGCGGCTAATGACCAAATATGGGTATTTCCGGGATTGTTATGATGCCCTGGAGCCACAAATCGACCCCAGGCAACATTTTGAATTGTAAGATGGCGACTTCCGGTGACTGGATAAAAGACGAAAATGACCAAATACCACCTAATATGGGTGTTTCTTTAACCAGAATGACGCACAGAGGCCAGAAATTGTCTCTGAATACCATTTTGAAATCCAAGATGGTGACTTCCGGTTTCTAAAAAACAGCGAGATACGACCAAATACCAATATGAGTGTTTCTTTAACCAGAATGAAGCATGAAGCTAAAAATTGACCTCAGGCACCCTTTGTAAGATGGTAACT